>NW_019392984.1:118509-485898 GCF_000648675.2 Cimex lectularius | reverse complement strand
TATATATATTTAAACTTTTTTCAAATATACAGATCTTACTCAAGACGTTTTTATTTCGTACCAGCTCCAAGTTTTTAATTTCAAATTAAAAAGGGTTGATTTGAAATTTCAAAAAGTTTATTTTAATTTAAAAACTTAATTTTAAATTAAATAAGGTTAATTTGAAATTAATAACTAAATTTTAAATTAAATAATGTTAATTTAACATTAAAAACTTAATTTGAAATTAAATTAAGTTAATTTGAAAGGAAATAAGGTCAATTTGAATTTAAAAAGTTGATTTGAAGTTAACATGGGTTCTTTTGGAATTAAAAAAGGACAATTTCAAACAGAAGAATATTTTGAATCAAATCGAAACGATTGCAGCCTTAAATTGTCAAAGTTATTGGGCCCCCAAAATTATTATATTTATATGTACTACTCCACTTTTTTCGTTCTGTTAATTCATTCGTTTACAAAGCTTTAAAAAAATTCAATCGTAATTTTAACTAAAAATGTTTTGAAATTCCATTATCCTAGTAGGTTTTTACAAGGCAAAAGTTAAAGATTTGCATAATAAAAGGTTTTTCGCATGGGAAATACGACCGTAAAGGAAAATTTACATTAAATCGAAAGCCGAAAGATGTACCTCTTAGCCTTAAACCACTGAATTAAAAAAAAATTAATAGGTATTTCCAAGGCAAATTATCTATAGTCTAAAATCCAAATCACTATGTAAACCCATATTTTGCCTGGATTTGAGTGTTGCCAAGGTAGAAAATTCGAAAAAACTCTAGAGATCTCAGGGCCCAAAGAAAGTATAGTTTGGTCCTTTTCTATGATTCTAGTTGTCTCTGTAGTTTAAATAATAGACAGACCAAAATGATCGGAAATGTCTATTATCCCGCACTTACATAGAGAACATTAATGGACCGAATGAGAAACGTAGAAATATTGTTTCAATTAACAGTAGAATGTGTTGTTTCGGTTGGATTTTGTCTTCAAAATCCTTTGTAATACTTCTGAAATATTTGAAACGATTTTAATCAGTTGTAGGGGTACGTTGTCACGGCTACATTACGAAAGGTAGCCCGGCCGTTAAACCTTGCTTAATCCTCCGAGAAAAGAAGATTATATGGATTTTTTCAATGAAATAACAAAAAAAGCAAGTCGCTACGTGTTTTAAGAAATATCGAGGATTAATCAATTAAAGAAGATTTACGCGGTCGGTATTAAAATTGTTTGCGGATCGTGTTCTTCCATTTATTTGTTTCAAACCCAGACCTCGATTAAACAGGAATAAGCCGGGGAAAAACTCGGAGAAAATTTGTATTGATTTCTTTTCGCCATGGAAATGCGTACCTACATAAAAAAATGAGGAATTTATTCGACAAATGTGATAGAATCCGATGAGGCATTATTTACGAAAGGATTCAGTAAGATATAATCTTTTTTGTCTGCAGTTATTTTGACCATTTCTAAAAGTTTAATAACATCGAGGATTACGCTATCGAAGTTTGTATTTATTCTTCATGAGAAATTTATATTTACTCTTCCAGGTTATTTTTACTTCTTGTGTTATAATAGCTTCCAGCTTTGGGCAATTCACGTGGCATCAAAATCGGTAAATTTGTAAAATTAAAATAAGAAGGGGGTTATTGAATTTTCAAAAACTTCGTATTATTTATTATAAGAAAGGATTTTTCAAATTAGTTACAATTGTCTTTAATTATAATGAAATTTGTTTCATGGTCATAACTGACCATAAAAATTATTCTTTTTTTCTAAGGTTTTTGGTTGAGATGAAAAATTAATGTCACGAGCGGGATTCGAACTAAAGTAGTACTAACTAAAGAAGTAATTACTTCACTACCAGCTCTCCGTGGCCACTTCATACGTCGCCGAGAATCGAACCCTGATTACACGACATTTGAAAATATGGCAAAAAAAGGAAAAATTCGAAAGGTTGTAGGTTAATATGAGGAATTGGTGTCCGAGAGGATCGATGTCACGATAGCTCAAGTGGTAGAGCAGCGGTGTATCGAGCCGAAATTCATGGGTTCGAATCCCGCTCGTGACACTAAATTTTCATCTCAACCAAAAACCTTAGTTAAAATAATAATAATAAAGTGGGAAGTTTATGGGCCGACGAACAGCTGAGGTCATCGCCGGCCCTCTGCGGGTTTTCCTTCTTTTTCTCGTCTTTCGCACGTATTTTGTTTTAACTGCAGCCATTTGAGCTCTCGTTACTGACTCTGATTTCAGATACATACTAAGTTGATATCCTAGAATGCTAGTCTCTGGTTTGTACCTCAGTTTGTCAAATACAGAAAAGAAACAAAACATACAATAAACATATATACATCACCACAAACATAGATATCTGGGCACATACACTCATCCCAATTAGTCGATATTCCTTGGAACGGGATTATAAGCAACTCCTTCCTTTCACGCTAATAATTACTGTTACTCTCCAGACGTCATACACTCACCCCAGAGTACTCGATATTCCTCGGGGCGGGGTTATAAGCAACCCCTTCCTTTCACGCTAATAAATTACTTTTACTCTCCAGACGTCATACACTCACCCCAGAGTACTCGATATTCCTCGGGGCGGGGTTATAAGCAACCCCTTCCTTTCACGCTAGTAAATTACTGTTACTCTCCAGTCGTCATACACTCACCCCAGAGTACTCGATATTCCTCGGGGCGGAGTTATGAGCAACCTCTTCCTTTCACGCTAATAAATTACTGTTACTCTCCAGTCGTCATACACTCACCCCAGAGTACTCGATATTCCTCGGGGCGGAGTTATGAGCAACCTCTTCCTTTCACGCTAGTAAATTACTTTTACTCTCCAGACGTCATACACTCATCCCAAAGTAGTCGATATTCCTCGGGACGGGGTTATAAGCAACTCCTTCCTTTCACGCTAATAAATTACTGTTATTCTCCAGACGTCATACACTCACCCCAGAGTACTCGATATTCCTCGGGGCGGAGTTATGAGCAACCTCTTCCTTTCACGCTAATAAATTACTTTTACACTCCAGACGTCTTACGCTCACCCCAGAGTACTCGATATTCCTTGGGGCGGGGTTGAACCCTCCCCACTCTCGCTAATAACTTATTTTTACTCTCCAGACGTCTTAGTTAAAAAAAAAAAATTAATTGGAATATATATATTTTACATTATATTTATTCATAATATAATTTAAAATTTAACCAATATAATTAACATTTAATTTAAAGAGATTAATAAATCCAATAAATACGATAAATGTAAATCCGAATTACAACCACCTGAACAGAAAGTGTACTAAAAGGGTACTATATATGGTACTAATAGTAGGTAGTACATAGGGTATGTATTATATATGATAGTAATAATATTAATAGTATGGTAAGACTAAAATGGTTACTGTCAAATTTGAAAAATTGAAGTTTCAAAACATCCTTTTATCAGAAGAAATAAATTGTTAGAATTAGAAATTCAATTTCTGACACCTGGTTCCCCCGTTACTTAACCCAACAAACCACCTTCCGACTTCCTACCATCCCATCAGTTCACTTCAATCCTTGGCAAATCCCTGGAAAAACTTTGAAGAGCAAATCCCAATAATATACAGCGTGTTCGTCTACTCGTCTTACAAACTTTGCCAGTAGATTCTACATTCAAAATGGAACCAAAAGGTCCTAATTAACTATGGTCCGGATCTCAGCAGTTCGGAGTTGTTCCACTTTTTTCTGATTTTTTAAGATTTCACGGCCTTGCTTCAAATAAACATTGATAACTCCAAAACTAAAAGTTTTTTTTTAAATTTCCATCTTGCCAATCCGTCACCCACGGTTTTTCCTTTCTTCCATCAATTTCTTCATCATTGAAAATGTAATTTAAAAAAAAATACACCACTAAAAAGGATATTAAATAGAATACGTTTTCTGAAATTTGCTGGTCTCTTGGTTTGGAAATATGTAGTAGTTTAGGATCAGTTATTTATTCAACTTTGAAAAAAATATATTTTTCAAAGTTCTCGAAACCAAAACGCTTATTTCACGATCGTTTACAAAGTTAGAATGGATCACATCTTACTGGAAATTTAACGTAGTTTTCAATGGTATCAGCAGATTTGTCCAAAACCTTTTAGTTTTGGAGTGATTATTGTTTATTTGATGCAAGGTCATGAAATCTTAAAAAAATAAAAAAAAATCAGAAAAATGGATTAACTCCGAAACTGTTGAGATTCGAACCATAGTTAATTAGGACTTTTTGGGTCCATTTTGAATATAGAATCTACTGGCAAAGTTTGTAACACGAGTAGCCGAACACGCAACATAATTACCAACTATGAATTTAGATTTAGGATATGCCATTCTTCCGTTCAACTGTGCCATCGCGTTCTGGACATCATCGCATCCTCCCTTGGGATGAATGCTGCTCGGGGGCATTCCTCGATATGAAAAAGGCGGATATCATATCATCTACAGACTTCTCATCCTTAACCGCTACCAAGGCTAGCACGTACTTTACAGTATGGGTCTGTTCACTCACAAGGCGGCACAGATGTCCATCAGGGAAGCGTCTTGAGTCCGTTACTGTATTCAGTACATTACTGATATACCTTCCCATACCGACAGGCTATATGAAGACACTGCCATTCTGCACCAAAGACTTACAGGTAATACTCCATACACGCCTATATTCCAGTGAACAATGGTTAAAAAAATGCCGAATTAAACTCAACACAAAATCCCAAAACATAACCTTCATCCTCTGCAACCACTCTACCTCCAATATATTATAACCTCACCCCTTTCCGACCAAAAAAGTCACCCGCTACTTTGGGCTGTATCTTGACATGCGACTAACCTGGAATCCCCATATCATGAATTAAAAAGACAGAAATGAACCGACCATACTTAAAATTCTGTTAGCCAAAGATCTAATCTCTCCCTTTCTTTAATTGTAGGCGGAGGAGTTCAAGACCTTCAGCGCTGCTTGAATGTCTGAGAATATTCATACCTGTGAAAAGATGTCAATACTTCAAGACGTTATCCTATATGTCTAAATGAACTAAAAAGCCAATATTGTCACTTGTATTCTAGTTATTTCTCTTTTCAGGTTACTTTCTCACTTTATTCCACAAAATCTATTCACGTCTATCGAAGTGTTAATCCTATTGTAAATTTTATTATACCGTTGGAAAGAGTATTAAAAACTGTATGAGATTCGTTTTTTTATGGTAACCATATGCAAACTAAATACAAAATAATTCAAAAGATAAACTTTTACGAGTTTCCGGTTCTTTTGTCTAAAGTTTAGTAAGATATTCTTCGTTCTCGAATACTGAAAAACATGGTGCTTACAGAAACGTTTTCCCTATTAATGAGCTGTAAATATATATACGTAATTTCTCAAAGATCAGTTATCACTAATTAAAATTGTTTCAATGGTCACATTTAATGGTTAAAAATTTAATTTTTTGACTAAAACAGTTCAAAATAATTACATAAGATTTTTAAACTTCTCTTAAAAAACGTTGAAAGTTATACAAAGTAAACAAAGTTTTTTTGGTACAAAATTGAATGCAAGGAAAAAAACAAACACTTGAGAGCAGAAAAAATTGACAAATTAATTTTTTAAAGATTTTTTTACGAGGGTTCGCAACAGCAGAGGTCGTATAAAGGGTGCCGGTGTTTTTGAAAAAAAGCCCATTTGTATGTCGGGTTCGAATGCAGAGCTGCTGGATTCGAACCCGGGATCTTTACCTTCCAGTGATGAGCGCCGTGTCAACAGTTGCTTAAACCGTTGCGACCACCGACGCCCCCTTTTTGTTTTTTCTTATGTTTAATTTTGTGCGAAAGAGTATTTTCGTTTTTGTTTTTACTTCTAATACTTTCATTACTTATTAATAAAAGTTTCAAAATCGTAATGAATATTTGTTTTAACCGTTCGTAACTAATGAAGAGCAACTTTTCTGTATGACCATATCTGTCATTGTCATTATATTTAAACCTAAGAATATCTCCTAAATTTTGCTGGTTTTTTCCGTTGATATTACAGTAGTAGTAGAAATTTCTAATTGCCGTAAACTTTAATCAGATCTGACGTGAACCAGATATTTACCAGATGTCAAAAAATATATGAAGAATCTTTGCTGGAAAGATTGGCAGAACCGCTGGGACAAAATGACCGACAAACTAAAAGAACTAAAACAGTCGGTCAAACCGTGGGCCATGGATAGTATGAGCAAAACAGAGAGAATAATATTGACCCGACTGCGAATAGGCCACACTAGACTGACGCATGGTCATCTCTTGGCGAGGAAAAGTCCACGGAGATACCCATTGTGCGGCGCACAAATAACTGTTAAACATTTACTAACCGAATGCGAACTACTGGCGCCGCACAGAACAAAGTGTGGCTTTCCTCGAGCTTGAAAGAGGTTTTGCAACACAGCAATAACAACAGCAAGAAAGTAATCAAATATCTGAAGCAAATAAATGCATATGGTCGCCTTTAAGGCTTCTCCACACGTGGTTTCATTTTCCCTTCCTGAAGTGAGTGTATTTATTGGCGAGAATGTGTGAGTGTATGGGTGGGTAGTGGTCGGAATATCGAGTACCCCACAGACCCACCAAACTAGGATAGATATCTCTTTGTGTGTTTTTGGTAGAAAGAATGTATTTATTGGCGCGAAAGTGAGTGTGTATGGGTGGGTTGTGCAGGAATATCGAGTACTCCACAGACCCACCGATTTAGGTTAGTATTATGCTATAATATCTTTTAGAGGGGGAACAGGGCGGAGGCACTGTTTTAATATTAAATGCGCCAGTGGCTCCGCATTTTTTAATTTGTAAATACAGAATGATTGGTTACTGTTTGAGTGAATGTATTTATTAGTGCGATAGTAGTGTATGCATGGGTGGGTCTATGGTGGAATATCAAGTACCCCATAAACCCACCACCTAGGTTAACGTTTTAGATTAATTGTAATTTTAATTGTACATAATGTATGGATGTATTTATTAGCGAGAACGAGGGCGGGTCTTCAGAGGAATATCGAGTACTCTGAAACCCGCCTATAGGCTAGGCTAGGATTGAATGTTAGTGAATGAGATAGTTTCAGAGCCTTTTCACCACGTGTGGGAGGGCTAAAAATGTAGAAATAACGTCCCAGAACACAACCAGAAAGATCGCCAGACTTCCTACAGAAAAGCTAATTAAAAAAAAAATTAAATAAATAAATAAAAATAGATAAATTTATAAAACGTGCGGTGGAAGAAATGTGAGGTGCCGGCAATAACCCAGGCAGCTAGCCGGCCGAAAAAAAAAACAAAAAAAAAACAAACAGATATTTTATGAGATACAGGGGCTTTATAGAAAAAAATTTGAAAGGTTAAGTGATCTGAAAGTTAAATATCTCAAAAACAATTGAGATTCAGACTTTGGACAACCTACTGTCGTTTTGTCGTCTCTTTATGGGACATCCTGTTGTATATGTGCACATTTTAATCCTTTTATAAGAATTCCTTGTGCACAGTTTTATTGCGTGAATCTCCGATAGGAAAATCGATTGATTGATTGATTGATTGATTGATTAGTAGGTAAGGTTAGGGTTAGGATTCGTGATTCACAGTTACTTTCGTGATGCGATGAAGATATGCGAGCGTTTTAATACGCAATTAATCCTCGTTTGCTAAGTGAGTATAAAACGAGTTGTAAATTGCAGTATAGAAAATTTTGATGTTTGTTGTTCGGCTTCTAGTAATCGTATGAAAAAACTTGCATCCTCTCAATATCTCATCGTTACACGTTGAATTCATTATAACGGCTGTGAAACTTGCGAGACGGGGGTGAATAAAGAACCCGAAATTGGAGGGCTGTTAGTAAAGTTTGACTAGGAAATTTTACTTTTTTCATCTCAGATATTCAACGGTGGGCTCAACAATAACTAATAATGTTCGTTGCGCCCCTGCTAAAAGGGGAGCCTCGATAAAATTATAATTATGCCCGCGTGAAAAGACGGAAACTCGTTTACTAGATTTTCCATCCGAAGAAGCACGTACATTTCAACGAGCACCTGAATTAGCCGGATCCGAAAAGCAAAAAAAAAATACGATCCGCTTTCCGGACTTGGGCAAATTAGACCGAGACTTTTTGAATTTTTTAGATTTTTAACATTCCAACGATAAAAGGACGTAGTGCATTCTTCCTGACAGGAAATAAACACACATACACTCATACAGCTAATACTGATTTATTCAGCTTCATTTAAGGAAAATACTCCTTCCAAAAATTTTAATAAAAATTCATATAAAAAATTCTATAGATTGTATAATAAAAAGAACAAATTCTTGAGAGGCTGTAGTTGTTGTAGGTATATGTATAAAATAAGTTGTGTCCTGTCATACAGGAGCACATAACATCAGTAACATTTAAAACTTTAAATAAATCGTTATTACCAATTAAAATTTCAATGTTGTGCCGGGATTCGAATCAAAACCTATATCGGGGTAAATATTAGTCGGACGCCCAACCTAGCTAATATAAACTAGAAGGATTAGTTTGACACCAAGTCCGTCAGGGAACTGAATTCTCACCTTATATACGCATTAAGGCGGGTGTCCCTCAAGAAAGCATACTTGGCCCAGTTCTATTTTCAATATACACTGCACATATTCCTAGACATGTTAACATTTCAACACATACATTCGCTGATGATACAGCGATTCTTCACGTAATTCGGACACCTCAATTAACACACTAAAACACCTGAATGAATTAACAGTACGTTGAGAATGAAGATAACCCTAACGAAAAGCGTACAGATAAATTTTACCTTACGTAAAAATATCCCATTACCTACCATTGACCTTGTGATTTATCTTGGACTTTTCATGGATACACGACTGACTTGGAATCCACACAAAAGAATGAAAAGGCAGCAAACAACACGACGTTGTTTTAAAATTGTTAAAAAAGACTACTTGACTCACAATCAAATTTATACACTGAAAACAAACTTTTAATTTGCAAGATGATTAGACCTCTCTGGGCGTAGGGCTCATCCAAGGATTCCAATTCCCAACGTCTCCAATCAATCTAATCTAAAATTCTCCGTCAAATTATAAATGCTCCTTTTTACGTTTCAAATTACACTAATCATAACGATATACACATCCCGTTTGTACATGAACTCATCAAAACCAGTTATAAAAAAATTCATCATCAGTGAACACACACAGTAATCTATTGGTACGACATTAATCACTTCCAACCATACCTGAAAATCCTCCAAGACGATAAAAGCGAAAGTGGCCCCGAGACCTTTTCATTGAGTGAAGACTGTGCAAGTTATCGGGTGAAGTAGGGTTGCCACTGGGCAACTCCTCCTACAAGAGTCTCAAATGATAAATTCAACATATATGAACAGATTTACTTTACAATATTTGTAGTTGTAAATATCAAATAAATGTAATTAAAAAAGTAGATTAGTATATAAAAGACACGTGGAAGATTTTTTCATTGCAATTCGGCTCCTTCGATTTACAACGAGAAATAACCTATAGTTTTAGGTGGTTTCAAAAAATGCTGTTGTCTAGTGGACAGCTGTAGCAGTTAACCCGGGGAACAAGTTTTTTGGTGGTGGGTGTTGGGAATTGTTTCGACGGTTCGCGAACGTGGAGAAAAAGATTCGGTTCAGTTGTGCGAATGTGATTCTGCATAAAGTCTGTAACGGATATGATGATCTTAAATCAGAGTTGGGCAAAATCTAACTAATTCAATCATGATTAAGAATTTTGATTGAAGTTTAATCATGATTGAATTAGTCATGAGTAAATTAATCATTATATGATTTAATCATAATTAATTCAATCATGAGGTATGACTAAATGCTTCTCGGCCTTTTGGCTAAGATCAAAGTGTATTATTATTATTATTATCATTAATTTTTGGCTTTTCATAACGGCGGAGTTTTACTTATAATTGGAAGATTGATTTTTGTTAAATAAGGTGTTGAAGGATTTTCGTTTTGATGAAATAAATGTCTGTTAGAAAATTTTTTAAAAGTGATGAACTGTATTTTTCATTTTTTGAGCACCCATTTGAATATGATTTATCGAAATTTAGTCATGACTAACTATATTATGACTAAATTAGACATGCCTCGTATTTAATTACTAGTCATGATTAATTTAGTCATTTTTTAAAATGACTAAATTAGTCACTTACTACCAATCATGACTAACTGTCTGAGTGATCAATCATTAATCATTAGACATGACTAATTTTTGCCCAACACTGTCTTAAAGGATGTGACCTCTCATTTCTATACATCTTCAATTTTTCGTTCTGTAAAGGGATTTATTATCCCTAACATAATAATACTTCGCGCTAGTTGGTTTATAAAACTTGTAAATTTAAAAAAAATCTTTAATATTTTCCTTAAAAAATTTTTTTATTAAATATTTTAGCAGGGATTATAACGCAAAAAGTACGATTTGCTTAATCAAAACATTTCGTGAGAGAGTGACAAAAAGTCAGAATAAACGAGGATGAGAGAGAGTGAGTGAGGGAGAGGGAGAGGGGGTGAGAGAGAGAGGGAGAGAGAGAGATAGGGTGAGAGAAAGAGAGAGAGGGTGAGAGAGCGAGTGACAAAAAGGCAGAATAAACGAGGATGAGAGAGAGAGTGAGGGAGAGGGAGAGGGGGTGAGAGAGAGAGGGAGAGAGAGATAGGGTGAGAGAAAGAGAGAGAGGGTGAGAGAGCGAGTGACAAAAAGGCAGAAAAAACAAGGATGAGAGAGAGAGTGTGAAGAAGAGGGAGAGGGAGGATGAGAGAGAGAGTGACAAAAATGCTGAAAAGGTAAAAGAGAGAGAGATGTTAAAAGAGTGAATAGAAAACAAAATAAGAACGAGTAGGAGAAAGAAAGAAGGAAAAAAATAGAAAAAATGAAGAAAAGAAGAAGAAAGAGGAGCAGAAGAAGAGAGCGAGGGAGCGAGAGGGAGGGAGGTAAAGAAAGGAGAAAAGTGAGAGAGAGAAGAAGCATTTTTTTAATGCAAAGATTTTGTACTTTTTCTTAATGTTTTAACATATTTCTTTTAGGCATGAACTGCCGAGATGATTCAAGTCAATTAAGAGATACAACAAAACATTTCATTTTTATCAAATTAATATGATTAATAAAGTATTAAATACCTTAAGCAGTTAAATAATTAGTTACAACAATATATCAATCACATATTCATTACAGCAAATTAATATGGTAAATAAAGCTTTAAATAATTAAGAGTTAAATGATTAAATAAATAGTTATAACAATATATTCTCAACGTATCCATTACAATAACGAAAAACAACGAACAATGAATAATTAAATTCTATTATTAAATTGTTTTAATGCTTGCTTAACGAATTGAAATGGGTTGTACGAATATTTCCCATTTAGGTATGCCAAATATTCCTGGTAGTTCAGTTTTATCTTGAACAAACCATTTTAACCTGAACTGTTTTAGTATTGGGCATGCCCCATGAAGGGATATGTATTTCCTCTCGTATGTTACATAAAGGAATCCGTATTCCATCAAGAATTTGCTCAAATTATGGATATTATTTCAACAAAGGTATGAACGGGATCCCTATAAGCGAATCCACTTGTTATTATACTTAAAATATTTGTACAAAGGTTTGTAAAGTTTATTTAAAATATTTCTTGTAATAGATTTTGCCACACTTTACAACTTAAGTGTGAAGCTTTTGAAAAACATTTTTCTTTTGATAGTTTCAACAAGAAAAAAATTCTCTTTGAACCTTGAATAATGTCGATTCATAAAACAATTAATTAAATAATAAAACGTCCCAATTAGCAAAAGGTCGTTAAATTCAATCATTTTCATCTTACTCTTAAATTGAACGTTTATTTATTTTTTATTTTCTTACACTTCCTTTTCGTCGTTTCCTCAAGAGTGTTATGCGCCCTTTTTAGTTCATTTTCATTTTCTGCCGAGATAAAGAATCCTACGAAATCGTTCTCTTAACATTTTCCACGCGGTGCTTTTAAATTAAATTTCTGTCGCTGAAACAATTTATTGTTATCTAAAGCAATAAACCGTTTTCGAGGCTCGAATTTATGCTACAAGAAGAACAATAAACGAACGGAAATGAATAAACGCCCAGAGATAAATTCAGAAAACAGAATTAAATGAATATAATTATTATAATTATTTTACCCTGTTTATATACAACTTACTCTATACAGTACTTTTCTTATCTCGTGAAATGAAATTATCCTCTTTCCAGACAGACATCATAAAAATTGAAAACATGCCGCAGCTTCGTGCTGTTTTACAATGACATCCACTTCCTAGACGCATTGAGACCAGAGATTTTTAGCTGTACGTACTAATTATCTCTATACAATTGATATCGGTCTTAAATATTATAATTTTTTGATAAAAAAATCATTTATAAGGCCGATTTGAATAAAAATAATACACTAATGTGTGGTGATTAGTGACCGTTAGTCGATGATTATTCTGAGATCGTGAGATGCGGTTTGGTGTGACGTAGGTTGTAGAAAATCATTTTCTTTATCGTGCCAACGTTTCGATCTTTATTGAGATCATCTTCAGGGCTCAAATTGTTTGTTTTCTGCGTAATTGTGCCATTCTTGTGTGTCGTGCTGAAAAGTGCCCTGGCCCTGTATAATTTAAACAATGTTTATAAATCCCAGGCACTGAAGATGATCTCAATAAAGGTCGAAACGTTGGCACGATAAGAAAATGTTTTTCTAAAACCTACGTCACACCAGACCGCATCTCACGATCTTCGAATAACCATATTACACTAAGTTGGTTCGTCGAGCTTTTGAAAATACCCTTGATCAGAGCTTTGACGTTGATATTAATAATTCACAAGGTCTTCGGGTTTACGTATAGTTTCACAACTGTAAACTGATATACATATTTGTTAACCTTGTGAATTTTTAATAACAATTTCAAAGTTATCATTGATTTCTTGAAAGCTTGACGAAGGAACTTAGTGCTTTCTTTTCTTGGAAACTGACTTTACCCCCGGTTTTTAATGTTTTAATGCAAAATTAAAGCCATACAAATACAATTGATTCGTTTTTCGAAAACTACATTACAAAACTAAACCGCAGCCGTTAGTTTTGTAATGCTGTGTGTATGTCGTTGCGTAATTGTAAACCAAATCATACCATCATGTGACAAAAATTAGATTTACAATGTAATTTTCGCAGGCCAAAGAAAAACAATTCTTACATTTCAATTAATTAATCTTTATCTAAGGTATTGGTTGAGATAAAAAAGACAGTGTGGTGAGTGGGATTCGAACCCACGAACTTCGGTTAAATGCACCGAGAATCAAATAGATTACACGACATTTGAAAAATGGCGAAAAGGAATTAAAATTCAAAAGCTCGGTTGAGATCGGAAGTTGGTGTTCGATTGGATCGAAGTCACGACAGCTCAATGATTAATGCAGCGGCGTATTTAGCCGAAGGTCCTGGTTCGAATCCCGCTCGTGACGGTGACTTTTTATCTCAACCAATACTTTATACAAAGATTAATTAATTGAAAGATGTTATTTGGTCAATCGGACCACGAAATCTAATGGATTTAATATTTATATTTTATTTTTTATTATTACATTTTTGTGTGACATGATATGTTATGGAAAATCTGTGTGATTCGAAGAGTTCACTTCATCCGCAAAAATGCAGTAAACATCAATCTAGTTACATTTTGATAAACCGTTATTGGTTACAATTCTATCCTAGGGGGACCGCGGTAGCCGAGTGGTTAGCATGAGAGACTCGCACGCCGCGGTCGTGGGTTCGATTCCCACCGTCGCCTCTGGCCCTTTTGTCCCGATAACCCCCAATCTGAACAACATATATAAGAATTCGTCATGGCTAATATGCAAAGATCATAAGGCCAATAAAAAAAAAAAAAAAAAAAATAATAATAATAATAATTCTATCCTAGCCTGTACTTAATAAATCTTTAGAAAAGCTTGACAAAAAATCTGTGGACTGTAAAATAAGTAAAGAGATTTGACTTATTTGGAATTTAAAAAAAATATCTGTGGGCCTGAATAAGAGGTGATCCGAAGAAGCGAGGTCTGAATGCACTTTGGACGCCGTAAGAAAATAATTTACTTATTTAGGAAAGCTGTGAAGCACACATCTGTAAAGTTGACCTGATCAATATTCTGAATTTGGCCCTTGGCAGATGACAGGAACCACGGTGGATGACTGGAAATAGTACAAAAACACTCTTCTGCAGATTTTGGAGCCGTCAAATGTCTTGCAAATGCTGACTTAAGCTTAATCCACACTAGGGTCAAAGTTGGGGGTCTTTATTGGGAACATCCCCGATTCAATGTTGCGCGACCGTTTGGGTGCTGCCCCGCAACAATAAGTCCCGTCTACACTACAGAGGCAGTTACCTAGAAAATATCTCAGAAGATAGGCCTCGCGGGTGTTTTTCTGTTATTAACTAAACATAGAAATCAAATAAGATGATGGGTCCGAAAATTATTTTGTTACAACAATTCAGCAAGCCGAGATCTTCTGAACACGTTAAGGCTAGAAGATGAAATGGGATTTATCAACTTTTTAAGAATGACATTTAAAGATTTTTAAAATCTTTTTCAAATGGTTGCGCCGAAGATGCTTAAAGAAAACACAAAATTTAGAAATTCAATTTCCCCTACCGTGTAACGCGCCACCACACTCCGGCTGCCCCCGAAGCAAGCGTCTACACTTGCAAAACTTCGTAACATTGTATCGCTGAATCCTGTTTCGAGGGGACTCAAAATCTTATATCGCAATACACTCCAAATTCAAGGGACATGTTGTGGGTTTGAATCTCAGGATGATTGAAAAGAAATTTAACCGCGTAACAATGAAGCGCAACTTTGAGTCCAAGTGTGGACTAGGCTTTAGAACAGTACTGTTGCAGGGAATTTCTAATTTATCTGAATCTTGTGTTTCTTCAAGAACAAACATTTAAATTTTAAAACAGTGGACAACGCAAGTAACATACCATCAACATTTCTAGTTTTGTCTAAATACATTTTAATAAAAATTTGACATATTTGGCGCCAAAATGGTCTAAACTGTTTAGCCAGTAAAAACACGAGCTGGCAGGAACACATGTTAAAAGAAAGTTAATTTGAAAACATTGATGATTTGAAATAGCACAAAAACTGTCTTCTGTAGCTTTGGTCAATCGAATGCCTTCAAATACGGATTTAGAGTACTGTTGCAAGGAAAATACTATTTTACCAGCATCTTACGTCTATTTTATGACGTTGGCTTATTGGGCTTATAGTGAGAATCGCCTACAATTTTTCAAGCATCACGCCAAAAAGCAGGCGCACCAAGGATCAATCGTGTGCTCAAATACCCACAGACAGAATACCCCATATTCACGACCTTTAGGGACGACATGAACAGGGTTTGAGCTTAAATCAAACATCCAGATAAATCTGGTTACCAAAAAAACTGGGGGCAAAAGGAAAATAACTCTTTGTCAAGAAAGAACCATCTGGTATACACAGCTAGAACTAGAACGCGATAGGTACAGGAGCGGGTGTGAAACCAAATACTTAGAGAGAAGTGTCTTCTTTCAAGCTGAAGTCCTCTAAAAGAGGTGTACTCAGTTCAATTTAAATAAAGGATATACAAACAAGTACTTAGCCATCATGTCGGATAACCAGGCAGACATTAGAGCATTAAACTCAAACGTTATTAGCTCAAGCACGATGCTGAATTTCAAAACTAAATTAAATGAATTAAGTATGCAAAATAGTCATTCGCTGCTGGTTCCCAGGACAAGCAGGAGTATAGGGGAACGAAGAAGTGGATGCCCTTGCAACGAAAGGGGCTGTTAAGCTGGGCGTACACTAGATCGGTGGCTCGGCGCGGCGCGGAACCGACACCCGACAGGGCCGCTGCATTCAAACCCGGGACTTTTACCTTACAGGGATGAGCGCCGTGTCAACGCCTAAAGCCAGAAACACACTTACCCGATGCTACGCCATGCGACGCTACCCGATGCTACCCGACGCCTTGCCACGTTTTGGTGGGGTGTGCACAACTATCCGACGCTAATACACGTCGCGTACAGTCCACAGCGTTTATCACAATAATCACTATCACAATCGCAAGGCATCTTTTGTTCTTCATGCACTATTTTGAGCAAAATCTTGTAATAAATTGTTAGTTAAATTTTATGAGCACAACCATCTAACAAATTGTTTGTTAAACTTAATTGTTTTAAATAAAGTTACTCCTAACCATCATAATTGTACAATGTTTATAAAAACTTATGCATTTTTGATCTCGTTTAATTTGGTTTACATTAAATTAACATATTGTAATTAATATAACGACAAAATTACATGTACTTAGTTTGAAATAAATTACAAAAAATATGACTGTCCTGTTCTGATGCTACCCGACATTACAAAATGGTGTAATTTTACGAGCAAAACTATGAAATAAATTGTTCCAATTTTAGTATATGTACCGCCGAAGCGAGAACAAAAAATTGTTAGTTAAATTCATTACATCAAAAAATCGAATTCCGGTGTTTTGATTAATTTTCTACCAAACCATTAAAATTAATTTTTTAAAAATAAAAACTAATGAATTTTTGAACTCGGTTAATTTGGTTTATATTAAAATAAGTATGTTGTAATTAATATCACGACAATAATACATGTAGTTTGAATAAAAATATGAGTGTCCGGTTCTTTTGTCTTCGACTGTACTCGAGGCAAACCGACGAAAATCTGGACAGTGGGGATCGCAGAGCGTCGGGTAGGTTAGCGTGGCATAGCATCGGGTAGATGTGCACGGGGGTAATGCAACCTTATGGAAAATCGGAGTTTGGATTTGCGTCGGGTAGCATCGGGTAGATGTGCACGGGGGTAATGCAACCTTATGAAAAATCGGAGTTTGGATTTGCGTCGGGTAACGTCGCATGGCGTAGCATCGGGTAAGTGTGTTTCTGGCTTAAACCGTTGCGGCCACCGACGCCCCTATATTTACCTTTTTTTTTTAAATTTAGTATAAATGGGCAGATGTGTTGGATTTATGAGGTAGGATAACCGGACGGAGGTAGTAATTCAAATTATAATGAACGAATGGTAGATTTCGTCCAGTCTACTAAGTAATACTCATAAATTAATTATGGTTGATGCCTGTAGTATATATTTACATTCGGTAACTGTTTAAATCATTAGAGACAGTTTCAAAGTCTTGATCAAGGGAATATACTATTCCTTTGTATGAGGTGTTGAGGTCTGCAAGATTTTAATTAATCAAGCATAGATTGTTTTTCAAAAGAGTTAGGGATATGAAGACTTTGGATCTATGAAATTGAAACTGTGCGACAGATGCAATTACGCAGCCCCAAAACTCTCCACGTACATGTTCTATCGTTAACCTTTCGGACTACCCTTTATCTTCTTCAGGCTCCAGCTCTGGAAATGGCCAATAATACGGTAATAACTATTTTTAATTTAGGTGACGTTAAAACAAGAAAAGAAGACTTTTTTTAAATCAAATCCCAAGTATGACACCGATAGTGAACTGAGCATTGCAATTAAGCTGAGCGCACACTAGGTAGGTGGCGCGCGGAACCGACCCCCAAGATGAACACATTGAAGTGGATGTAACCCCGCACACAAAGCCGATAGGGCGGTGCGGCTCGGAGCCGGAGTTAGTTGCCAGACTTCTGGAACCCGGAACCCCCCCGCGCTACCGGCCTAGTGTGCGCCGGTGCGGTCGGAAATCGTTGAGTTCGGGTATATTCGGCTGCTCTCTGGCGCCATATTTGCAAAGACGAAGCCAACGATTGTGACGTGGGGACTCCTGAAAATGTAAAATCAACACAAAACCGCAGCGCTAGTGAGATGGAGGGGGAAAATTCGACTAACGCGGCCGAGAGCAGTTCCTACATAGTGTGAGGACCTTCACAATTCCGCGCCGCGCCGCCCCACCGACCTAGTGTGCGCTCAGCTTTATGCCGCTGATAAGGCCTGAACTTGTTTGTAGAAAAGGGATCTACACTAGCATTAAGCAAATTAGACTAGAAAACATGTTGAAAGTGAGAAATGGAATTCCCACAATGGGCATAGGCACTCCAAAAGCATCCTGGCGAGATTAAGAAAGAAAGATGCAAAATAAGAAAAAAATCCGAATCCTGGCAGAATTCCTAACAGGGCACAATGGACTGAATGGCTCGAGGAACTTTACTGGCATGAACACTATACGGTACGTGCAGAATATGCAAAGATATAGAGGAGACACCGACTTAGCTTACTAATAAACCGTGGTGCTACCCTATTCGTCCGCAGGCTTTCAGGCTTACACTTTACTATAGGACATCATGAAATCCACATGCAAGACAAAAAGTCAATAATTTAAAATATACGGGCAACACCAATCTGTCTACTAATGAAGATTGTACGTCATCCTGTTTCAATACACGTGGACAGAAAGTTTGACTTATTTAAGAAAAACGTACAATGCCTTATCGACA
This sequence comes from Cimex lectularius, assembly GCF_000648675.2. Classification (NCBI taxonomy): domain Eukaryota; kingdom Metazoa; phylum Arthropoda; class Insecta; order Hemiptera; family Cimicidae; genus Cimex; species Cimex lectularius. The sequence continues at coordinate 467,336 of NW_019392984.1, read as the reverse complement.
CATAATCACTTTACTGGCCCTATCAACTCTAGCTGGTATGTCTCAATCGCATTTCGGCTTCACGCCATCTTTAGTAAAGAACAATTTGAATGAAGCATAAACCAGCAAGAATAGACAAGAACAATATAAAAAACCTGTATAACTTTTTTTCTTAAAAAAAGAATAAAAACGTCAGAGCCTTATGTTACAGCATAGTAAAATAGAAACCGAGTCTAAGGATACGCCATGCTAGTACAACGTGAGAATTTGATTCACATATCGTCAAAACTGCCGATGAAAATGTTGGGAGGGTTGTCTAATAATTTTTATCGTAAGAATTCGAGTTAATAATATCCCACCATATGGTGGAAACTTCAAAAACAAAAGGAAAATTCAAAAACAAATAAAAGCATTTCCAACTCTGGCACGAATCACGTCCGATAAATTCCTTTGCATTCCTTAGAAAAGATTTCTGATAAAATCCACAGAAATTCTTTCTCATTCATCAAGAACAGCCGTTTCCAACTCTTCTAGGGTGTTAGGAGCTGGGTTTCGTCGTCGTACTCTTAGCTTAAGTTGATCTCAAATATGTTGGTTTGGGTTCAAATCTGGATATCGAGCTGGTCATACCAAGCACTCAATTCCAACCTATTTCAGGTAGTCATCCACAGTATGTGCTCTATGAGGCCTGGCATTATCTTGCATTAGCATCATTAGCAAGACTCTCTCACCGATGTGGGACGCAATTGGCACTACATGTTCTTCGATTATATCGATTATGTCTAACTTCACATCTGTGAGGTTAGAGATCTTTCATGTCCAGGCGTTCAAGGAACAACATCAATGACTCAGCGTGGAACGCCATCTGAGGAACCATATATCGTGGGGCGACGTGTTCTCCTGAGCGACTCTATATGAAATTAAGCCCATCTGAAGCCAACTCTCACCTCAACTGTAAAGAGAACTCGTCCCCAATCGTCCAATGTCCTTGGCCATAACGGTGAGCTGTGATATGACGAGGTCCACGAGCCGGGCGCCGGGCCCCGAGGTTATTTACATTAAGCCTTCTTACAGGCCTGGAGGAAATCGAAACATTTCGGAGTTATCTTATCAGGTTTCTCATCTCATTTGTCGTAATGGGGCGGTTTCGTAAAGCCTGTTGACACTCACAAATCCATGACTGGAGGCATTGAAAAACCTTTCTGGATAAGAATAATTTCAAATGAAATCGACGAAGGAAAAAATTAACTGAATGCGATCTTTTGATGTACCAGACTGGAAGGGCATAATTCTTGTGCAAATGGGATTAATCAGTACGAAAGTAATCAAAGGAAGTAAACAAAGCATTATTTACTGTTAATTTTGAATATGATAGCTCCTAAATACTAATGCCGAAAGATAATGGATTTAATTTAAAACTAAATAAATTAAGAGGTGCGTTAAATTTGTCCATCAGTGTACTTCTCAGTGATAATGTGGATTCCTTGCCAAAACTGTTTTGCAATAATAAGCCGGTATCTTTCCGATATACTCAATCGCAAGTGTGATTTACATTATTAAAAAAATGTTTTGATTTTTGCAACTCGAAAGATAAGTAGTAAAATTTCAAATGCCCTCTTGGATGTCATACTTTTATTGTTGTTTGCATTACACACTTACCTTGGAAATTAATTAAAAAGGGAAATATTTTATTTCATTTCCACAACAAATAATTCATCAAATATATTGCCAGAACAGTATTAGGTATGCTAATCGATGCCACTACTCCAAAATACAATTTTACTAAAAAGTACAAGGTACTGATACCAGAACTGGAAGAATGGGCCAAAGGAACACCGCTAAAGGCAAACAAATATTGGTATACTGACGGCTCCAAAACCGACAAGGGCATAGGAGCTGGAGTCTTCCGGATAAATACAAAGACCGAACTGACGGTAAACTTAGTTACATATAGGTAAATATGCTACCGTTTTGCACACTGAAATCATAGCGATTGAACACTGCGCCAGGTAAATATAAAGGCTAGGAATACATTCCCGGAAGATAGCCATTGTCTCTGACAGTCAGACAGCAATTAGAGCCCTCATGCGAGGTGAAGGCAAAGAGTGTTTGGAATTGCATGGAGACCGCGACGGACGTCTGTGACACTAATGACCTGATCCTGTCATGAGGGTCCCCTGGGCAAAGAGACAACGAAAAGAAGGGGCCAACACTCGCTAGGTCCTGAACTCTACTTTGGCTTAGCATCCTGCTACAAAAGAGGATACATCTTAAAATGGATCCTTAATGAATCCAAAACCTGGTGGAACAATACCACAGGTATGAGGCACGCGAATAGATTCATAGAAGGACCATCCACAAAACTTACAAAAGAATTAATGGAAAGCAACCACAACCGAACCAGGATTCTGGTGGGACTCTTGACGGGCACTGCCACTTAAGAAAGCACATGCACCGGATATGAGTACCGACACATGAAACACTGCGCATATACTGCCAGGAAGAGGAGGAAACCGTAGAACATATTTTATGTTTCTGTGAAGGTCAAAGTGCAGATTCTTGCAACTAGGCAGGAAAAACCGCAAGCAAGATCCGCAGGCAAAACTATGGAGGCTGATTAACAACCTGAAGCTGGCCAGCCAGTTATAAAAATCAGGGAAGAACAATACATCTATTCATGTCGAGGTTCAGAAGGTCTTGTGCCTGACTCTTTTATCCCTAACCCTATTACCAGAACGCATAGCACGATCTATCTTTGATTTAATTTTTTTATTATATTGAATTTTATTATTTTAAGTTCATAAATAAATTAAGTGACAAAATAGGTAGAATAATTAACAAATATTAATTAGTCCATGTACATGATAAAGTGTTCAAGTGGAAATGTTACAAAATGTCCGTTAAAAATGCAAATGGCTTTCGACCAAATTGTGCATCCGCTGTTTCAAAGCAATTGGCCATAACTGAAAACCCCGTCGCACTCCAATGATCAAACAAACAAACAACCCAATTATAGGCGAATAACGCCGGATTCAAAATGGCAAATGGTTTAGCCAGGTTTTGGTGCAATAAAATCAGATTGGACATGGTTCGCGTAGTATTTTCTTTAGTAGTATTAATAACTAGCTCTCAGGAGAAAATTTTCTAGTAATTTTGTCGGTCAGTCAGCAAAGGTGATGTACCTTTATCTTGGTTATTTTCAAACATTCTGGTCTATTTATCCTCTCTGTTTTGGGCACAAGTCAATCACTAAAGATGGCAAGAAACCGAAACGTGTCTGACTGACTAAAAGGGCGAAAACCACGAAGCTGCACGTCTAGCATTCACGTCTAGCCTGTTCACCTTGTTTCTCGGTTATTTGGACATCATCGGAGAATTTTCAATAGGCGTTTTATAAAGAAAACTTAGAATCAAGTATACTTAGAATTTGCGGGAGAGTTGCGAATGAGAAATTTTTGGCCGTAGTTATGCATGCTACTAAGCTAATCTGCAATTGTGGGATTTCTTGCTGAGGTCAGTGTGGTGAAAAATATCTATCTTGTTCGTTTCCAATCGTTCTGATCCTCCTATCCTCGCTGTTATCTGCACAAGCCCACTGAAGATGGCAAAAAACCGAAGTATGTTTGACAGAACAAAACTACAGAAACCAAAAAGTTGCACGTCTAACATTTATTTTGCCGTCAAATTGTCCACCTTTTGTCGCTATTTCTCAGTTCTTTTGAAATCTTCTGATAATTTTCTATAGGCCATGTATCAACGAAAATGACAGCTTCTGCGAGGCGATTGGTCGTCCCTGATCATCCTGGTCCGCCTATCATCCCTGGGTTCTATTAGGCGCGTTTCCGGTCTGTCCAAAACTGCTAGGATATGCTGACCAAAATGTAATGTAATAAAACGACGAAGCTGTACGTACAAACTGTCCGCCTGCTCACGCGGTTTCTTGGTTATTTTGACATCATCAGGGAAACTTCAATAGGCCACGAACCAAGTAAATTGTTTACTCTTAGTATTTAGTGACGGGTTCCTGGTTAATGAATTTCTGGTGGTAGTTATGTACGTTAGTCAGTTAGTTGTCTAACATTTATGGGGGTTTTCGTTGAGGGACTGTAGCTTGGTCGTCTCTGATTATCCTAATCCGCCTATTCTTCCTGTTTTGTTTTATAAGACACGATTTGGCTTTTGTTCATACTGTTTCTCTGTTCTTTTTATAAACAGTCTATCCCAAGTATTTATCGGATGGCCTTCCAATTTGACCTGAGTATAAAATAATAATTACATCCCAATTTGAGATCGGTAAAAGATTGTTTATAATAAAAGTATAAATGTAGTAAAATCGAGAGCAGCCTCGTAGCGCCGGATCTGGTATGGTGGGGTTGTGGTCAGGAAGGACCTATGGAGGATACAAAAGAGCAGTTAACTAATAGCGAAAGCTAAGGTAAAAAAAAATACTTTTAAAAAGTACGAAAGAAGGGGAAATTTACAAATGCTCAGACAAAATTTTCATTATCTTATCACATATATCTAGACAGTCTAAAAACATTTATTAATGTAAATATTGTTTGAATTCAAAATCATGAAAAAATTTGCACAATAAAAAGCAAATAGAGATAATAAAAGAATAATATTACTTCTATCTTTGCCTTGTTTTTTAAATAAGGGCAAAAGTTCGATAAATAATTAAACATTTTATTGGTGTGTACACACAATAATAAGATCAACAAATTTTTGACAATTTATTGTCTGGTGTTTTGATTATGGTGTCAAGGTACGGGGAAATGAAACAGCAATAAAATATGAACAGTCAATTGGCAACTATAACCTTTTATTTTTGACTGGATTTTTTACTCAAGTTACTTTCAATAATGGGTTGAAGGGGGAGGGCAGCCTGGAGTATTGAACGTGATTTAATGAAGCGAGTGGTTTAACAGCCATTAAAATTGGACAAATGGATCTGGATATAATGCTATCACGATGGGAGCTGATTTTCGTTATTTCCCATTTTCAATTTTATTTATAAAGGCAGACATGTGGTAAGCTTAAGGCTGTTTACCATATCGGAAAAGTTTTATTACGGACTCCCGAGTGCATCCTTCACGCTTTGGTTTTTCTTCTCCCAACAGTCTGTAAATGTGCCTACAGAATCTGCTGTGTCCAGACACCAGGTTTAGTAGTTCTGACGTTAGTTTCAGCGTTTGGTACTTTGTCGCATGCCTTTTCTTGGAATACAATCCCATTTAACCGAGGATTTATTTTTAACAAAATGTCTGATTTGTCGACATTTTTGGCATGAACATGTAACTTTTCTTGGCCAATTTACTGGCAGTCATCTGGCCCTCGTGGTGAGCTTGCTATAATTGCTATTCATTTTGTGTTCACGAGCGTTTTGGTTCTTTCATTATAAAATGGACGTTAAAATAATATTTATTATTAGTTTGACAGTTACCTATCGTCTTGGTTTGACTCGGTGATTTTGTCAGTCAGGCGCGTTCTTTCGGCATTTCGACTCCTTCAGTGTTGAGTTTGGGTGATTTCTGTGGATTCCAGATTCAGGTACGAAGTCGTGGATGGTGGCGGGGTCTGAGTCAGTATTGGTATAGTTTGTCGGTGTGTTTGCCGTGTTTTTTAATAGTTCTACTCGGTCTTTTTGATCGACGGCCCTTTTCCTCTTTAATTTATGTCATATTTTGAACGGTTTAGAAGTTCAGACAACGTCTAAACGTTGGGGGCGTCGGTGGCCGCAACGGTTTAGGTGCTGTTTAAGGTAAAGGTTCTGGGTTCAAATCCAGCCGCCCTGCTGTTGGGAACCCACATAAAAAAAGAAAAAAAGTCTAAACGTTGAAAATGTTCAGTTATTGTTAATTTGTGTATTTATGAGTGTTTTAGTATTAATGTATTTTGTGTGTATATTTCTGAATTTTCGAGTATGTACATTTTTCGTCCTTTTTGTACGTGTTTGTATTATCGATGGTTCGTGATTGTTTTCTATCTGTTTTGGTGAGTCGCGCAATCCGATTTTCCGTCGTTATCGCTAAATGATGTGCTTATGTTTCTTGCGTGTTATTTTTTGTTTATTGGCCTGACTGGCCAATGTTTTTTTTTCTGGGTCTGTTCTGTACATTTTTGGTGCTATTTTAATCCATTAAATAAGTAAGTTTGTACGTTTGTTACCATATGTATGTGAATATGGTCCATTTGGTGTCTGTTCTTGTGTTTTGTTTATTTTGTTGATTGTTGATTTTTGTTGGTTTTTGATGTAGCCGTTTATTGTACTTTTTCGTACTTATTTTTGGTTATTGGAATTGATTTCAGTCTGTCTGTCATGATCTTCAGCGCTGCAATTTTGTGTCGGTGTGGGTGGTTTGAGTCGAGTTGTAGGATGACAATTGCTGTCGGCGTTTTGTAAACCATCAAGTTGAAAGTTTGTCGTACGTTTTTGTGATGGTTAAATACAGGATGTTTATACTTCTATTTATTTATATACATATAATGCAAAGGACGACACAACAAATCTACTTTAAATTAAATTAACAAATAAACACACCAAAAGACGGTCCAACATCAGCAATACTCCCAGAAGTATTTTTACAAAATTTTGAAGAAAAATATTTCCTCGAAATTTAGATTTTAATTGGACTTATATAAGATCAAAACTGTACATGTATGTACATATACACATTTACAGCGTTAAGCCTATCGCACTCCACGGGAATTCCAGCTTTTGTCATTTACGATAAATTACCGGCAGACCTCGAGAATCGCCATCTCGGGTGCTTACAGTCCGGAGACGTCTATCTTTTCCATCCAACAGCCGACGTTGGGCTCTTGGTTTGTCAACAGGTAGGTAGCAGAAATGTTCCAAATTCCAGCCCCTGCTACATGGGAACGGACCCGTAGTGGTTTAGAGGTGATGCTCCTGGCGGGAACTTAGAGAAGGGGCTGTTCTTCTAACTGTGACCTCCGCCGATCACTGTGTATGACCATCGTTACAAACCCGGCCTAACGGAATACGGAGGATCGGACCATCGAAGCGTATAGCGTTGAGGACGCTCAGACTACGCTGACGGGAGTCCCTCGAATACGTGAGAAGCGGCGGATGGGAACGGATAGTGATCGGTGGTGCCTAGACGAATGGCGTCCTTTACCGAAGGCAGTCTCCTCTAAGGGGTGGTTAGTAAGTCCACTTTAAATCAAATCGCGGCCGGAGCGGATCCGGAAGCTCTTACGCTGGAGGAACCTCAATACTCTGGGAGATAGAATAGCCTTCTCTATTTAGGGAGTGCGCGGGAGACCAGGCTGATGCATTGCAGCCACCTTAGGTAGTCCTTTACGCGCGGCATACGGTCTGATGGTCAATGCAGACCCGACCACTCGGAGTGGGCAAGCGGGGAGTGAGGTTCTTCTTGGCCCGTCGTGGCTGGGACAGCTTCTACACCAACGCTTCAGGCTGTAACTCACATTCAGTCGTGAGCGCAATGCGTCATCTCTCATCTTGAGAATCAAAACGTCCGATGAGCCCTAATCGGCCAGGTGCGGACGTTAAAGATCCTCATTGTCCTTTTAAGGACGACCGAGTATTTGGGAATTTGTCAACAGGTAGGTCATTTCAGCACCCAACGCATGCAGTTCCAAGATACTCTCACTCATTCTTAAATAATTTCTTTCCTATTTACATAGGATTCACTCAATTGGTTATGAGGTACAAAATATTCCGCCATCAGCCCTCTTATACTACACATTCAGGCCAATAAATACATTCGCTCTCAACACACGCTAGGTAAACTATCATTAGTACTATATACAGTAAAACAAGCTCGTTTTCCCCAAAAATCAGAACGGAGGACCAACATACACACTGCCATGCTCAAGCACGATTCTCATATTGCACGCTCTCTGTATAGAGCCGAGGAGTTACACCCTTCAATTGGGTGGGTCGCATTGGGCAACTTTTCCCTACACACCGGACACACGGCTTTGGGCTAAAAGTAAGTCGATTATCCTTAATCGGGTGAGGATAATCTTCAGATCCTCCGAGGGCCCCCTATGGACCGAGCTCTTGATACGTTATCGCAAAATTATAGTAGAGCATAACAGCACACATATATAGATACGTAAATGACATATTCCCCACAATAGACATCGACAGCATAAACAAAACTTAAATTACAGTATAACATTCCCCAATCTTCTAAAATTCTCTTTAGTCTTCGATTATGAACCGACTCGCAGACCAAAACCTACCATCTACTTCGGTTATGAAGATATAAATATCAAGCTATATTAAACATACATATTTCTTACATATTATTCTTTATATTTGCTACCAGGAACACACCAATTTATCAACTATAATTTCTAGTAGTAAGTTTAAGCGAAACTTTCTGGGCTGTTTTTGCCTATTTTTATCCTATGACTTTATTCCACAAAGTATGAGTCTTTAACTTGATACATTCTGCAATATTCCCCATAGTGGGAGCACCTTTTTTGTGGCACTTGGGAATATTAAAGAAGTGTTCCTGGTCCTGCAGGTTTCGCTCATCGTTTGATAAAGTTGAATTTTATCCTGCTTTGTCCTTCTTGTCGATAGGAGACACGTGTATGAAGTAACACATATCCTATCAGCTCTAAAATATAATTGTTCAACAAAACCTCTCCACATTAATAAACTTAGATAGATAGAATAGATAGATGTATTAGTTGGGGTATAGAATCATTAATGAGTACAAAGTTTGGTGGAATCATACCTCAGCGAAGCGATTCATAGAATGGCTATATGCAAAGCTTAAAAGGAAATACTGGAAGGCAATCGCCTGGATTCTGGTTGTACTCCTGGCAGGTCAATGGTACCTAAGAAGGCACAAGATGCAGCTACTGCCAGGAAGAGGAGAGCGCAGAACACATTTTTGTTTTTGTGAAGGTCTTTGTAGGTGCAGGTTCTTGAAAGTAGGAAAGGAATAGCTGCAAGGCTATGGAAGTTGATTAGCATCCTGAAGCTGGCGAGTGAGTTAAAAAAAAAATAGAAGAGCACAATAAATCTACTCAGAACGAGGTGTTACATAAACGGAACTGTCTCAATAATTAATTTATTAGGCACGTATCTTTCACCATTTATGTAAATAAAGTCCATCGATGTTTGTTTCTTAAGTGCCCTTTTATTTATTTGTTGGTCGTTCATTGTTTTAGTAATTTGTCTAATTTATAAACCCCGTTGTATCTGGTTTATAAAGTACTTCGGTACCGCGCTTTTGCGTATGCGGGTTTCTTCGTTTCTGTATTATGGTGTGCTATGATTCGGTTGATTTTCTGTAAACACTGAACTGTACTTTGTTGTCAGTGCTGGTAATGTTCAGGTCAAGAAAAATTATCTTCCCACAAGAATCCCCTACAGAAAACGGTTTTTTCCGTAGAAAAAAGTGGGAAATGTAAGGTACATGGATTGATCGTTTTTATTGCTATTTATACTTAAGATAGGTTAAGCCTAGCAACGTTTTAACACAATGTTAAAAAATTCCCTTGCTGCGTTTCGTTGATAATTTTCCTTTTCAGTATATAAAGTATAATATCGGGCATAGCAATTACTTCGTAAGTAATCGGTTTACGGAAAGCCATAAATGTTTCGGTAGATAAGAAAAAAATGGCTTTTCATTTTACATCTTTTATTAAACTTACGATCTGTTTTAGAACTAATATTTTTTCAGTGTAAGTCGAGTTTTACCGTTATCATCATAATCGCAGGATTACAGATTATTTAACGATTATGACGCAAACAAAGAGAGGCTACAGGGAAACACCGATTTCAATTATTTTTTTTTTGGTGATACTAGGTCAAAAATATTAGAGATGTGTCCAATCTTCCTTGCCAATTGGCCCTTGAAGCAAGGAAAAATATGTTAATCAATTTAACTACTTTCTAAAATACAGAATGCTTCCTTTGTTATGTATGGATTTCAATGTTATTTATCAGTCCATTGTTTTTATACCTACGATTAAAATGCAGGGTTAAAGGCTGTTAGATACATAAAAAGTTTCAAAAGATGGTGCCGAACAAAATTGTTTTTGAAAAACGTAATTCAAATTCATTTTAAGCAACTTCTAAAACAATTAAATACAAATTTTGATTGCAGTTAAAAAATAGACATTTTTGGGCTGGATCAACCGAAGGGAAATTTTCTTTCTCCGGTGTCCTGTTGTCCCAGTTAAAAAGTCGTAACTCCTCTAGATTTTATCAAAACTCAACGGTATGACAAACGTTACAAAGCTACATTATTCTACTCTCGGCTCATGTCAACAACTGTGGATTTTATGTCATTATGAGTAAGAAAAATAAGAGTGAAATCAACATAAAATACATCAAACGTTTTATTTTATATCTACGGTTCGAATTTATTTACGGAGGAAGACTTTGTACCATTACGTGTAGGTTATAGGGTACAAATTTATGTAAAAATTTCAAATACATCGGTTGTGCCGTTTCAAAGTTATCACCGCTTTTGTGATTTAGAAAAAATCTGTGGCATTTCAAAGGCAAAAAGTTGGAAAAAAATAACTTTTTCATTTTACAAAAAAAATTTATTCAATGGTTTTTTGAATTGTAGAAAATAAATATGAACTGTTTCTGGCAAAAAAAAAAAAAATTAACGGACTTTTCTATGTCGGTAGTCACAAAATTATGACTCACTATATTTCAACTTCAAACAACTTTTTTCATCGAGAAACATCAATCAAAATCATCAAAGAGAATAAGTCAATACATAAAATTTTGGGAAAATATAAATTTTTTTTTCAAAATCCGATTTTTTCGGAAATCACAAAGTGGTGATGATTTCGAAACGATTCCATGGGAAACTTAGCAGGCGTTTAGCACTCTACAACCACGTATTTATGTCACAAACCGGACTATTGTACACAAAATTACAACCGGAGTTTGAAGAGTTTTTGTTTATTTAATCCTTATTTTTCTCATTTATAATGACATAAAAACTAAACGTTGTTGACATAGTGTAAAAGTAACGTTTGCCTTAACGTTGAATTTGGATAAAATCCAGAGGAGTATGAATTTTAACAAGGACAAAAAGACACAGAATTACGTGCAGAAAATTTTCGCCTTACAAATAATTCCGATTTTTTTCGAAAATCACAAAAATGGTCATTTAAACGGTTTTATCTATCCATATGAAAGCCCTATACCCTACACATAAGGACGTAAATTCGGTCTCCGAAAATAATTAGAACTGGAGAAATAAAATTAAATTTGAGGTGTTTTTTTGCTCGTTTATAGTGACATCATATCTAAGAGTTAGTTGTTGATATAATGTATTGTATTTTGAGGCTTTAAATGCTCCTTAATAGGAATCCAAATTGATTTTGGTTTTTGTTAACAAACAATTTTTTTTGTCCTACTTTACTGATAGCGTCTTTTAGTTTTTGTAACTTTTAGTTTATCTTATTTCATTTAATACGAGTTAACAAAATATTTTGTTATCCTACGACTGATATATAATTAAACCTTGGTTTAAGTGCAAACATTTTCGCCTTGTGTACACTTCCGAGTTTTTTTTTTCGAAAATCACAAAATTGGTCTTAAATTTTAAACGGTTTTACCTATCCATATGGAATTCTTACAGGTGCTTAAAGCCCTATACCCTGAACATAATGGTATACATTTCGACTCCGTAAATAAATTATAGCCGGAGAAATAAAATAAAATTTTTGAGGTGTTTAATTTATTAATAATGACATCACATCTAAAAGTTAGTTATTGAAGTACTTTCAAAGTAAAATAATCCAAATTTTCAACGGTTTGACATAACATGGATAAAATCCAAAGTAGTTATGAATTTTTCAGTGGAACAACGGATACCAAAGACATAAATACGCCTATGGCTGATCCAACCCAAAAATGTCTAGTTTTTGTTTGTCATAAATTTTTTTATGCAAGGGTGCTTAAAACGAATCCGAATAGTTTTTAAAAATGTTTTTGCCTTCTATATTGCTAGCGTATTTTTGGTTTTGTAATTTTTTATATACAGGATCTTTAATATAATCTTTCATAGTATTTTTTACCCTACGTAAAAGCCGAATCGACTTATACAAAATTTATACAAAATAAACATATCTTCAAAAGGTAATGTAAATTTCTTCTTTCTTTCTTCTATACTAAAATAGGAATACTAATAATACTACTACTAAAACAAATCAAAGGAACAAAGCGAAGTTTTTGAAAATGTGTTTATTTAGGTTTTTTTATTTATCGAAAGAAACTACATAGAGGTCATTTATTAAACGGACGAAAAATAAAACTTTCTTCCAGCCAATGTTTGTTTACATCAAGTTCCACAACAATCGAAATTACTTCCTAACCATTAAATATTACATAGGCTTAATTATAACTTTGCTCGAACTTCCAGGTAGGTTCAATTTAAAACTGTTTTTGATGTGTTTTTTTTTACCGATAGCATTATACAATTTCCTTTCATCACAATAAATTTTGATATATTTCTTTATTTTTATTTATTTACGAACTTGGTTCTAAATGTTTTTATTTATAGACTATACATATTACTACATATTAAAAATGTGATCACAATATGTTTCTTTTTTTTCATGTTTATGTAAGAACTAAGAAAAAAAATCGTTCCAAGTAGTTTTGGGAAACGACGTAAACAGATCGAGCCGGTGCATTTTGAAATGCTAAAAATGCAGCTAGGCTTAAAATATAAAAATATTTTTTTTAACGAAGGGTGAATTTTATTCTGATCAATCTTTTCGATCGTAAATTATTTTTGTTTTTAAATTTGCCTACCAAAAATGTCAAATCAATTGTGCAATGGCAATGTACTTGGTGTAGGAAAGAAAAATGGGTTGCTATAAGTTTTAAATTTGGGTTTAATTTTTATATAATTTTTCTCATTTTTTTACATTCAAATATCGGTCAATTCTAGCCAATTTGAATAAATTTTAGAATTGAGCCTTTCATTCCCATTCTGCTCAGCATTGTTACAGCACTGCATCAATTGATGGTGGACCAATTTTTTTTAATCCTAAATTTAAAAAAAAATTTAGCACAAAAAAATCGTAAATGGTGTTGAAATAGATTATACGGCAAGACTATTAGTCCGGTGTGTTTTGGTCGGTTTCGGACTCGATTTATTGTGGGTTGGTAAAAATTGTAAATTACGGACCTTAGTGGTATCCGGCGACGTTGAGCTCCCCGCTCGAGGGTTGCAGCCGAACTGTCCGAAAGATGGAATGGGAAGGGTTGCAACCCTCACAACCACCCCCTTTTAAACCCCTTGATCCCCCCACTACGGTAACAGACACCCCCACCAAACCACACTCTTAAACAACCACGATGGCACTTTTGGATTCTTTCCAATTCTAATTACCAACGACGGATAAGAGTTAACTCCGACGTAAATAAATAATAGAGCTAACATTGATTGCAAGCTGATTTGTTGTTAAGGTGGCCAAAAAGCATTTTCCACCACGTCAATTTTTATCTTCAGGTTTTCAGTCTCATGATAGTGAGAACTGCAGTTTCTTCTTTTTCTTGGTCAAACATACATAGTTATATCTTCTGTAATTCCAAATATTTCGTATGACTAATATGCTCTCATGGAAGTCAACCGATCAAAATTTTTTCCATCTTTGTTCCAGGAGGTTTGTATTTTACTCTGGAGTGGTGTTTCTTAAGGTATTGGCAATTTATTTGATTATTTTGTATATTGCTTTGTTTTTATGGCAATGTGAAGTTTTACAGAAGATTTATGATTGTATCTATACCCTGGGAACAAACCCGCTTTGGAGGTACACCAGGATTGTGAGACCTATTCTCACATAGTCACTTCATAGCCTGGTCCGATAAAGTAGAACAAAAACCAAACGAAGTTAACTCACGAAAATACAGACACTGACAATGAGAACCTGTCCCACACAGACGAATCTAGAACTCAAGAAGGTACGGAAGAAGTGGTCCTGGAACCAAATGCCCAGAACCTCTGGTAAAATAGACCATTATTTTCCAAGCTGAGGTTCATTCAATCGAAGATGTGCCCAATTCAATCTGAATAAAGGGTACAAAAACAAAAATGTAGCTATCATGTCAGATAGCCAATCAGCGGTCAAAAAAGTGCTAAGATCAAACACCATTAGCTCAAAGATGGTGCTGAATAACTACGTATGCAAAACAAAGTCAGCCTCTGCGGGGTCCCAGGACATGTGGAAGTAGATGGCAACGAGAAAGCGGATGCCCTAGCAAGAAGAGGAGCTGCTATATCGCTGATGTTATCCGAGACCTTCTGTGGCATAGGAATGCACGCTTTCAATGAGTACCTCAGACAGATGTATAAAAAGAAAATGAGGAAACAATGGAACTCACTCATTGGACAGAAACCATCTATGAACTTCCTAACTAACTTTTAAAGGAAAGAGGTGGCACATGGCCTGTGTAATGTATTAAAGGAGGCAGGAAAAAACTGCGAATCCTAACAGGATTCTTAACAGGACATACTAAATAGACTTCTGAAGAAGATTGGCCTAACCCAACACGGAACATGCAGATTCTGCAAAGAAGCAGAGGAGACACCAACACGCCTGCTAACAAACTGTGGTGCTACACTTGCCCGCAGGAGGAAGTGTTTTGGGACATACAACGTAACTGTAGAAAAGATTTAAACTCTGAAACTGGGCCTAGTAATCAAGTTCTTTGATGAACTAGGACTTACCGGTGTGCTTTAAGCACAGGGGTACACAATAGCTCTTAAAGGGCTCAGTTTAATACACACCCCGACTAATACATCTATCTCCATCTATCTACCCTGGGAAGTACGTTTATACGCCACCTCGTCGCATACCAAACTATTTCAAATTTATTTGACCTCTTAACTAAGGTATAGGGAGAAAAGAGGCGACCAAAAGGCCTTTTGCACCTTGTTCTGAGATCTATTGTGCTCCTCTATTTTTTTTAACTCGCTGGCCAGCTTCAGATTGTTAATCAACTTCCATAGCCTTGCCAACGGCTCCTTAGTGTAGGGTCTTAGTGGCGGCTATTCCTTTCCTACTTGCAAGAATCTGCACCTACAAAGACCTTCACAAAAACAAAAATGTGTTCTGCGGTCTCTACTTCCTGGCAGTACCTGCATAGTGTTTCTTCTGTCTGTACAACCAGGATCCTGGTGCGGTTGCGATTGCCTTCCAGTAATTCCCTTTAAGCTTTGCATATAGCCATTCTACGAATCGCTTCGCTGAGCAAAAAAAGTATTCGCTATAAGATGCATTCTCTTTTGTGGCAAGGTGCTAGACCATAGTAGAGTTCGGGACCTAGAGAGTCCATGTTTGCTCCCTCTTTGGCCAGCATGTCAACCTATTCATTGCCTCTATTCCCCGAATGCCCAGGGACCAATGTATGTACCAATGCACGTAATCAAAGGCCACAACGGTTAAAGCGTTGACATGGCGTTCATCACTGTAAGGTGAAGTTCCCGTGTTCGAATCCATCGGCCCTGCATTCGAACCCAACATACTTACAGAATGGATTTTTTTTTCAAAAATCCCCACACCCCGAGAATTGATATGACCTCTGTTGATGCAAACCCTCGTAAAAAAATTGAAAATTAAAAAATTGACCTCTCATTTCTATAATACTCTGAATTTTTTTCGTTTTATAAACGAATTTATAATCCCTAATGCAAGTAAAACTCATTAGTCTAAAAAAAACTTTTAAATAAAAAACAAAACAAATTTTAGCGGAGTTGTATAACAAAAAACGTTTCCATCATCAATTTTTTCGCGTACAAAAATATGATCCACTGAGAAAT
This sequence comes from Cimex lectularius, assembly GCF_000648675.2. NCBI lineage: Eukaryota > Metazoa > Arthropoda > Insecta > Hemiptera > Cimicidae > Cimex > Cimex lectularius. The sequence goes on along the minus strand of NW_019392984.1, from coordinate 451,545 downwards.
TTACGTTAAATCTAAAATCGAATATGAAGTTGACTAGGGTTGAACTCAGCAACCCTGCACTTTACTCCATCGATGTCACTCATAAATTGGTTAGTGGAAGATTGTTTTTAAAATTTCAAATAGAATTTGATTCTACGATTTTTCTCACAATGGTAATATTTATTTTTTTATTACAGTTTACACCTTTTCCAAAATACTTAATTATTGTTCTTGTTATGTAATAAAAACAGAACAACTAAAACATAAGTGCAAATAGTAATAAGTAATAAAGTTGACTATGGGTGATGGACTGCGAGTCGGTGAACTCATGCTGAACCGGCATAGGGTCACTTATTGGGTCTATCTTCACTCGCGGGTTTGTTGACTTACTCAAACGCGTTTATGCATTGTGCCACCTTCACTGTGAACTGTCTGTCGCTTTGTCCGAGTAGGGTTTATATGTCATTGTGTCCAGTGCGTGGGAGACCTGGCCGATGCATTTCGACCACCTTTTGGGTATCTCTTTACGCGCGGCACTGGTTAAGTGCACAACGTTAACCCACCCCCTCAGAAGGGGCAAGCGGGAGAAATCAGCATGTCTATCGATTAGTCTGTGGATTTGTGGGCTTCTACACCGAACCAGCAGCAGATTTTCCGTGCGCTGAGGTGAGTCGCTTCTAACTTGAGAATCTAAAACGTGTGATAAGGCCTAATCGGCCAGGCGCACGCCAAAGAACCTCAATGTTACGTGACATTGCGACCTCAGTAGGAACGTGTCATTGGGTCCGTCGGTTGTCGCTAGGGGCGATTGCGGTAGGAGGCGTTGTCATGGTGTTCATTGGTCGGTCGTAACATGTTCGTAATTTTTGTTAGTTGCATCGTAATTTCAGAGACGCGGCCTGAATACTCGAATTAAAGCTGAGGTGCTCTCTGAACCACCAAGTGTAGTTTTCCCATTTGTCTCGGTATTTGAATACCATTTTAGTTTTACGAGACGAATGTGCGATAACGCATTTTTTGCCATCAAAGAGACGAGAAAATGACTTTTTCCATCTTTCAAGGTTAGCGAGAGTAAATGGAAAGGAAATTCTTTGTAAAAATAGTCTGCCAAGGGTGGCAACGATCCTCGGGGAAAGCTAAATGAACCTCCATTAACCACTTTCAAGGGCGGACTTCATCCTAAGATAATGCCACTGTGGGATTGGAGTGGAATCCTTTAATATCAACGTCTTCTTGAAAACGAAGCGGTCAATTTTTTCAAATGACGTTTCTAACTCGAATAATCGAGAAAAAGTGGCATGCTTTAGCGTATAAAAATCTATAGACATCTACCCAAAATATTTATAGAAAGGCAAACCTATAGCCTAGCATTTTCAGTTCGTTTATAGACTGTCAGACGCGTCTCTACTTTTTACCTTCCTCACTTTGTACAGTTTTTTGTTTAACTAAGTCTCATTTACATGTTCGTAGTGAAAATTGAAAATTTTTCCATCAACCCCTGTGATTAAGTTTGGGTTTTTTGTTTACCTGGGTCAGTCATTGTGATCGTTGTTTTTCATATCGGCTATGTTGTCCGTTATGTTTTCTTTTACGTATATATTTTTAGTTATTTTTGTACGCTATGGAGCAATTGTAATCTGGCCTCTATGTTGAGGGGTTTGTGTTGGTTTTTGAGGTGAGTTGAGTAATTGCGCTGGTTTAAATGTGAGAAATTGTGGTTTTGAAGAAACCAATTATTTTACATTACAAAATACATCCAAATAAAATAAACATTATTTATTTATATTTTTATATTTAATTTTATATCATTTTTAATTTTAAACACAATCAATTTTCATACTGTTTTGACCCCAATTACTCTATACTGAGTTTTTATTTTGTTTTGCTGGAATTTTACTGCACATATTTCGTACCAGCTTCTAAGTTTTTCGATAGTTTAAAAAAGGGCTAATTTGAAGGTAAAAACGTTCTTTTAATGAGAAAACGTGTTAATTTGACGTGAAAAGGCTCAATTTTTGTTGCACTACTTATCCGCTTTTATGCCTTATGTCTTCTTCCTTGTGGACTGTATCATAAAGCGGGGAACACACCTGATGCAACGCTATGCGACGCTACCCGACGCCTTGCCACGTTTTGGTGGGGTGTGCACATCTATGCGACGTCAAGCGCACGCCACGTACAGTCACACAGCGCGTACCACAATAATCACTATCACAAACGCAACGCGTCTTTTCTTCTTAATGCATTATTTTGAGCAAAACCTTGTAATAATGTCATAAATTATTTGTTAAACTTAATTGTTTGAAATAAAGTTATTCCGGTGTTTTGATACATTTTCTACCAAACCGTTAAAGTTAATTGTTTTAAATAAAAACTAACGAATTTTTGAACTTGGTTAATTTGGTTTATATTAAAATAAGTATGTTGTTATTAATATAACGACAATAATAATATAGCTTGAATAAAAATATGAGTGTCCCGTTCTTTTGTCTTCGACTGTACCTTGTAATAAATTGTTAGTTACATTTTATGAGCACAACCATGTAATAAATTGTTAGGTAAATTTAATTGTTTTAAATAAAATAATTCCGGGGTTTTGATAAATTTTCTGCCTAACCATCGTAATTAAATAATTTTTATAAAAACTCATGAATTTTTGGTCTTATTTAATTTGGTTTATATTAAAATATGAAGGTTGTAATTAATATAACGACAAAATTTCATTTATTTAGTATGAAATAAACTACAAAAAATATGAGTGTCCTGTTCAGACGCCACTCGACGAAAACGGTGTAATTTTATGAGCAAAACCATGAAATGAATTGTTAGTTAAATTTTATGTGCAAAACCGTGAAATAAATTGTTAGTTAAATTCATAATATCAAAAAATAGTATTCCGGTGTTTTGATCAATTTTCTACCAAACCATTAAAATTAATTTTTTTTTTTAAATAAGAACTTTAAGTTTGTTGTACTTAATATAACGACAACAATACATGTAGTTTGAATAAAAATATGAGTGTCCGGTTCTTTTGTCTTCGACTGTACTCGATGCTTCCCGACGAAAATCTGGGCAGTGGGGATCGCAGAGCGTAGAGTAGGGTAGCGATGCATAGCATCGGGCAGATGTGCACGTGGGTAATACAATCTTATGGAAAAATGGACTTTGGATTTGTGTCGGGTAGCATCGGGTAGCGTCACATAGCGTTACATCGGGTAAGTGTGTTCCCGGCTTAAGTTCTGTGTTCAACACCAACCTTTGTTTCTCTGGCGGCCAACTTCGAAAAATAAGTTTTAGAGGTTCTCTAGGTTTTTGGTATTTTACACATTTGCAAAGTAAACGTTCCACATCTACGCATATTGCGGAGGCTGACTTGGAATCTTTGCAATTTTCTCGAAGAAAGAAAAAAAAGAAAAACATTACGAAGAAAGAAAAAGAGAAAAAACATCTCAAAGAAAGAAAAAGAGAAAAAAACATCTCGAAGAAAGAAAAAGAGAAAAAACATCTCGAAGAAAGAAAAAATAGAAAAACAAAAAACATCTCGAAGAAAGAAAAAATAGAAAAACATAAAAAACATATCGAAGAAACAAAGAGAAAAAACCATCTAGAAAATATAAAAATAGAAAAACATCTCAAAGAAAGAAAGAGAGAAAAAACATCTCGAAGAAAGAACAAAAAGAAAAACATCTCGAAGAAAGGAAAATAGAAAAAACAACTGGAACAATGAAAACAAAGAAAAACATCTTGAAGAAAAAAGAAACAGTTTAGAACGTTAATTTCCTTTTTTTATTGGTTTTTGTATAATCTTGTTTTGTTTTTTTTTCAAGTAAAACATTGCTTTATTTTTTAATCCATTTTGATTACCAAATTCCTTGTTCCGAGAAAGATCCATTATAAAATAGACATCAAAAATGATCTACCCGGTCTTTTCTTGTTCATTCTGCTCTTTTTGAACCCTATGTTAATTTTATCAATGATAAACGCTATGAAGCTTTTGCAATTCACTTTCAAGACTGCAATGATTCTGGGAGTGAATTTTGCATTTACGAGAGTCTAATTTAGCATTGAAAAGAAAACCAGTATTTATGACATACATGTATGTTAAATGCTTTCAAGGTAGGACACGAAGCTCCAGAGAAAAATCCTAGAATAAAAACGTGAAACCCATCGCCAAACTGCACTTTTGATTAATCAATACGTATTTTTATGAAAGTTTACTATTGGGTTGTCCGGAAAATAATGCAGATAAATAAATGAGAAATAATTAAGTAGATGATTTTAAATTTTTTTCTTAATTAAAATACCCTTTATCACTCTCAATACACTTGTCCTAAATGGCAACGTCTCGATGCACTCTGAATAGAAATTTGAGTCTTTATTATTAACAAATTCTGTAAACGCATTTTCTAAGGACTTTTGATCAATAAATTTTTTGTGTTGTAAAACGTTATCTGGTGTCTGAAAAAATAGTAGTCGGAAGGCGAGAGGTCTGGAGAATATGTAGGTTGAGACAGAACCTCATAACCGAGATCCAACAGGTTTCGTGTTGTCACATGTGAGACATGGGGCCGAGCGTTGTCGTGTAACATAATCGGCCTTTTCCGATTAACCAAAGATGGCTTGAATAATGCGAATTTCTGGTGGTTCAATTTGAGAGCAACACATTTCGGCATTGATCGTTTCGCCAGGATTCAAGCAGGTGTAGTAAATCAAACCAAAGTGTCACCATCACCTTTCTTTGATGAATCGCGGCTTTGAAAAATGTGGTGCTGCTTCTTCTTTCTACAGCCACTGTCCGGAACTTCTGCTTTTATCGAAGAGAATCCACTTTTCATCACAAGTTCTAGCCAGAAAAGGTTCGTTTCTGTTTTGGCAAAGAAGTTTTGCTCAAACTTCATAAAGATGATTTTTTTGGCGGTCGTTTAATGCATGAGGAACCCACCTTTCGAACGTTTTCACCTTTCCGTAAATTTGGTAACTGAAAGACGGAAAAGTTCTCGAATTTTTCTTCTGGGCTTTTCTTCGACCAAAGCTCGCTGAACATCATCATGTAGGGAATAAATCCTTCCTCGACCTTCTTTGTCTTCAAGGCAAAAGTCTCCGTCTCGAAATTTTTTAAACCATCTCTTAACTCTGCTCTCACTCACACTGCCATCGCCCTAGACTTCATTGATTTTTCTGGCCCTTTGGGCACCGTTACGACAGAGTTTAAACTTGTAAAACGAAATTACGAGAAAATCACGCGTTGACATCTTAATAAAGGCTGAATTATTCCCAAGTAACGAAATGTTACCGAGGTAAACAAACATTTTTGTTTGGAAGAGGATTAAACAGTGTTGACATCCGTATAGAAAAGAATAATCCACGAAGCATAAATAGTTTATTATATAGAGGGGTAATTGAAAGAAAACATGAAAAACTGCATTATTTTCCGGATAACCCAATAAATGGAAAATTATTTACGACTTAACTTATTACACTAACTTTTGGCGAATGTGCCACGACAGACGCGTGCAGAGACGGAATAATAATAATTTGTAAGTCAATAATTATGATGGGGGCGTCGGTGGCCGCAACGGTTTAGGCGTTGACACGGCGCTCATCGCTGTAAGGTGAAGGTCCCGGGTTCGAATCCAGTGGCCCTGCATTCGAACCCGACAAATGAGCTTTATTTTAAAAACACCGGCACCTTGAGGGGTTATATGACCTCTGCTGTGGCGAACCCTCGTAAAAAATTAATTAATTAATTTTTAAAAAATTATGATCCATCAATTTTGCGGTCGTTCAAAAAAAATAATGCTAAACACCAAGTCAATAGACATTAACATAAAACTTGACCGTAAATGACAGCAGAAGTTTACATTTTAAATTCCCCAAAGACAGACAAATTTCTCGAATCGGCACGACTGTTATTTAATAAATCTGACAGGCGATTTGGTAGACAGTTATCCGAGGAATTCACTTCCACCGCGGGTGTTGGCAAAGCGACCCACCCTCCTCGGAACGGTACCTTTTCCCAACGGGATTGGATCGCAGTCATTCCCGTCAAATCTGTCAAAATAAATTAAAAAAAGGGAAATAAATCGTATTTACACTTTCAACGCTATTTGGTCTGGTTAATGAAGTTCACGCCTGTTTGGCCTACTCCATTGGACCGTCTGACCCAGAGAAAAAAAAAATGCGACGTCAATCGACACAGAAACCTTAAGTCAAATTTAGCAAAAAATTTTATAGAAAACTGTTGAACAAATGAAAAAGTTAGTGTCACGAGCGGGATTCGAACTCAGGCGAAAGTCGTGATAAAATAATTTTTTTCAAAATCAGATTTTTTCGGAAAACACATATCTATAACCACGGGACTTTTGTACACAAAATTACAACCGGAGGTGTAGAATAAAACATTTGAAGAGTTTTTGTTTAATTAATCCTTATTTTTCTCATTTATAATGAAATAACATCTAAACGTTGTTGACATAGGGTCAAGTAATCTAGCTTTCTAACGTTTCTCATAACTTCTTTAAATTAATTAATCTTTTTATGTAAGGTATTAGTTGAAATGAAAATGTTAGTGTCACGAGCAGGACTCGAACCCACGACCTTCGGCTAAATACGCCGCTGCTCTACCACTTGAGCTATCGTGACTTCGATCCACTCGGACACCAACTTCCCATCTCAACCAAAGGAGGGAAAATTCGAAAGGCTGGGTTGAGTTCGAATCCCGCTCATGACACCAACTTTTTGATTTCAACCAATACCTTATATAAAAAAATTAATTAATTGAAAGCAGTTATGAGAAACGTTAGAAAGAATTTAAAAAATATAAAATTGGTTCTTATCTTATCTTCTTATTATATACCATGTGACAATTAATTACAATTAAAATAAATTAAGCTATACAGGGTGAATTGCTACTCGTGCTACAAACTTCTCCAGTAGATTCTTCACCCTAAAATGAACAAAAAAGTTCATATTGTCCATGGNAATGGTTGAGAATCGGACCATGGACAATATGAACTTTTTTGTTCATTTTAGGGTGAAGAATCTACTGGAGAAGTTTGTAGCACGAGTAGCAATTCACCCTGTTTAGCCTAAGTAACATAACCACTTTTCAATTTCAAATTAACCCGTTTAAAATTCGATTTAACCTTTTTAATTTTAATTAGTCCTTCCTTTTCATGGGTCTTTTTAAGAGCCCAATTATTTTATGTCTCATAAATATTATGATTTGTTATTTTATAAATCAAATTTTTATACCATAAATATTTTATACTTGTGTTTAGTATTATCAAATATAGAGTAATTTCATTTTGCATGTTTATATTTCTTATCATATCCTATTTTGAAAGCTTTTCAAAAAATGATTAATTTGAAATTAAAAAGGACTAATTTGAAGTTCAAAAGGGTCAATTCGGCAGAAAAAAATCTGTAATATAATTGGATTCTTAGAAGACATATTAAAATAATTTCAGTTAAAATTAAAAATTATAATAAATATAAAAATAAAGGTTTCTGTTTTTAATTTACAAAATTCTTAAAAATATAAGATCGCTTCTTATATAAAATACCACTGAAAATTGATTACAATTAAAATTTTATTTTATTAATTCAAAATTAATAAAATAAAATATAAAAACAAATTCTTCTATTAATTGTTGATTTTTCTTAAATGCAGGGTGTCCTTTTTCGATGGCCCTGCTGAATTTCTCTTGACCCAATGTCGCTATCAAAAAAAAAAATTGCATATTAAATATTTTTAGTCTATTTTCAAATTTTTACCTTTTTTGGAGAAAAATTATACAGTGTACCTCAAGTCCAGTTCAACATCAAAATGTCAAATACGACCCTATACATCCTGACTCTTGATTTTAAAGTAATTTTTACGCTGAAAACAATGGTGCAATCAGATTTTAAATTGGTCAAAAAATGATAAAGTTATGGCAAAAGTTTGAAAAAATGCATTTCGTTTGTTTCGTTGTTAAGTAGAGATGAGCATCGATAAAAAAACATCGATGGTGACCATCGATTAAACATCGGAACCTCACTATCGATGGTGGTACGTCGATCAACTATAGTCTACACATCGATGGTGTTTTGTGTACTTAAACCACAAATTATTTTCATATGCATACATTATTTTTATGTGCCACTTTAAAAACATAAGCTATTTGTTCAAACTTCGCCATTTCTGAAACGTCAGGAACTCGATTTATAAAAAGTATGTTTATTTTTTTAATAACATTTATTAGGGATTATTTTTGCCTTTTGTTTCATTTATAGTTATATATAGATCGCTCGGTCCATTTTTAATGAAAGACGTCTGTTGGTAGAGTATTTTGTGCCTGTGAATTTTATTCAAAATACCTGTTTTTCTTCGATATTTGGGAAAACATCCACAATCCACCCAAGCCCAATTCCTGTCTCTTGCTCAAAAACAGGTAAAGATTTAACATATACGTAACTAAAATCAACCATATCCTTAATTTATTAGAATTAATGTGTCCAAATTTTACAATGAAACTCTACCACATCTCCGGAACACAATTTTTAAAAAACGTAGCTTTAAAGTCAATTTATCCTCTAAGCGATTTCTGGTTTTGGAAATAATCTATCCAGCTATGGAAAATAATCGTTCGATGTGCCACTAAGGCAACAAATTGAACAACTCCTGACAGGTTCTAATAGGTCACTTTCATATCAGAAGAATATGGGTCCTTCCCGATTCACAAAAATGGAATTAGGAAAAACTGAAAAAGTTCATAAAACATAGACAACCCACCGTCGATGGTCAGAAAATATCGACACAGTAACATCGTATTTGAAAACAGCAAACCTCGGTTGCCTACAAGCCGAAAATCGATGCTAATCCCTATTGTCATGTCCAATAATTGCCTTTATGGTTTACATTCTGTTATTGTTTATCAAACTCGTATTATCAGAGCAAATCTTGAGTCCTTGAATTCCACAATAGTACCTATTCGTTAAATTCAGTATTCTATTCAAAATGAACAGAACAGCACATTTTTCCGATCAACAGCGAATTGTTATGTACGACTGCTTTACTGATAGTGGTGGTATTGGGCGTCGTGCCGTCGAGTTGTGCGCCCAGAAATTTCCTGATCGCCCCAGAGTAAACTACAAAATGTTTATTCGTGTTGCTCGCAATATGAGGAGATCAGTTGCTGTTCCATCACCAAGAAACCAGCAGAATGTAAACATTAAAGGCAATTAATGTTTACTTTAGCGAAGACGCTAATTATTGGAATTAACAACGAAACAAACGAAATGCGTTTGTTTAAAACTTTTTGCCACAATTTTGTCATTTTTTGATCAATTTAAAATCCGGTTTCACCATTGTTTTCGGCGTAAAAATCTTTTAAAATGGTGTGTCAGGATGTATATTTGAAATTTTGAAGTTGAACTGGGCCTGAGAGAAGTCTCCAAAAATGTAAAAAGTTGATTCTAGACTAAGAAATATTAAACGTGTTTTTTTGTTTTTTGATAGCGCCATTGGTTGAGAGAAATTCAGCCGAGCCATCAAAATGAACCCTGTATACAGGAATTCTAGTTGACATTAATTAAAAACGGTTAAATGGGAGTTAAAAATTGTTAATTTGTCGGAAAAAAAGCTATAAACAAGAATTTTACTTAATATGCCTATCATATCACCTCAAAAGTTTTTTTTTATTGCTTTAATGAAAATTCACTAGTTTTCGTGGTCCAAAATGGCAAAAAGGTGGGGTTGAGATAGGAAGTTGGTGTCCGAGTGGATCGAGATCACGATAGCTCAGGTGGTAGAGCAGCGGCGTATTTAGCCGAACATCGTGGGTTCGAATCCCGCTCGTGCCATTGACTTTTTTATCTCAACTAAAAACCTTAATTAATTTAATGAAAATGTTGCTTTAAATTTGAAGTTAAAAATATATTGGAATTTTACTTTAGACGATTATATTTCGTACCATCTTCTAAAATGTTAAAAATGTTAATTTGATGATAGTTTAATGAACTTTATTCCATGAAAAAGAGTTCAAACAGTAAAAGTTATTCATAGACAAATGACAATTTGTAATTCCGATAGTTTCAATATATAATTTATAATCTTCCTTGTATTAATTTAAAAAATTCCATTTCGGAAATATCCTCTTCTGCTGTTCCATTTTCAAACATTTCTAAAAGTACGGTGGTTTTCGGGCGATGAGATTGTAAAACAACAAAGTGTGGTTTAAATGAAAACAGCACTGAAAAGTTCACATCTTTCCTTCTTTGCACAGAGAATAAAAACCAAGCATGTAAAGTTAGGCAAACACGAAACGTTCGTTCCCAGGTCAATAAACCGTTTTTGATTTGTTGTGTCACAGTTGTTCCAACTGTATTTTTTCTTTTCTTTTTTTAAATCAATTGAGGTATTGAGTGATCAAACACGTCTCCTAGGAGAAACCAATTTGATCTTTTGTTTATTAGTGCTTCTAATGTCTCGCACTAAGTTAGAACGGCCTGTAACTTTCCGCGCGGTCTTGGTCTTTCCTCGGCTTAGAAATGAGTATCACAACCGACTCTCAACAACTTTCAAGATAACAACCCCGCCCACCAAATTTCATTATACAATTTGAGAAGTTTTTCTTTCACTTCTTAGGTGGTGCCTACCTAGATAACTTTTACACGTGTTTGACGCCTGTCCTCTTTTAGTACCACGATTTTCATTGATGATGACGTGAAAATTGAGATATTTGTTGCAAACTCGGAAAGAAAAGATGAAGAAATATGACACCGCTGTACTACACGATATGTTAAAAAAAGAACCACCGGGCACTGAACAATACAAGACATATAATATGTAGCACACAACCTAGACGAAATGAAAAAAATAAGCAACATCAACCTCAGTGTTATTTATGTAAAAAGAGATAAAATAATATATTTATTAAATTACAAAAACAAACCACACCAAGTATGACACCCAACATTGGAAAAAGTCGAAACAAGACTGGTACAATTAGCCAATCCGATGCAACGCTGTGCGACGCTACCCGACGCAAATCCAAAGTCCATTTTTCCATAAAATTGTGCACATCTGCCCGATGCCACGCAACGCTACCCTACTCTACGCTCTGCGATTCCCACTGCCCAGATTCTCGTCGGGTAGCATCGAGTACAGTCGAAGACAAAAGAACCGGACACTCATACTTTTGTTCAAAGTACATGTATTATTGTCGTTATATTAATTACAACATACTTATTTTAATATAAATCAAATTAACCGAGATCAAAAATTCATTACTTTTCATTTTAAAAATAATAATTTTAATGGTTTGGTAGAAAATTGATCAAAACACAGGCATACCAGTTTTTGGTATAATGAATTTAACCAACAATTTATTACACGGTTTTCCTCATACAATTTAACTAACAATTTATTTCATGGTTTTGCTCATAAAATTACACCATTTTCGTCGAGTAGCGTCAGAACAGGACCCTCATATTTTTTGTAGTTTATTTCAAACTATGTATATATACTTTTATCGTTATATTAATTACAACATTCTTATTTTAATGTGAACAAAATTAAACGAGATCAAAAATTCATGGGTTTTTATAAAAATTGTTTAATTATGATGGATAGGCAGAAAATGTATCAAAACACCGGAATAACTTTATTTAAAAATAATAATTTAAGGCCAATACGGTAAATTTAGTGAAATATGTTGGGCCGGGAAGCCCATTAGTTATAACATTGAAATAATGGATGATTAAGATTAATGTTAATTATTAAATAACAAGTTGTTAGCGGGTTAAGTGTTGATTAGCGAGAGTTATTGCATTAACTAACTTACACCTTTCCAAATGCCCTTTGGGTATTACACGTGGCTCAATATAGCCGAGAATCATTTCATCAAAACGCTTTGAACCTGAAAATCCTGCATGTATATATTTCTGAGTTATGGGAAGTACAAACATCGATTTTAACATATGGGAAAATGTAATTTGTCGCTTTCTATAGTCCTGATCCGTCTATTCTCGCTCGAAAAATTATACAGGGTACCTCAGGCCCAGTTCAACTTCAAAATTTCAAATACGACCCTATACATCCTGACACAGCATTTTAAATGATGTTTTACTCTGAAAAGAATGGTGCAATCAAATTTTAAATTGGTCAAAAAATGATAAAATTATGGCAAAATGTTTGAAAAAATGCATTTCGTTTGTTTCGTTGATAGTTCCAATAATTTGCTTCTTCACTAAAATAAATATTAATTGGCTATATTGTTTACTGTATAAATTTTCTCCAAAAAAGTTAAACATTTGAAACTAGACTAAAAAATATTAAACATGCTATTTTGATGGCGACATTGGTTCAAGAAAAGTTCAACTGGGCCATTTACAAAGTACACCCTGTATATTAGTATATTATTTCTGATGTTTTCTTATCTTCACATTTTTAGGGTGACAAATATAGAAGACAGGCATAAAACTAGCATTTAAAAAAAATCTGATTTTTTTTTTTTTTTTTTTTTTTGCATCATTCTTAAGTTTCCATAAAATAATAAATAAAAACTGAATTGAATGAATGAAAAGTGAAGATGCTAGCCATACTAGGCATGCCAGTGAATGCTACTATTCCAAAATACAACTCCACTAACAAGTTCAAAGCATACTAGAAAGAGAATAGTGGGCCGAAGCAACACCTCTAAAGATCAATTCCTATTAGTATACTGACTGCTCAAAAACATATAGATGCACGGAATCTGGAGCTCTCAGGGTGAATCCGAAGTCTTAACTGACTTTATACTTACGTACAAACAGTTTTTCATTCTGAAATCATAGCAATTGAACACTGGAAAATAAAATTAAAAAAACAAGGAACACATAGACGTCTCCTCTGACAGTCAGGCAGCACTTAACGCCATTGCCTCATGCGAGGTGAAGTCAAAAAGTGGAATTGTATGGAATCCCTGGCAGAATTCAGTGACACCAATGATCTGACCCTGACATGGGTTCGCTGGCCATTCGGGACAAAGTGACATGTTGGCCAAAAAAGAGTCGATATGAATTCTCTAGGTCCCAAACCCTGCTGAATCCTAATACGTTGCCACAAAAAATGATACATCCAAAAATGTTCCTTTATGAATCGAAAAGATGTTGGACCAAAATAACACAGGCATGGGTACATCTTAAAATGGATCCTTAATGAGTCCAAAACCTGGTGGAACAATACCACAGGTATGAGGCACGCGAAGAGAGCCATCCGCAAGACTTACGAATGAATTACTGGAAGGTAACCGCAACCGAATCAGGACTTTGGTTGGATTCCTAATAGCGCACTGCCGCCTAAGAAGGCACATGCACTGATTAGGAGTACTGTCAGAAAAACACTATGCAGATACTGCCAGGAAAGAGACGACATGAACAGGAGGTTTGAATTTCACCATAAATTCCGAATACATCTGGGCACCAAAAAGGAATGGGAAAGAGAGGGAAATAACTCCCTCAAAAATGGCACCATCCTTTGGTACACAGATGGAGCTAGAACGCAGGAAGGTACGGGGCAGGAGTGTTCGGACCCGGAACCAAATACTCAGAACCCATGGGAAAACACACCAGTATCTTCCAAGCTGAAATTCATGCAATTGAAAGATGTATCCAATTCAATCTAAATAGAGGATACAAAAACAAGAATATAGCTATCATGTCAGATAGCCAAGCAGCCATCAAAGCACTAAGCTCAAATACCATTAGTTCAAGAATGGTGCTGAACTGCAAAACCAAATTAAATATATTAGGCTCGCAGAATAAAGTTCGCCTCTGCTGGGTCCCAGGACACATGGGAGTAGAAGGCAACGAGAAAGCGGACACCCTTGCAAGAAAAGGGGCTGCCACACCGCTAATAGGACCCGAACCCTTCTGTGGAATAGGAATACACACTATTAACGAATACCTCAGACAGAAGGACAAAAAGAAAATGAGCGAACTTTGGAATTCATTTAATGGACATAGACAATCCAAGAATCTTCTAACCAATTTTGGCAAGAAAGAAATCACAGAATGTGTCAAAGGAAGCAGGAATAGACTGCGAATCCTAACAGGATTCCTGATAGAACACTGTAGATTAATTGGACATCTAAAGAAAATTGGAATAATCCAAGATGGCACATGTAGCAAAGAAGCAGAAGAGACATCAACACACTTACTAACAAACTGCGGAGCTACACTAGCCCGCAGGAGGAAGTGTTTTGGGATGTACAATGTGACCATAGAAGAACTACAACCAATGAAACCGGGCCTATTAATCAAGTTTCTTGATGAAATAGGACTCACCGATGTGCTTTAGGCAGAGCACAGGGGATACAATAGCTCTTAAAGGGCGCAGTATACCATACCCTGAATTATTATATATATCTATCTATCTGCCAGGAAGAGGAGGAAACCGCAGAACATATTTTATGTTTCTGTGAAGGCCAAAGTGCAGGTTCTTGCAACCAGGGCAGGAAAAACCGCAAGCAAGATCCTACATTACGGAGCCATGGGCAAAACTATGGAGGTTGATGAACAACCTGAAGCTGGCCAGTTAGTTATAAAAAACATGAGCACAACAGATCTACTCAGGTTGAGGTACGAAAGGCCGTGGTCGCCTCATTTATCACTACCCCTTTTCCTAATCCCTAATCAAAGAGGTCTATAAGGCCCATCTGCTATCGTGTTGAAATAATAGATGATTAAAATTAACTTCAATCAAATAGGAGGATAAAGGTACATTTATGTAAACTGGCAAATTAAGACCCGATAAACCGTTTTCCAATATCAGGGAATGAGATTAGCTTAAATCAAGTAGGAGAGTGTGAAAGGGTTAACTTTGAAATTAAACACGTCGTTGCAACGGTTATCGTGTTTGAACAGTCTTCAAAAGAAACGCTCATATGCAATTTAGTCACTGATATATAATTTTTATATAAAGTGTGGTTGAGATGAAAATTAATGTTACCGGCGAGACTTGAACACGACCTCCGACTCTATACTCTGGTGCCCTAACCACTTGAGCTATCATGATTTCGGTCATGCGTTCGAGTCCCGCTCGTGACACTAATTTTTCATCCCAATCACACTTTACATACAAATTATAAATCAACTTAAATCATTACTTTGGTAAACTAGGATCGACTGAAAAGCATGGATTAATTTGAAGTGGAATTGTAAACTTTTTCGCCGCGATTGCCAGATGAATAATAAACTCGAGCTATTTCTCAGAATGAGAATCACAACCGCAAATTATTGAAAACCCGCTGACGGGCAATTCAAGTTGATGATGTTGACGTTAAAGAAAGTCTGGTGAGTGGTGATAAGGTGAACTCATTTTCCCCCGAGTGTGCCCAGAATCTAAGACGGCTTTCATACCTCTGTCTCCTCCGCTCCTTCCAAACCGCATTCCGATAACATAAAATCCTCCCTCGCCGACCAAATCGTGTATCGCCCTGTTATCCGAAAGTCGAGTCTAAACGGTTAAAAAATGAGAAAAAAAAGAGATGTTTTAATTCGTAACACTACCAAATAAATTCACAAAGCCTACCCCCCGAGCAAACCAACCTTCGGGAAAATGGTTTGATTTTGTGTTCTTTTGATATTTGATACAGAATATTTCTGCGAAGGGTCAATCTTTGTAGAACATCGCATATGAATATTTAAAATACCTTATTTAAATGGAATACTTCCTGCTTTATCTAGGATTTTTAAGATGGAATTGTGCCTGAATATTCCAAAAGTCCTATTATTTACCTTTCTTCATAATAAAGGTAAATATGCAGGAGGTAAGCAACTATGGAGGAATATCATTGGGACTACGAATGATAATATGGTGAGTTTCAGGCCGCTTTTGTCTTAGTCCACTTCGGGGAAACGGTGCGGACGTGTTTTGATCTCTGCGAGGATTAGCGGAACTGGCGACGTATTTTATCAGATAAATATATACGACACTCCGTTTTCGCTATTCTTCAACTGTCATTTATTTAAAATCATAAAATTTTCCTTAAATTTAACGATTAACGTTTTAAGTAACACTCTCTTTAAGTCGGGAACGGACTTACCCGACGCAAATCCAAAGTCCATTTTTTTCATAAGATTGTACTACCCCCGTGTGCACATCTGCCCGATGCCATGCAACGCTACCCTACTCTGCGATCCCCACTGCCCAGAATCTCGTCGGGTAGCATCGAGTACAGTCGAAGACAAAAGAACCGGACACTCATATTTTTATTTCAAACTACAGGTATTATTGTCGTTATATTAATTACAACAAACTTATTTTAATATAAATCAAATTAACCGAGGTCAAAAATTCGTTAGTTTTTATTTAAAAAAATTAATTTTAATGGTTTAGTAGAAAAATTATCGAAACACCGGAATACCATTTTTTGATATAATGAATTTAACTATCAATTTATTACACGGTTTTTCTCATGTATGTGTAATTTTGTCGTTATATTAATTACAACATTCTTATTTTAATATAAACCCAATTAAACGAGATCGAAAATTCATGAGTTTTTATAAAAATTATTTAATTATGATGGTTAGGCAAAAAATTTATCAAAACACCGGAATAACTTTATTTAAAACAATTAAGTTTAACAAACAATTTATTACATGGTTGTGCTCATAAGATTTAACTAACAATTTATTACACGGTTTCGCTCATACAATTTAACTAACAATTTATTTCATGGTGTTGCTCATAAAATTACTCCATTTTCGTCGAGTAGCGTCAGAACAGGACCCTCATATTTTTTGTAGTTTATTTCTAACTATTTATATGTAATTTTGTCGTTATATTGACTACAACTTATTCAGATATCGTGAGATGCGGTCGGGTCTCACGATATCTGAATAACTATCGATTAACGGTCACTAATCTCTACACATTGACTACAACATTCCTATTTTAATATAAACCCAATTAAATGAGATCAAAAATTCATGAGTTTTTATAACAATTATTTAATTATGATGGTTGTGCTCATAAAATTTTACTAACAATTTATTACACGGTTTTGCTTAAAATAGTGCATTAAGAACAAAAGAGGCGTTGCGATTGCGATACTGATTATTGTGATACACGCTGTGTGACTGTACTTGACGTCAAGACATACAAACTGGAGAGTTGACTGCGAACGTACTTAACTGCTTTGTTTAAGATAAGCTTGTTTAAAAAATTTTCGGTTCACGAATTTAATGTGATAGCAATTTTGTTTGAAGAAGAAGAAGTTACGAAATTCTATTATGTGGAAGTAGAGCTAAAAAGGATAAAAAAGAATAAATAAACAAATAAAAATAAGAAGGATTATACATGCTCCACAAGTAGCTAAGATGAAGACAGATTTTATATCCTCGAAACAATTCGATTAATTTTTTGTCGTTCATCACTACAGATTCAATATGAAAATTTAAAAATGAAAGCAGGCACTAACGCCATAGACAAAATAACAATTCATATTAAGCGTGCCAATGCTACAGACACGGCTAGGCGTGCTCAGACACGCGCCAGCACAGTTCAAATCTTCTTTAAGACAACACTGGCCTTTGCTGCCCATGTCTGTACGTGCTTTCCGCTCAACTCTTGTAGAAGTGAATATCGTAAAGATAACTAGAAGCTAGTTTTTACTCACGACTTTGTCCACGCTGTACTCTTTTAATGCACCTTTCTAATGCGATACAGAGTGCTAATATGGCTTTCTAATATAACGTCTCGATTCTCAAATTCTTCTATTCTTCCAATCACCTCGGTCTATACATGGTAAAAAATTGTCCATATGACCCTCTTAGGGATGGAATTTGAAAAAATCCTTTCTTAGCGGCTATCCTTGTCATTGTAGGAATGCACTGTCAAAATTTCAGCTTTTTAGATCTAGCGGTTTGTCTGTATGTTGTCTGTCAGTCAGCCACGAATTTTTTTATATTTATAGTTATGTAACCAATTTTTTGTGTCTTAGCTGGTACGTGCTGGTGTATATAAATTGGCCCTAAGGCTATAAAATTGTGACGCTTTAATGCCTGCAGGCAGGTCAGCCATCCGGTCACCAGAAAGTTTAGTTTGATTCATGTAACATGGGGTAAGATAAAGATCTATGAAGTCTGTTCATGTTGATTGCAGTCCTAATAACTGCTTGGTTGTCTTCCATTAACCTTTTTAATGGAGGAATTGCTAAAGCTACATATAACATATTCTGTTTCTGTCTAAGATAGTGCTATAGAATGTTGCGCCACATTACTCGGAGTAGGCAGTGGTTGATTTTCTTGATTTCTTGTCACCTGCCCAATCAGAGTCAACATAGCCCCTTAAGATAGATGACTTTGGAGATTGCCTAAAGGTAAAGGTTGGAAGAACCTGGTGGGTTTCACATACGAGGCCCGGCAATGTAGATGAACTGATTTGAAAGAACTTAATTATTCACTCTCTACTGAAACCCAGGACGTGCAGGAGTAAAGGGAAAAAGAAGAAGTAATGCTCTAGCGAGGAAAGACAGTGCTGTTACACTGCTGATAGGTCCGAACCGTTTATTGTTTAGGGATCTGTACCATCCAGTCACCTTAGGAAAGAAGTCATAGTGAAAGTAAAGAAACAATAGAAATTCACTACACACAAACAATCCAAAAACCTGGTGAGATGGAAAGAAACTAAAAGGCATCAAAGGAAGCAGGAAGAGATTGCAAATCCCAACAGCATTGTGAACCGAATGGACACTTGACACAGAGGTACGTGCAGCTTCTGAGAATAGGCAGAGGAGATAACAACGAACCTTCTGACTTCTCTCGTGAGAAATTCTTTGGGACTTCCAACGAAGAAAAAATAATCATCAATATCAGGCTTAATAATCAAATTCATTGATGAATTAGGACTCATACGTGAGCTAAGTACAAAACAGAAGGGGCACAGTTTGCAAAATCCCCCTGAATGTATATGTACATCTAAACTAGCAATATTTTTAGACCAACAAGTACCATTTGAACTGAGGAAAGAACATGAATGAAAAGAAAGAACAATTAATGTAAAATATTGAGTTAATTATACATGTGTTACTCCAAAGCATCTTTGAAAGGTGAATGTCACTATATAAGATTACAATTAATTAAGGTTTTTAGTTAAGATGAAAAAAGTTAATGGCACGAGCGGGATTCGAACCCACGATCTTCGGCTAGATACGCCGCTGCTCTACCACTTGAGCTATCATGACCTCGATCTGAATTGAAAAATGGCAAAAAGGAGGGAAAACTCATAAGGTGGGGTTGAGATGGGAAGTTGATGTCCGAGTGGATCGAGGTCACAATAGCTCAAGTGGTAGAGCAGCGGCGTATCTAGCCGAAGATCGTGGGTTCGAATCCCGCTCGTGCCATTAACTTTTTTGATCTCAACTAAAAACCTTAATTAATTGTAATGTATTAATTGGTCAAGCGGACCACGAAATTAGTGAACTATATAAGATTTTCCCTCTCAAAACTTTTGTATTGTAGTGTTTTAAACCTTTCTTTAATGATCAGTATGAATGTTTCTCCTTAGGCTTAGAGTGAGATTAGGTTAGACAGTTAGCCATGCATTATGTTAAGGTTAGGGACAAGTTAGATTAGGTTAGTAAATATCCAAGGTTCAATGTTTTTCTGTGAAGCTTAGAAAATATGCAACCTACATTTATGTGCTTTCAGACAGATAGACAATTATAAAAGGACTAAATGGACATAGTTTAGCTGCAAACTAGTCTGGGAATGCCTAAATTGCCTAATTAGGAAAACATAACAAGGTTAATACTAAATTTTATCAGCTTCTATTAAATATATAAATACTCAATTAATTATACACAATTTTTTTAAAATGAAAAATTTGTGTCACAGGCGGGATTCGAACCCACGAATTTTTCACTCAATACGCCGCTGCTCTACCACTTGAGCTACCGTGACTTCGATCGCCCATGCCACAAACTTCTCATTTCGACTACCCAATTTTATTCTAATTGTAAACAAATCGCGGCTTCATATAGAAACACCTTTTTATTAACGATTGTACTAGATTAGCGGGTATGGTATGGTATGGTATGGGCTTGTATTCCCCAGGCACTGCAGCCTTCTGGCTTATTGTACCTTCCCAGTTCCCTAGTTTAGTCAATAGACTCAATCCTTCTTCTCAGAAGTATCAGTTCATTGACTGTTATTGCTGCAATTCGGTTCCCTGAGTCTTTTTCGTTCATTAGGTTAAACCTTCATTGAGCTGTTACTTCGCATTCGAAGATGATATGAGTGGCTGTTTCCTCCTCCTCATTACATAATCTGCAAATGGGATCATCATTGTATATACCAATGTTGTGTAGATGTTTAGATTAGCGGGACTGTTTGCTTACAATTAACAGTCCCGCTAATCTAGTACAATCGTTAATAAAAAAGTGTTTCTATATGAAGCCGCGATTTGCTTACAATTAGAATAAAATCGGGTAGTCGAAATGAGAAGTTTGTGGCATGGGCGATCGAAGTCACAGTAGCTCAAGTGGTAGAGCAGCGGCGTATTGAGCCGAAGGTCATGGGTTCGAATCCCGCCTGTGATACAAATTTTTCATTTCGAAAAAAATTGTGTATAATTAATTGAGTATTTATAACAAGGCTAACTTAATTAAGATGGGTTCCAAGACAAGGAAGTAAACAGGCTGACAAAATAATCAAAGAAGGGGCAACCCTCCTCACCCATAGGACCAGAACCACAACTAGGCGCACTGGGCGCTGGAAAAATGGCTAGAGAAATAAAATCTCAAGTGCTGAGCAAAACCACCATTAAGCTAAGCCATTAATAAATAGTAAGGTATAATTAATAATTAAGGTAAGTCAATTCTCAAACCAAAAGAAGTGTAAGGCCGGGTTGACACCTGAATGGTAAGATATATCGAAGACACATTACATACACTATTTTTATCCTAAGATAAGTGAGGTTCATACCGAAGCGATAAGACAGGCAGGCAGCCAGCCAATCACAAAGCGTCCTTACTCGTTGAATTTGCCATCTTTGCAATATCGCACAAAACTGATGGCGTATACAAGCAGGCCATGCTCTAGATACACGTATCTTACGACACATGTAATCATACAGGCATGAACTAATTTCATAATTCCTTCAAGTTTTTTATGGGCCTGAGCATTGTGTATCTTATCGCTCTGGTGTGAACCATACCTAAGAGGCGCTGAGGAATGCACTTCATCAAAATAAGTGAACAAAGTTCAAGACATACATTTCATTCCTTCAGTTTGTGTATAGGTTTTTTGATTTATTATGTTGTTCTACTTTTAATCTGGATATGGTGTGCAACTCTATTAGTATACATAACACTTGCAATATGTAACATGTAAATAAATACATACCAGCTCAGTTATGGGACCGTGGGGGCAAAGTGGTTAGGAAATCTGACTTTTATAAGCCATGCATTATATACATTTCTTGATTTATTCTGTTGCTCTACTGTGCACGCGCTGGTCGGTCGCAATAAAAATAAAATTAAATAAAATAAAAATACAAAATAAAATAAAATACAAAATAAAATAAAAATACTAACTTGTTAACTGTGGCTTGATTTTCTCGACAACCAGGGAGGAGAGCCGTTTAATAGCTAGAACCTGCAATAACTCTGGCCAAAGGTAAAACAGAATCCTAGTCTATTAATTACCTTTGGGGCTTTGTCCGAACCCTGTATGATGTGTCGCATTAAGGATGCGGGAGGAGACACTCGCATTATTTTGAACGCGATAATTAACAAAACGAAAAAAAATGCTTCTTGAAAATAAGAGAAAAACTGAAAGAAAATCACTCTTGGAGGTTAATTAATAGTGGACTGTATGGAAGCAAACAGGACTAGAGCAGGACTAGGCAGCAACAGGACAGGATTGTGGGGAGGGAACAGAGCTAGGATAAATTCTAGATTAGGAGCATTTCGGAAACAAAATAAACAATTATAATTCGCGATTTTTGGCGCGAACACTCTACTTTTACACTAGTTATGGTATTCCCTCCCATGAGATATGCAGTGGCTGAGTGGTTGGGGTGTCAGGGTCGTATAAGCCAGGCTAACAATTCTCGATTCAAATAACTGGACCTTGTAATTTTATTTGAGATCAATTTGAAAGAAGTATTATTAATTGGTTTACGTTTTACGAGCAAAAGCACACACAAGGATTCCAAAATAGACTTATATAGGGCAGAGGAAATATGTTATTTTGTCTAAAATAAAAACTTTTCCTAAAATAAAAACTGTATTTATAAAAAAATTGTGTACATTTTTTCAATCTTAAAAAAATAACTACACTGTACTTTTCAATTTGTACAAGTTATTTACATTTTCTACTGAAAAATTCATTTTAAATTTGATATCTCGCTGAGTGGACAGGATCACTCGCTAGTCTAATATCACAGAAATGCATATGAAAAGTAACAATAGTTAATTGTTTAAAACTGCGCTAATTCATACACATATACTAAACAAGTCTTTTGAAATGAACCACATTATATAGAATAACTAATAATGACAAATTATTCTAGGTTTTGAAAAACAAATTACAAAAGTTTTAGCACAAATCTAGTATTTTTGGTTAATACATTAAACAAATGGCAAAATGGAATGTGCCCCATTTTATGAACATCTAAGTGCCAATGATTAATAAAAAAATACATTAACAAATTCTAAAATTGTTACCCATTAATACATTCAGCATGCCAGCTGAGTTTGATAACCTGACCAAATATATTTCAAAGCAACAATTATAATCAACAAAATTTGGCACTTACATTTTGTACAAATATTATGAAAGTTTTATAAAATTAAACATTCTTTTAATTGTCTTATACTTTAACCAAAATCATTCTCTAATTTATAACACATAATGTCACAATTACTTCATCAGTCAGTTTTTTAAACATTCTGCTAGGATTTTGTTTCACTAGCAAAATGCCTTAGCTTAGTGTTTTTGTTTAAATTTTACTTTTGACAGTAGCACATTAAAAGATTCAAACTTTAAAGCTTACCTTAAATCAAAATATTATAAACATGATCTACAAAAAAGATAAAATAAAATTGTATTAATTCAAATATAATAGTATATTTTTTATGTATTAAAAAAATACTCATATAAAGAATAAACATCCTCTCATTATCCTATGACTGTATAATTATTTAATATAAAATAGTTCAACCGACTAATATATTTTTTTCTATGTTCTAAGTCAACACTCATTGTGTATTCCGTAATATTTTACCCATGATTAACATTATTTTACAGCTTGGTATGTAAAATAAAGTATTTTCTTATACACAGGAAAGAAAGAATGTACACATACACATACAAACTGTTACATAACCATTATTGTTTTTTTTTAATCTTTAAAGTCTAGAAGATTTATTTACGAACTGTTGTACTTTTTGTATAAAAGTATAAAAATCTATAATTTTTTTTAAAATTTTTATTTAATTACAGTAACATTTAGGCTAAACAATTTTAAGGCATTAAAATTTACCTTGTATCCATTTTGTGCACATTCAATAATAATTATAGAATAAAAGAGGTTAAAAAATGGAATGTAAAAATACTTAAATTCATTTTGGTCATTGCTTTTGGAATACACAACATTAATTTTTCACATAGGCAATAGACACAATTATTATTTAACAAAAAACCTAGTTACCTTGTGGTCGTAAAGCATCAACGTTAACCGAAACACAATTTGTTTTACAAAACAAATTTGCAGAACCAAAATAAATATACATTAAGTGTATGCTACGTTGGCACATCAGAATCTTCTATATCACACAAATTTGTTGAAACATCACTTTGACTCGGATATCTCTGGGGGAATCCATATGTGATAACATCATCTTCCTCACTGCGATATGTCATATAAAGCTCTTCGTCTAAGGTTGCTAAATCTCTAGCTGGGTCTATGATAGCTGAAAAAGAAAGAAAAATCGATATTACCAACATTAACAAAACTAAAAATCATTTTAATTAAGCTATTAATAGTGCACTGACAAAGACGCTCATATTTTGTTGTTTATTTCAAAATATATGTATTTCTATTGTTATATTAATTACTACTCCTAATAAATTGTTAGTAAAATTTTCCTGTAATTTTGTGTATTTTCTTCCAAGCTATTGTAAGCCAGTCCCCGTCTTAGGGATACGTTTTAGTTGTTAAAGTAAGAAAAAATTAGGGTAAACGATGATAGGGAACAAAGGTTGTAAATCTGAAGGGACGATCACCCAGATGGGAATGATGTAACATCCCCCTCAAATCTGGCAAACATAACTTGGAAATAATTACACCGTTGGACAGATAGATAAGAATGTCGAAGGGTGTCGCAGACCCGGACTGGAACCACATCATGTTTCCCACGAACCTGGAGAACATGACGTTGCAATCGTTGAACAACAGATCAAATAAATAACTGTCGTCTAGTTATTTAGTGCTGGAGGGTTGTCACACAGTCAAAAATATGTTGCGACGTGGGACATCGTAAATTGGGGTTGCGTCAACCATGTGCGGTGGGAAATCAAAAGTCAGTCAAAACCGGAGACTCACCCTCAGGGAATGAACAGTCAACTCCCAGAGATGATACGGAACAGAAGCAACTGCACTCCGTCTGGGACTCAACAAGGGAACTCAGCCAGCCAAAGCCACCGAGGACTGGCCATTGCGACCCATTGAGCCAAATCGACGGTCGAGAGAAAAGATGCTGTGGACACTAATCGTGGCGAGCGTCGTTTCGCATAAGTCCCTTTGTTAATAGACTCATTCAAGATTTAGAGTTGTGGCTGACTTTTAGATTGATTAAGATTCTGTTGTTTGAGTACAGTTAAGACGGAATTATGCTACAATAAATGTTAAGGAACTCTCTGGTTTATTGAATTCTAGAACCTTACCATCCCCTACACAAGAATAAGTAACGACGCGTTTATGCCGACTCCTCTCTTGTCGCTTAGAGAAAAGCAAGCGAATATTGAGAGATCATTCGGACGCCGCGCCGTCGTTCGCTTACACTATCATAATTAAATGTATTTTTATTAAAACTCATGTTTTTCTGATCTCATTTAATTTGGTTTGCATTAAAATAAGTATGCTGTAATTAATATAACAATACAAATTCATCCATATAGTTCGAAAATAACAAAAATATGATTATTTTGTTTTGTGCCTTTCAGTGTTTAATCACATTGAAATATCTGCACACCAGAAATCTGCATAAAACAATAATAATAAAATCACTAATTCCGTGGTCCGCTTGACCAATTAATTGGTCACATTACAATAAATTAAGGTTTTTAGTTGAGATAAAAAGTCAATGGCACGAGCGGGATTCGAACCCACAATCTTCGGCTTGATACGCCGCTGCTCTACCACTTGAGCTATCGTGACCTCGATCCACTCGGACATCAACTTCCTACCTCAACCCCACCTGTTGAGTTTTCCCTCCTTTTTGCCATTTTTCAAATGTCGTGTAATCAGATTGGATTCTCGACGACAAATGAAATGGCCACGGAGAGCTTTAGTGAAGTATACTTCATTTTAATTTATTAAATTCACTAATTTCGTGGTCCGCTTGACCAATTAATTGTAAAATAATAATAAAAAAATTAATTTTTTTTCCTATTCCTAGAGTCTGTTGGCAAGAATGCTCAGGATGGGTCTAACATTTTTTCAACCTAGTGTTACAAAAAAAAGTTTTATTAAAATCAGTGCTCCCATGTCTGGAGCCGCCCCTTGTTGAGTCATAAGTAGCACAGTTTAAAGATATGATTCTCAGGTGTGGATTCAATACAACCTCATCTGTCAAAACACGCTCGAACATTTTTTTTAGCTGTCTATGAACTGACGTGTTTCTAATGGCCAAAACTTATTTTAGACAGGTGAATTGGCCTCTCTATAATTTATCTGAGTAGCTACGTTCCCATACTGATGTCAACAGCAAAATAGTGACAATGGAATCGTAAATTGTTTATTTGGATGCCATGGTTTAGATGAAGCGTTTCTGTTCAAGTGAGTTGTAGCTGCTTGCTTAAATTGGCCTGAAAAAGAAACTCCCAAGTACCCAGAAGTTTTCAACCCACGGATAGAATTCCCATCATACTTGAATTTTCTATTTATTTTTCACCATCATCCCACCAATCATCATCACTTCATCAAATTAAGTAAGCTCAATATGACTACTAGCATAACATTAACATTTATGGTTAGAGAGTTTAACGATCAGTACTCTTCCATAATACTTAGACTACTTTGGGTTTCTTTCCAAGAAGATATTATGATACCATTTGCAAATTCCAAGGCAAGATTTCTGCTATTTTTGCCAGAAATATAAAGGGAAAAAGAGAGGCCTCAAGACCTCTCCCTGAAGGACTGCTTTCATAACTTATTAAAGAATCTCTTTTGAGGAAGGCCATCTTGCAAAATCACAACTCGCTTAACACATTGTATGTAGATATCATTATTGTCAAACATTTTCCTGCTGATACGTATGCTGTCATCTGTAACAAAGTTTTTTTTTTTTTTTTTAACTGTGAAACAGAATCAAAATGTTGCTTGAGATCTATAAAAATTGCAAAAACCTTTCTCTTACTCTTTCTCAAATAGATGTTTATAGCTGAAGCTAGACAAAAGTTTCCCTGGCTGAGAAAGAACTTAACAAAAAATCTAACCAAGAAGATGTTAACTATTAAAAGATTTATTTACAACATCCAATTGTAAACCCAAGAGGGTTTTTTTTATCTGTGGTTTAGTTATCTTTAATCCTTTAAAATGCACCAAATATTATTGTTAATCAATGGAGGATTGTCTAAGAGATAATTAAAAATATTAAGGGTGGCCACTTTTTTTGTCCCTTAATGTACATTGTATGAATAATCTTACTTGACTGTGCATGATGCTGGCCTTGCTGAACGGTATTGGAGTCATTGCTGTCATTGCTGTGGAAGCTTGATGAATCGGGTACCTCGCTTCCTGGAACTTCCGTAATATTTGGGAGAGGATTTTGATTTGGCCGGACCCAATCTGAGCAATCCCAATGATAACCTATGATTAATAATAAAAATTTAATCATATGCGGGGAAATAACAAGAAGAAATATATTAAAAAGTTTAAATTTTCATATTGTACTTTGTTTAAAGTGTTAGATAAATTAGATAAATTAACCACTTTAAACAGAAACTTCGTAAGGTAACAAACATTATGGCCATTTTAAGTCATACAAGTTCATGAACCTTCAGTCCATAAACAGTTCAAAGAATTATTGTCTCTAAAAAGAAAATTAGCTAAGAATCCCAGATATAGTTCTTTCTAAAATGTAAAACACACGGTGTCTTTCCTTCATTTATTTCAACAAGATAAAAAATTAAGCTTTCTAATCGATATAATAACATTGAATTTGGAAAAAATCCAGGGTTTTAGGAGTTCTTGAGTGGAATGCCGGACATCAGTGAGATCTTTGTTTCATCACCTATCATTTGGGTCTGCCTATCCTTGGTGATTTTTGTTTGTTCAGATGCATTTCGGCATTTCACAATCTTTTCTAATTAACTGAACCACATCTGAACTAACAAAAATCAGCAAGGATACGAAGACCTCCGTCACTATCAAACAATAGGTTTGTGGTCCACAGACCACAGGAGGAAATCTCACAATTTTAAAGATGTCTAAAAATTGACATATTGAAGCCAATTGTGACTTTCACACAGTCCTTGTAATGCTGGGACTGAGTTTTTCAATGTCTGTATTTTTTGACCTAGCATCACCAAATAAGTTTCAATAAAATCAGTGATCACACACACATTTGTAGCTGCCATTTGTGGGTTTTATACGCTATCAATTCTCAGCCTTCCATTATTGTTGGATGTAATTATGTTTTTCAATAAATTTTCATAAATGCAAGTAATTTTCATTCTACACAATTGTTGAGAAAATTAAAAAAAAATTCTAACCTCCTAAAATCCGTGCATCTTCTTCTACACAGCTCAACGTCTTCCTTGGGCCCCTTGGCCCTGGAATTTCCGGTAACCTTTTTACATCTAAAAAACAACAAATAATTGGCAAGTTAGTAAATACTCAGGTACCTCCAAATGTGTACAATTCAAGTTACAATATTACAACAAAATAATTGTGGCAAATATATGTACGATAATACGAAATTATTACAGTATAAATCGTTCATAACGAACTACAGAAGACTATAAAATTTCGTACATTATAAGCAGTATTACAGTTCATTACATCTGAACATTTGAACCAATTGATAGGCATGTATGTTTACAGCAAAACTGATTTCATTATATAATTAGTAATTATAAACTTTATCTAGGTTTATGAGGAAGTACAAAATACATACTATCCTGCTAAAGTAATTTATTCACATAAATGTTTTTAAAACATTAATACATGCATATANACTTCACTAAAGCTCTCCGTGGCCATTTCATTTGTCGTCGAGAATCCAATCCGATTACACGACATTTGAAAAATGGCAAAAAGGAGGGAAAATTCAAAAGGTGCAGTTGAGATGGGAAGTTGGTTTCTGAGTGGATCGAGGTCACGTCAGCTCAAGTGGGAGAGCAGCGGCGTATCAAGCCGAAGATCGTGGGTTCGAAACCCGCTCGTGCCATTGACTTTTTTATCTCAACTAAAAACCTTAATTAATTATAAAGTAATTCATAATCTGTTGTCTTTCTTTGGCCCATATTTTTTTAACTTTATGGCACTTATTAAATTATTTGATTATTTTCTCTCTATTTTTCATAATTCCTTATGTTTTGGAACGAGATATTCCCATTTCACTTGCGAGACTGCTCAGACGCATCTGGTGCGATCTGAGAAATTATCGCGAATTTTTCTTCAACAGAAGAAACTAACGACGCGGTTTTTATTTTTTATTTAGACATTTTTGAAAAACATTTATAGTTTTAAAAAAGGGAAGAATATTTCCTAGAAGCATTAGGCAGCTGGGGTTACTTTTTCATGTTATCTGCTATAACCGATAGTTATAGATAGATTACATATGGTTCTATGCTTTTTCTTTATGAAATTTCATGGGACCAGAGATTTTGTATATAATAACCAGCCGTTCCTTATAAACGGTAAACTGTATTATTATTATTTTTTAGTCATTTGGTTATTATCTACAAATGTGTACTAAAACATGTTTCCAATAAGAAGGTATAACTCGCAACAAGCTATTCTAAACTGTTATAACACAATAATTAAATGTATGAAAAAAAAACTATTTTCAAAGATGTTAAGGGCATTCACATACATTTTACTCCTTTCTTTTTCTTCAAAACATATTATTATTATCATTTTAAAGCATTTGGCCCCTCCTTTGTGGGCCATCTTAACCTGACTATAGTAAAGACTATGTAGACTAAGGTTAATTTCACGCACAAAGAACAAAACGCTGACGAGGGGCTGAGTGTTGTTTTGAAAGCTTTCTAAAAGAAGAAAAAAACTCGTGGAAAACTTCAAGAGAAAGAAAGGACTATTTTTCACAAACACAACACCATAACTTCATTGAATCTCGGATCTTATGAACAGTTCAAAAATCTAGAAATTTGTGTATGATTTTATTTTGAAAAATTAAACAGAAAGTAGAAATGATTTTTACAACAAATTGCCATTAAAAACTTACTTTTTAAAAACGAAAATGTGCAAAAATGTACTGATTGTGTATCATGTGAAGTGAAGGCAAAAAAATCATACCGTTATTAATTTTATGTCCTGGACTGTTGGCATTGCGATTTAGATTTTTAACATAATCAGGAGGGACACTCTCTAATTCATCACCAGCTGAACCATAACTACGTACGGTATCTAAATTGTTCAACGGGCCAGCATAAACGTCATTGTGTGAACCTGAAGTGTAGGAAGCAGGACGAGGGATGCACTGAAAACACATGCAGCATTGTTAACAACTTTCCAATGTGCTTGATTAATTTATAAACAAAAGGAAAAACTTATAGACATAAGGCCTGATATTAGTCCGTTACCTGGGTCACTTCTAAATTGCTCAGTTTCGACGTTCTTTTGACATCAGAATTCAACACGGAGGAAGTTTTGTCTAAATCATTTTGTCGCGAATTTCGACAACAGCATCTAAAAATAATATCCAAGTTAATAATTACGTAATATCTATTTTCATTCGTCGACTTGATTCAGTGTACTCACTTGCATATTAAACATGTTAGGCACAAAACTAAAATTATAATAATGATGATTCCAGCAATCATCAATTGCTGCCATGTAATTATGGAAAAAGCGGATTTGAACGATGGAGTTTGTGGAGGTGGGCAGGTATGGTTTGGAGAGCAAAGAGGTGAAGCGGGAGAAGGAGGAGCGCAAACGAAGCCCGGTGGAGCCGGCTGCGCGATGCACGTTTGAGACGGTGGACATTCACATTGTGCAGGTGGGATCAATTCATCACACCGTTCTCCTAAAAATAAACCAAAGCCAATAATTTTAATTCACGACTCACCAAACATGTACAATGAGGTTAATTTGAACATTTTATATTATTAACTGACCAGAATATCCGAGGTTGCATGCACAGTAAACATCGTGGGAATGAGATGGAGAAACAAATGAAATCAAATCACTTGAAATTGTTATGACCCTCTCTGGGTTCAATGCAATCCGCTGACGACACAACGCCCCGTTTAAACAATTACATTCTAGTTGAAGTAGCGGTAGATTCATTGTCAACAAGGCAGAATTTAACGATTGAATATCTACTCCCTGAAAACCAACAGTGAAAAACTTTAAACTTTAATTATATGAATAATAAAGACAAATTTACTTACTCCTTTAATAAATAACAAAACGTCAGTATCGCCACTGCCACTATCTTGAACACTTATTAATGACACTTCTTTCTTTAACACTAATCGCAATTCTTTTAATAAACGTTTTCTCTGTGTAGTTATGAAGTTATAAGGTGATATGCCAGGTACTCTGAAATGTAAATTGTATAAAATATTTGAAACTGCAAGAAAAAAAAAAGTTCAGCAGAATTTATTTGTAACTAACTGTACTGTTGTAATGTGCAATGGATGGATAAAAAATCTCATCCCCTGTACTAAACAAACTCATAATTTTGTGGTTGAAGCTAATTTTGAAAATTGTAATAAGTTGTTTAGTTTTATTTTAATCACTAGAAATAGTTTCAAAATCTTGATAAGGGTATTTATTCCTCCAAAGTTCGACGAAGGAACTGAGTGTTTTTCTTTATATTCACTAATTTCGTGGTCCACTTGACCAATTAATACTATACAATTAATTAAGGTTTTTAGTTGAGATGAAAAAAAGTCAATGGCAGGAGAGGGATTCGAACCCACGACCTTCGGCTAGTTCGCCATTTCAATTGTCGTCGAGAATCCAAACCGATTACACGACATTTGAAAAATGGCAAAAGGAGGGAAAACTCATAAGGTGGGGTTGAGATGGGGAGTTGATGTCCGAGTGGATCGAGGTCACAATAGCTCAGGTGGTAGAGCAGCGGCGTATCAAGCCGAAGGTCGTGGGTTCGAATCCCTCTCGTGCCATTGACTTTTTTTCATCTCAACTAAAAACCTTAATTAATTGTTTTTCTTTACTTTAAATTCTCCTTATCCTTAACCTTTTAAATATAATTACAATATTAATAATAATCTTATCAAGATAAGGTGCGGTGGGTTCTTAAGATAGAAAGGTAGTTAACACTTCAGTAGTACGGTTAGGATGGATCGAAAGTTTGGTGTTTTATATTTGTATATTGTATCTTGATCTTTTGGAAGAAAGATCGTTTAATTTGTTAATAAAAGGAATGTTAAGGTCATTGTGGATAGTGAGGTTGGATAGTAAGGAGCTTTGATTTGTCTGAAGACCTTTGATTGTAAGAATTGAATGGCTTGGCAGAACCAGAGTTTCTACGCTATGGGAAGCCCCAATACTCTGGGAGATAGAGTCGCCTTCTCTAACTAGGGAGTGCGCGGGAGAACAGGCTGATGTATTTCGGCTTGTTAGCCCTTTGCGTGCGGCATACGACCCGATGCACAATGCGGGCCCGACCATTCGGAGTGGACAAGCGGAGGGCGAGGTTGTTTTTGGCCCTTAGGGGGCTGAGACGCCTCTATACCAATGCTGCAGCGGTAACACTCTTCCGTCATATGCGGAGGTGTGTCAGCTCTCATCTTGAGAACGTCCGATAAGGCCGAATAGGCCAGGTGCGGACGCTAAAGATCCTCTAGTCTTGTGACGACGAGTACTTGGGTACGACATGTCATGACATGGTCAATTACTGTAGGTCTTCTTTTGGTGAAGAGGATCGCTTCTGTTTTGGTGGAGTTGATTTTAAGCTTCTATTTTGGGCAGAAACGAGCAATTTTTACTGTTTCGGTGCAGAGCCTTCTTGCTACTGTGCTTGGCCTCCATGAAGATGTTAGTATCCATACTTCTGAAATGAAGTATTACTTCACAAATCTTCAAGAGAAAAATCTCCAGGACCTAATTACTATCATTATACTTAAAAACCATCCTCAGAAGGTCATAGTACTTTTAGTAGTATCCTACATACCACTTACTTCCTTCCATAAAGATCCGAGCCTAATATAGACCTAACAGCTTTCTTCCTGTGATGTCCAAATCTTCTAAAGATACTTTTTAAGTATGTGTCTAGGTGATCATACTAGATGATCACAGATTCAAACAGAAACAGTTCATCTCACCTCATCATCAGCAAGGTTGTCATTGACACCATTTCTTCCCCTCTTGATAACATAGAATATTGCTTGGGTATGGCCCAGGCTTTTGATAAGGTCCAAAACATCCTTTATTAACTTAAACCATTCCTACCCACCCCAATTACCTCATCCTGGAATCCTATTTAATTGCTTACTTCTTCAGATTGAGGTGCGGACAACAAATACTCAGACTAATACAAGCTGGGCTCCCACAAGGGAACATTCTTGGTCCAATCCTTTATACAGTGTACACTGCTGACTTTTCTTTTCATCCCAACACCATCATTATCACGTATTTTATTAGGATGAAGGCCATTGCCATGGAGGATAAGTCAAGAACGCTACGCTTCTTCAGCAGATGTGCTGTCAGCAAGATTGCCCCATGGAGAGTAATCGGAACCTATGACCTTAATAAGCGCTGAAAGCACTGGTGGGTAAAGAACATTCTGCTTCAAGACCAAGCTGTGATTTGTATGATACATGTTATATTCTTTAAGTGCTGTGGCATTCCTATAATTTCTGTTCCGTAAATGTACATAATTTTTTTTATTTATTAACTTACTTGGGCCCTCAAAATCTATTTTGTGAATTTCTCCTAAAGTCTAAATAAGTTTTTTTTTTTTACTTTTTCCCACTTCTCAAAACCCTTGCTGTAACTATTTACTACAAGTTAAACAATCTCAAGACTTTCTTATTGTAGTTAAAGTGACCCTGCCTGCCACTGTCACTCAAAGTTGTAATTATGTACTAAATAAAATAAAAAATATGGAAAAGATTGGGTTGAAGTGCTATAATAAGGCTATACATCATTTATATCTAGATGAAGAGGTGGAATCTGCAACTTAAAATTTAAAATGTTTTGAAATCATACCTAACACTGTATGATTGGAGTAGCATCTCATCCCAAAGAGATTCCACTGTAACCGTCACTGGACAAAATGATATATATTTGCCATCACTGATGGATATATTCAAGCGATAAATGCCGTTATCAAGCCCTGGTAATGTCGATAATATGCCTTGTCGTGAATCAATAGTAAATAAGGAATTAACTGACTGATGTGAAGGCACAAGTGAAAAATTCAGAATATCAAATTGATCCTGATCTGTAGCATGGACACGTCCTATTTCTCCTCCATCCCATCTTTCTTGGTAAGAACCGATCCAAATATCAAGAGGAGTTGCAATAGGTGGATATTGGGATTCTTCAATAACCTGAAAATAAAATGCGCCGTTTAGTCACTATTTCTAAATTGATTTGTGTTATCATTTTGAAAATTGTTTAAATGTGACAACAAAAATTTAATAATAAGCGAAAATAACGATTGCTTGAAAAGCTAGTACCTTCACGATTACCCAAGTGTCTGAGTACAAAGGAGGATTCCCATTATCAAAAACGCGAACGTGCAATGTGTAAGTACTCTCAAGTTTATGACTTAATAGAGCTGCAGTTCGAATTGTACCATCCTTTTCTATTCTAAAGGCCGATACTCCTTTTTTAGCAAGAATATCAAAAATAAATGGTCCCGCATTTGGAGAAATGTCACTATCTGTAACAAGAAGCTGACAAACAATCCATCCTGGACGTTTATCTTCCTGTAAATAAATTTGTCAAGTGAAATAATTAAATTTTAAACCAAATTCAAAACAATCGAGAAAAATTACCTGCACAATAACGGTATAATTTGTTTGTGTAAAAAGAGGAGGGTTGTCATTTACATCTAAGACTTCAATCTTTAAAATTGCTGAACTTGATAGCACTGACTCTCCATTATCACTAGCTCGGATTTGTAGAACATAACTGGAAACCTGTAAATAAGGTTTAGTCATAGATGTCAAATAAAATTATTACAAAGTCTAAAATTGATCATAAAATATTACAAGTTCTCGATCTAATGGCTGAATTACAGAAACTTCTCCAGTTTTAGGGTGAATTGAAAATTGTTGGTGTGCATCACCCCTTTCTATAGAATACGTTACATCTCCATTTTCTTCGGTGTCTAGATCAGTAGCAGAAACCTGAACGAACGAATGAATTAATAAAGCATTCAAACCTATAATGAATAGTTAAATGATGTTATATTACCTGAGCTACAATTTCACCTATCATGGCGTCTTCGGCTATTTTTGCAGAATAAGATACTTCAGAAAACACAGGTGCATTATCATTGCTGTCTAGAACAGTTATATTTACTGTCGCTTGATTTGATAAGGGTGGTACACCCAAATCAGTAGCTTGAACGGTAATAAGGTATTCACGAGCTCTTTCATAATCAAGAGGTTGAGCAATAGTTATTATTCCTAAAATGAACAAATCAATTATAAAAATGTGAAATGTTATTATTATTATTTTTACATTCATTAATTTCGTGGTCCACTTGACCAATTAATATATTACAATTAATTAAGGTTTTTAGTTGAGATAAAAAAGTCGTCACGAGCGGGATTCGAACCCACGATCTTCGGCTTGATACACCGCTGCTCTACCACTTGAGCTATCGTGACCTCGATCCACTCGGACACCAACTTCCCACTCAATCCCACCTTATGAGTTTTCCCTCCTTTTTGCCATTTTTCAAATGTCGTTTAATCGGATTGGATTCTCGACGACAAATGAAATGGCCATGGAGAGCTTTAGTGAAGTGTACTTCATTTTAATTCATTAAATTCACTAATTTCGTGGTCCGCTTGACCAATTAATATATTACAATTAATTAAGGTTTTTAGTTGAGATAAAAAAGTCAATGGCAACATTACCACTTTACCATTACAACTTTTTTATCTCAACTAAAAACCTTAATTAATTGTAATAGTAATTGGTCAAGCGGACCACGAAATTAGTGAATTTAATGGTTTAAAATGAAGTATACTTCACTAATGTCTGGGTGGCCATTTCATTTGTCGTCAAGAATCAAAACCGATTACACGACATTTGAAAAATGGCAAAAGGAGGGAAAATTCAAAAGGTGCAGTTGAGTGGGAAGTTGGTGTCCGAGTGGATCGAGGTCACGATAGCTCAAGTGGTAGAGCAGCGGCGTATCAAGCCGAAGATCGTGGGTTCGAATCCCGCTCATGCCATTGACTTTTTTTATCTCAACTAAAAACCTTAATTAATTGTAATTATTATTTTGATTAAATAAATTACCTGTGTCATATTCAATTGCAAATTTTCCGTGTTCATTACCACCGACAATTGAATATTCAATTTGAGCATTGATGCCAGCATCTATCGACGTCGCCATGACCTGTGTCACATGGGTATCTATAGCGGCATTCTCGGGTATCGACGCGTGGTGTGTTCTTGTTTGGAATTCAGGTGGATTATCATTGACGTCTAGCACATGGACTGTGAGCGAAGCAACATTCCAAAGCTGGGGAAGCCCCTGGTCCACAGCCTTGACTGTGAGATTGTACGAATCCTTAGTTTCTCGGTCTAAGACTCGAGCAAGAGTAATTATTCCGCTGTCAGATACTATTTTAAAATGACCATCAGCTGAATCCACTAATACATATCTAATTTTCCTGTTTACACCTAAATTTTTAAATTAAAATTAATGACTGAAAACAATGAGAGGGAAATAATTTAGTCAAAAAATTTACCTATGTCATCGTCTATAGCATGGATTTTAGTGACGAGGCTTCCGATCGAAGCCCCTTCAGAAACACTGACAGATAAATTGGACGACGAAAAGACAGGAGCATTGTCATTTACATCAAGAACAGTTATGTCGATGTGCGAAATACACTCCCATTCAATATGCTCACGATCTTGTACATGAGCGGTTAAATGAAATTCGGATATTCTTTCGCGATCCAAACTCTTAAGCGTTTTCAGTTCTCCTGAAAAATAAATGTAAAAGTTCGCATAGGACTTGTGCTATTGTTGAAGCGACGAAGGTAATAATCACCTGTTGTTCTATCTAAATTAAAATATTCTGCATTATCCCCTGTTAAATAGAATTTTAATTTAGAACCTAAATCGAGATCGACTGCCTTCACAGTAAGAATGTAATATCCAGGAGGAACCGCTTCTGAAATCGTCTCCTTATAACGATAGAGCAAACAGTATGGTTCTTGATCTGAAATAAAATGTCATTTAAACTTCTTTCGTCGTATACTACATCGGTGTTTATTTAATACCATTTTCATCCAAAACGTCCACATAAAGAGTTGTTACAGTAGAATGTTTCCCATCAGTAGCAAAAATGGACAGTTTATATTTGTCAATAGCTTCTCTATCCAGCGGCCGAGTGACATAAACCTCACCACTTAATTTCACATCAAATTGGCTATGAGGGTCTCCACCAATAATATAGAATACGATGTTCGAGCTTTCACTATCTCGGTCTGTGATGGATACCTGCACTACGACAGTACCAGCCATCGCATTTTCGCTTACTGCAAGTGGTTAAAAATGCACAGGTTAATTTAAAATAGAGATAATTTATATCAGGTATGTTCTACTGTATTTTTAAACAAATTACCCGATGCAGAATAAGAATTCTTAACAAATTTTGGTGGATTATCATTATAATCAATTAGAGTGATAAAAACTGTCGCATTTGAAGTGTGTGTTGGTGCGCCACTATCGGATGCTATCACAGTTAATGTATAATGTTCGGTAATTTCCCGATCTAAAGCTACAAGGGATATTATCCATCCTGTGTGAGAATCAATAGAAAATATTGCAGTTCCAGGCCCGGTGAGAGAATATTGGATCTCACCATTTGTACCTTCATCGGCGTCTGATGCATGCACTAAATTATATTGGAGAAGAAAAAACAGTGAATTAGAAACTGTTATAAAATTATTAATTAATAGAGAATAATATTAAGTTGCGAATACCTTTTAAAATTGGACTTCCTTCCTTGATATTTTCAGCGATTTTTATTTTGTATTCAGCGCTGTCGAAAATAGGTTTATTATCATTCGAGTCCAATACTTGAAGAGAAATTTCTGTAACTGCGGTCAATGGTGGGCTAGATTCTGTATATGCTAATACGCCGATTACATGTGAAGGGAATAACTCTCTGTCTAGACGCCCGCTTAAAGAAATTACCCCACTTGGATCAATAATAAAATAATCTTTGCCAGAGAGAAGTCTGTAGTTGACAGGCATTTCCGTTATCAATTTCACTCTTGTTATTACAGTTCCTAAAA
Source organism: Cimex lectularius (assembly GCF_000648675.2). Taxonomy (NCBI): domain Eukaryota; kingdom Metazoa; phylum Arthropoda; class Insecta; order Hemiptera; family Cimicidae; genus Cimex; species Cimex lectularius. Next base: position 413,652 of record NW_019392984.1, on the reverse strand, counting down.
AATAACAAATAAACAGTTCATTTAACAAATTAGATAGTAAAAAAATAATACAATGTAAGACGTGATGAAATGGAAGTTTTTAAATAAGAGAACAGGGATAATTTGAACTCCTAAATATTATTTTTCTTAATTTAAGCAAACTGTAAATATAGAAGAAAAACAGGATTTTTCTTAGGTGTATTGATCGAAAATAGTAGAAAATCAATTAGATTTAATATGATAGTAAACATATTTCAACAATTTGGTTTGTGACAACCAATGTTGGATGTTAAGCCATCCTGTATGACAAGAATTTATTTTGCCTGCTTTCTTTGATTGATTCGGCAAGTTCTGAAAATTAAAAGATTTCCTTCCATTCCTACGGCATTCAAAAATTCTATCTGTCCGGAACATCATTCCCCCTTTTACTATGCCAAAACGGGTGTTCCTCAAGGCAACATCCTTGGCCTCATTATCATATTGATACATAAGCAATCAAGGAAACCTTTTAAAATTGGACTTCCTTCATTAATATTTTCAGCAATTTTTATTTTGTATTCAGCACTGTCGAAAATAGACTTATTATCATTGATAATGGACTTCAGAACCTTCCATGACCATCTTTCCTGTTTTGGAAGAATGGTTCAACAAATGGAAGACGAGGGTCAACAAAACAAATCCCAAATAACAATCACCCTTTGCCACAATCAATGTTGTTCTCTATTTGGGACTTAACATCAATAAAATACTTCAAACCAATCAAACAAATAGAATTGAACAGACTTTTTTTTAAATTAATTTTTTATTACAAGGGTTCGCAAAAGCAGAGGTAATATGCAGACGTCATCAGGGTGTTGGTGATTTTGAAAAAAAGCCCATTTGTAAGTATGTTGGGAGAGCCTGGATTCAAACCTGGTTCTTTAACCTTACAGTGATGAGTGCCGTGTCAACAGCTAAACGGCTACAGATGATACAGACTTCTAAAAAATTAAATTCACTAATTTCGTGGTCCGCTTGACCAATTAATATATTACAATTAATTAAGGTTTTTAGTTGAGATAAAAAAGTCAATGGCACGAGCGGGATTCGAAACCACGATCTTCGGCTAGATACGCTGCTGCTCTACCACTTGAGCTACCGTGACCTCGATCCACTCGGGCACTAAATTCCCATCTCAACCCCACCTTTTGAATTTCCCCTCCTTTTTGCCTTTTTGCCAGATGGGAAGTTAGTGTCCGAGTGGATCGAGGTCATGATAGCTCAAGTGATAGAGCAGCGGCGTATCTAGCCGAAGATCGTGGGTTCGAATCCCGCTCGTGCCGTTGACTTTTTTATCCCAACTAAAAACCTTAATTAATTGCTTCTAAAAAATACTTGACAACAGATCGCAATTTTTGCTACAAAACAAATGTCTCATTTACATATTACTAATACAGCCAATCTGGTCATATGTAATTAACTAACCATTCCAATCTCCAAAGAATTTAGTCCAAAATTCTCAAAATCATGCAAGCTCCCTACTTTGGAGCGAACCTTACTATCCATACCAACCTTCCATTTGTCTATGAAAAGGCACGAAGTCGATACAGATGCCTCCATAAAAACCTCCTCATCCCAACCATCTAGTCCAACCCTTTTATCCCCAATCGGGGCAAATGTGATTGAAATTGGGGTTCAAACGAATGTTCCAACCTCCACAGAATCCAATCACTCCAGTCCAAAATACTTTGAACATTGGCCATGCTTCTTACTTAGGATCTAAGTTTACTATCCTCACAGATCTTCCATTTGTCCTCAAAAAGGAAAGAAGTTGATCCAGATGCCTCCATAAAACCCTGGAGACCTTTGCCTTTCATCCCGACAATCCTCTAAGATGCCTAAAGCACCAATGGGTTCGCGATTTCATCCCTAGTGAGGAATGTGAACAATGTAATTAATGAATTACTTCTCCACCTTTATAATATAAAATTGGGGCATTGGTGACCGCAAGGGTTTAGGTGTTGACACGGCGCTCATCACTGTAAGGTCCTGGGTTCGAATCCAGCGGCCCTGGATTCGAACTCAACATACTCACAAATGAGCTTTTTTTCAAAAACACCCGCACCCCGAGGGTTGATATGACCTCTGCTGTTGCGAACCCTCGTAAAAAAAAAAAAAAAATTCATAAATATACTTTATACAATCACTCTGTAGACTTTCTTTTATTATAACTTCATGTTTTATGCTTTGCATACTCATAGTCTTTGCATGTTGTATTGTCAAATGAAAACATAAACCATTTACCTGGTGCAGCACTCTCAGTGACGAAAAATTTATCATCCCTTCTTTCGAACATCGGTGAAACATCTTTCTGCGACATTATATAAATATCAACCGGAACGTCAGAGTGCAATGGAGGGAAGCCTTTGTCTGTAGCTCGAATAAAAAACTGGAACATCTGGTTTTCTGAAGAAAAAATAAATAAAGCAAAATATAATTATTAAAGACGCTTCTCTTAAATAAATCTGGAATGGATATGCTGGCTAACCTGATGGTAAAGCTGATCTTAGAAGAGACAGACCGCCTGTATTCTTGTTTATTTGAAATAGATCTCTCACCCCACTGGCTTCTTTTTCATAAATTGAATATTCAATTTGTGCAGAATGGTCTTCATCTTTATCAACAGCTTTTACCTAAATCAGCAAGTGACTTTTAATTATGTTAACTCAATATACAAATGGTATGAATAGTCAAAAAATTAAAATCCAATATAAAACTTCGCATAAATTAATTTTCTAACTTGTAAATGAAAATTCTTATTTTTTGTTAAAATTTTACTACTGCAAGTAATAAATACCTTTAAAAATACAGAATTTATAGAAAAATTGCTGTGAATGCAGGCTTTGTATTCTGGCAAGACGAAAACAGGAGAGTTGTCATTTGCATCAGAAATCCACACGCGGACAATAGAAAATCCTACTTTTCCTCCAGTATCTATTGCAACAACTGGAATTTCATAAACTTTTTGTTTTTCTCTATCGAGAGATACTTTTGTCATGATTTCTCCTGTGCAAATAAGGTTAAATTAATAATGACTGTCATAAAGAGAGTTCAAAAGTACAACATACCTGTCAAATTGTAAATTTCGAAGGATTCTAAAATTTTATCCGAGCTAATGAAATAGCTGACGTAGCCGTACGGATCCGAATCTTTGTCAGTCGCTGTAACTTTAACAACAGGTGTACCTGGTGGCAAATTTTCCCCAACCTTAACTTCGTAAATGGGTTTTTCAAATTGTGGGCTATGCTTATTTGCAGAAATCATCTCAACATTGATTTTAGTAAAACTAGTATAGACGCCGTCGCTGACAGACACATTTAAAATATGCAGACGAGAATTCGTTAATTTATGTAAATTTATTAGAGTTATAATTCCTGAAAATAAAAATATTTAAATTTCATTATTTGTTTATTGTGTCGATAGTTTATTACCTGTTGTTGGATCCATGAAAAACGTCTGCTGTTGGTTTCCACCGACTATGCTATATACTAATCTCTTGTGATCAACTGAATCACGATCACTCGCTGTGACTATAGTCACAACTTGTCCTCTGCTAGCTTCTTCCGAGAGCCAAGCGTAAATATTTTTTTCAAGCTTCGGAGGATTATCATTCATGTCAAGAACTGTGTCGACAATAGAAGCATTAAAATAAAATAAATAAGACAAATGGAAATGCTATAAAGTACCTTTAATCCAAACATGCACTGAGCTCGACAGATTAGGAATACCGCAGTCGGTAGCGATTGCAACTATGTGATGTAGAGTTTGTGTTTCATGGTCTAAAGAGCGTTTTAAATATATCGAACCATCTTCAGGATCAATATGAAAGTTTTCCGTTGTGTTATTATCGTTCTTCAGTGAATATCTAATTTTCGCATTTAAACCTACAATTTCGTTCGATTATAATTTATCTTTTATTCCGCCTACAGCGAATAAGTTCACTGAATAACTCACCCGTATCATTGTCGTGAGCAGTTAATTTTAATATGATTGTCCCGAACGGTGCAGCTTCAGATACAGATACATTGTAAGCATCATCCATGAATTCTGGAGGGCTATCGTTTACATCGAGAACTAGAACGTTTACTGGTACATCGGCTGAGACACCAGATACACTATCTGTCGCCCTTATATAAAGGGCATATTCTTGTTGCGTCTCATAGTCTAGCTCATCCACCACATACAGTCCACCTAATGAATTCAAGACAAGTAACAGCAAATTAATAGATATACACTTACTATATAACTGTATTATTTTATTTAAAAAAAGATTTTTTTTATAAAAATAAATTACATAGCTAAAATTTGAATAAACAATAATAATATAAAGAAAAACTGTATAAATAAAACGATTACAGTAAAATAAAGTAAAACATCAGTGATGATGAAAAAATAAATCATTAGAAAGGCAAAACATTTTGGGAAAAACAAATTATTTTTTTATTTTTCCAAAAATTTGTATTCAAGGTTTTGGGGATGCAAAAATGAATATCTACTTGGTTTTGTTGTTTATTGCACCAACCACTAAGTAAAAATTGTATTTGTCATCTAGTCAAAGCAAAATAGGTTAAACCATTTTTTTCTAGCAAGAAGCAAAGTCTATATTTGTTCTTTGTGCCCGAAACCTGAATACAAATTTCTAGGGAAAAAAACTTTTTCTCTTAAATTTTTGTTCTTGCAAATGCAAGGGATTTTTTCTGAAAATCGCAAAAATGGTGATAACTTTGAAACGACTACACCAATCTACTGGATACGTTACAGTAGTCTAGAGCCTTATAAACATAATGTAATAGCAAAAACTTTGCTTTTGTAAATAAATTACAAGTAATTAGGTTTTTAGTTGAGATAAAAAAGTCAGTGTCATGAGCGGGATTTTTTATCTCAACTAAAAACCTTAATTGAATGATATTAATTGGTCAAGCGGACCACGAAAAATAGTGAATTTAATAAATTACAAGGTATATAAAATAATTGAAATTTTTTTTGTTGATTTCATCCTTTATTATTTTCTCACTTATACTGACACAAAACCCAAATCTTGGCATAGTCTGAAAGAAGAGAGAATAAGCTTTATGACAGTTTGATTTCGTGGTCCGATTGACCAAATAACATCTTTCAATTAATTAATCTTTGTATAAAGTATTGGATGAGATAAAAAGTCAATGGCACGAGCGGGATTCGAACCCACGATCTTCGGCTTGATACGTCGCTGCTCTACCACTTGAGCTATCGTGACCTCGATCCACTCGGACACCAACTTCCCATCTCAACCGCACCTTTTGAATTTTCCCTCCGATCGAGGTCACTATAGCTCAAGTGGTAGAGCAGCGGTGTATCTAGCCGAAGATCGTGGGTTTGAATCCCGCTCGTGCCATTGCCTTTTTTTATCTCAACTAAAAACCTTAATTAATTGTAAAGTATTATTTCGTCAAGCGGACCACGAAATTAGTGAATTTAGTTGTAATAACATTGAATTTGGATAAAATCCAGAGGAGTTATGAATTTTTAAGTGGAACACTGGAAATCGGCAAGAGAAAAAATTCCCCCGACTAATCCAGCCAAAATGTCTTATTTTTTGTTTGCTAAAAAATTAAGTATTTAAGGGCTTTAAAAGGTGCTTAAAATGAACCCAAATTGTGTTTACAAATACTTTTTTTATTGGGTTGTCCGGAAAATAATGCAGGATTTTAAGTTTNATGGGAAATTATTTTGATTAAAGAACATTGCTTTAAAGTAACTAGTTTCTTTTTTTTTGTTTAATACCAAAATCCTGCATTATTTTCCGGACAACCCAATAGCTTACTGATAGAGTATTTTCACTTCTGCAATTTTTTAATATATTTATTCTCATTTAATTCAGTTGCATGTTATTTTCTTATCCTAGGTAATAAAACAATGCAATTGATATATAATAATCTTGAAACGCATACAAAACAAAAACATAAAAACATATTTAATAAACTATATAAATTACATATTTTTTCTAAGTTCCTTAAAACTTAAAATAATAACAATAATCAAAGTATTCTGTTTTTATTTCCATTTAAATGAACGTATTTTTTATATTTTTGAAAACAAAATACTTATTTATTATTGTGATTTTTAAAAAATGAATTATTATATACTTACATGGACCATTACCACTGTCAGAGGCTGTGAAATAAAACAAACCAAGAAATATTAAAACCACACCCAAGTATGAAATTCTTAAAAGAAATGAGAAGTCAATTAGTACTAAAGTAACCTTATCGTAACGATAAGAATTTTCTGTCAATTTGAAAATGTTAGCAAAAGAAAGGAAATCAAATATATGAAATTCTACTACTATTAGAAAAGAAAAACAAATAGGTAAGTATATTATTAATCAAATTGGTTATTATCTAGAATGCTTCAACAACTGAAGAAAGTTTATTAATGATATTAGTAAAAACAAGATCTCATGAAATCGTAAGAAATTTTTTTTGCAATCTTTTACAATTTTTTTTCTTCGTAATCAATGAAAATATATATTTCTATTTGTCTTAAACCAAACAATTTACAACAATGGATAAATTCTGACGTACCTGTATTGAAGTCGACAGCAAACTTCTCGTCATTATTGCCACTAACAATAGAATAAATCAATTTTCTTCCTAATGGCGATTCTGCTTGTATAGAAATCGATAAAGGAGAATGAAGATCTATATTTTCTAGTGTAGACACTGTGTAAAACTGTTTGTCAAAAATCGGCATTGATCTATCCATAACTTTCACGACAACGTTAACTTTAGTTGAGCAAGGTGTACTCCCTAACAAATTAATATTATTAAGTACATAAATAAACAGAAACAGAATGCGTATTAAAATACATTTATCTGTATAATCAACCACTCGTGACATACAGTATAAATATGATCATATAAACACCACAACACTTACCTCCATCATAAGCAGCTATAATTAATTGGTACTCTCTATTATGTCCTTCTAATGCTTGTTTTGGTGTAACTTCTCCTGTTTTCCTGCATACTTTAAACAGATCACCGCTTCCTCTTATAAGTTCATAACGAACTTCTCCGTTTTCTCCTTTATCTAAATCTATCGCATGCACCTAGTAAAAAAATAATTAATCAATCATCATAATGCAAATGTTTAGAGTAAATTATTGACTTTTATTGGGTTGTCCGGAAAATAATGCAGGATTTTGGTATTAAACAAAAAAAAAGAAACTAGTTACTTTAAAGCAATGTTCTTTAATCAAAATAATTTCCCNAATAAGTGTTGACATTCATACAAATGAGTAATCCTGTAAACGTAAACAGAATATTTTATATAGATTTTTTTTAATGAAAACTTAAAATCCTGCATTATTTTCCGGACAACCCAATATTTACATCATGTAAAACTACCTATAACCTAATTCTCCAAATCATCACTGAGTACGAAAAGAAAATATTGCTTCGTTTTTATTATTTAATCTGCATTAAGTTTAGTTATAAAAAAAAAAATTACCTTTGTGATTACATCTCCTTTCTTGGCATCGACTGACACAACAGCATAATACGGTAAATTGACAAACATCGGGCAATTATCATTTATATCTAAAACGGTGACATTTACTGCCACATGGGCGACTCGAATTTCATCTTCCCTTGACTCTTTACTTCTTGTCTAAAAAAATACAGATACAGATTTTTAAAGTATAAAACATAAACTTACTTATAATTAAACAAGAGCAATACAATATGGATAACGATCCGTCCGCTGGTGGTTTATGCCAAAAAATGTACGAATAACAGAAAAGAAAAATAGAATTCTCATAGAACAAACAATACAAAAGAAAAACCAAGTAAAAACAGAAGAAACACAGAAAAATTGTTAAAGTAATATAATATATAAAATTATACGTCCAAGCATACTGCACATGAATCAGAGCATCAGAGCCATTCATACTTTGAAGGAAGCCTAACACAACAGTCCCAAAATATGAAAAATGTTTTTCACTCAAGATTTAATGTTCGAATAATAATAACCAAAATAAGAGTTATAAAGAAAATTATTCCTGCATTTCCCTTGATCCATACTGCCAAAATTAAGGTTTTAAGTTGAGATAAAAAAGTCAGTGTCACGAGTCAGTGTCGAACCCACGACCTTCGGCCAGATACGCCGCTACTCTACCGCTTGAGCTATCGTGACTTCGACCTTGCCTTTATCTCAACTTAAAACTTTAATTAATTTAATGTAATTAATTGGTCAAGCGGACCACGAAAAATAGTGAATTTAATGAATTGAAATGAAGTACACTTTACTAAAGCTCTCCGTGGCCATTTCATTTGTCGCCGAGAATCCAATCCGATTACACGACATTTGAAAAATGGCAAATAGGAGGGAAAATTCAAAAAGGTGGGGTTGAGATGGGGAGTTGGTGTTGGAGTGGATCAAAATCACGATAGCTCAAGTGGTAGAGTAGCGGCGTATCAAGCTGAAGGTCGTGGGTTCGAATCCCACTCGTGACACTGACTTTTTTATCTGAACTTAAAACCTTAATTAATTTAATGTTATTAATTGGTCAAGCGGACCACGAAAAATAGTGAATTTAAAAAAACAATTAAGCCCTGTGAAGGTAGACCCTTATTCTAGTTGATAGTGATCGACCTCCGTAGTTTAAATTGATGTATTGGATCTTCTTGAGGTCATTTTTTTTTCTTTTCGTTTTTTCGTTTTTTATTCACCTGTAAAATGACCTCAAGAAGATCCAATACATCAATGCAGACCCTTATAATTTTCATTTTGCAGATCAAAGATTGTCATGTCATGTTTAAGCTTCTTGTAAATTTTAAATTGTTTATAGTGTGGGCACTTAACAACATTGATTTCATTTAATAGATTGCGGAAGTGATCTCGAAGAGAAGACATATTATCCAACGAGAGGGATTCATCAAGATTGTGCTTCCGGAACATAACATGCCGGTGAGAAAATCATGAGGTCGCTGTGACTTCAGTCGCCGCAATTTTAGACAAATTTCCTTCATGTGCCTTCAATAATTTCAGCACAGTTTTCCAATAAAATATGTTTGGATGTTTTGCATGCCTCAAAAGTTTGGTAACAGAAAATGCAAGGAGTTGATAAAGAAAACAACAATTTACATAATTTTAAGCTGTAGCTTACTATAAGCTAGCCCCAAACTTGCCTAATGGCTCTAGAAAAACATAAAATTTACTTTCAGTTGCATTCCAAGACATTAAGATGTAGAAGAAATGAACAGGATGACCAATTAATCAAAAAAGTACTTTCACTCATGGGACTAGAACTAGGTGCATTGAAGATTGCCAAAGTTAGAGTGGGAAAAATGACTTGAGAAAGAAAAGCTCAAGCACTGGATAAAAGCAAAGGATCAGGCAAGCTAAAAGATTTATAAATCTCCCAGAATGGAAAGTGAAGGAATGTCAGCAGGCAAAATTGAAGAAACATGTTGACTCTTACTGTATGTGAGGAACTAGCCCGTATACGGTACAGCCACTTTGGTAAGGCAATTCTCATGCCAGGAAAAGTGTGTGAAGAGGCACCAGAGGTACTTAGTTTTGTGAGGAAAAGCTTTCTATCCACGGTATGATCATCATCATATGGGTTACACAATAGTCCTAAATCGACCTCTACCACATATAACATAATATAACCTGAGGGGGGAGATTATTTTTTGCAAACTCGCGAGTGATCAGATTTTGTTTAAAACTATTTTAGCAGTGGAAGTCTTTGATTAAGTGTGGGGACAATGACAAACAGGGAGTTCATATAACAATCAGATACGTTAGACTTAAATCGTCAATGGTCCACGTAACAGGACAGAGGGAGTCCATCCAAAAAGAGATCAAACAAAATTGGGCATAGCAAGCAACCCTGTCTAACCCCGGGATTGAACCCTGAAAAATTCAGAGCCTTCCTGTCTCTATACCCAAGAAGGCAAGACCAAGAAAAGAGAATGGAGTATACAGAAAATTTTACTAGAAAAACATAGATTACTCAGTTTAACTTTAGAGAGGTCGTGACTGTATACAGCTTGTTTTTTTTCTCTCTTATGTCTTGAAGATTTTGCCAAACCACACCTAATTTCTAATCTCAAAATAACCTATAAGGGACAGATGGATAGACATGGCCATTTATGAAGGGTCAATGGGCAATCTTTCTTCAAATAGGAAAAACCATCAATGGAGAACAGAAATCAAAACTACCCTGCGTGACTTGTTAGTTTTTTAAACTGTTTATTTCACTATTTTCCCCCTGTCAATTATGCAATTATCCCTTTTAAGCATTTAAAATATTTAACTCAATGAATTTTGAACTCTTTTCTATACACTAGAAGTGTCTGGCTAACAAGGTTTGACAAACAGATCCACATTTTTAAGGGGTGATTCTTAGTGGTTAGAAGAAAAAAAAGATTTGACTTAAATAAGTTAAGTTAGTTTTTTTTAATATTTTAATTTACCTGGACTATCAGTTGATAGCGTTCTTGGTGTTCTCTATCAAATCTTACACCTGTTGTTCTCAATGCACCCGAAGTAGGTCCAATAGTAAAATATGGTGATGGGTTTAGTATCGAAAAAGTTAAATGCTCATTCAAATGGCTTCCTAATACAGTAACTACAGCTACGGTTATTGATTTCGTCGAATTTTCAAGTACAGATCCATGATAAATTGATCTTTGAAATTTCAATCCTGAATCTTGGCTGTGTTCCCAGGTAATGTACACCATCCTGAAATTGCATTTTAAATAAGAAAACACAATACAAATTTGCTAATACTACTGTTAATAATACAAATAGGATTATGCATTAACTTACGCTTCATCAACAAATTTTCCATCGGTGACAGCTACTCTAAGTCTATGTGGTGCGGTTTTGGCACCACTGATTGGATCGTGAACAGTAATGATTCCTGTTTCAGACCCGATACTATAAACATTATCCACATTACCTGAGCGTATAGAAAAAGAGAGTTTTGTAATGTTTGCTGAATCTTTGTCAGTGGCATTCAGCTAAAACAAAATAGGTTTTACGTTATTAATAAATGTTTATTTATGCTGTAGTAACTAGTAGGGATCGGATTTATATGCATTCACATGTTTTTTTTCTGAACCTTGTACACCATTTTAAAAATTTTTATTTATTATTATTTGGAGGTCATGAGATGCGGTCTGGTTTTTTAAATTTATTGTTAAATAAACCCCATTTCATTTTATGTATTTGTAGATATTTAGAGGATTTATCATATAATTATATATTTTATCTTAATTTACATATTTTGGTCTATAAATAAAATAAAAAGTCCACATCTAACCCCCCCCATGCCAGAGGCAAATAATCCTGCCTGAACAACCCCCGATGCGGCATCACTTCAAGAATAACAAGGATATAAGACAATAATTATAAATAGATAGTCTGGCAGAAAGTGTACATGCCAGTCTAAGTGCTCTACTGACCTATCACACTCGCAACATTTATTGTTCCTCAATCTTATCTTAAATAAGTGGTACAGAGCTGATTTTGGTTAAACTGAAGCCTACATAGCAAAGAACCTTCTGGATTGATGGATCTTGGTAAACGATGATATGGATTAGATGCTGGTTGCCTTGACATAAGTAAAAATTATTCCATGTTTGCGGAGTGAAAAGCAATTATTTTGTCAACCCATAGTTTTGTTTAAAGTGTCAGACGAATCGACCATGTTTTCAATCATGAATAATCGGTTTGGTCTTGATGAAAGAAAAAAAAAATTCAATTGTTACTGCCAAGTTTTCGACCTATTTTAAGGTCAAATCAGTGCAAAAATATATCTACAAATTGACATAATGCCAATTGGTCGAAATCTTGGTTGTAACAACTGAATTTTTTTTTCTATCAAGAACATACCTTGAACCCTTAAGTAATAGAATTAAACATATTTTATATTTTATTTCACTTATAAATCCTGTCCCTGATAACTAGAATCTTTTACAAAATGAACATGTTATACAAACCTGCAGAACTGCAATATTTGCGTAAGTTGGTGTTAGGATAGACGTATTGTAAATGCGTTGAGAAAATTTTGGGCTGCAGTCATTAATATCATTCACTTTTATCACAACTTTAGCAAGCGTTTCTGAAGAAAGGCGAGGTTTTCCTAAGTCGGTGACTTTTACGTGGAATTCTATTAACGGATCTGTTTCATGATCTAATGTTGCTATTGTTCTTATTGCACCTATAAAATATTAATGTTGGTTTGAGCAAATAAAAAAAAAATAATAATACAATATTGTCGATTGAACCTGTTGTAGAATCAATGTGAAACCATCTCTGAGGCCCTGGTTCAACAATGTCGTATTGCAATAAAGCATTCAGCTGAGAATCTTCATCTGAAGCCGCTAATACAAGATGGGAACTTTGATTATAAAATACAAGCGAAGCGATAGGCGCTCCTTCATTGATCCACCCTTGGTATAAAGTTTCACGAAAATAAGGAGGATTATCATTTCTGTCCATTAGGTGCACAACAACATGACACACAGCTTTAGCACCAGCCTAAACATAAAATTATTATAAAAAAATTCTTCTACAACTAGCATGAACATATTAGAATACTCCACCATGTTTGTAGCAGTAGCAGTTAGATTATAAACTTTATTTTTTTCATAATCTAAAGGAGTATTTGTATATATAACACCAGTAGTAGGATTGACGTAAAATGCATTGTCCACATTTCCTTGCACTATTTCATAATGTAATGATGATGTACTTCTAGCTTCAAGGTGCTTCACTACAATTCTTGCTGGCTCATTCTCGTATAATTCTGCTGCAACTTCCCTTCGGGTAAATCTACAAAGAAATTTCTCATTTTACTATTGCACGCATGTAGAATATATTAAGGCCCTTTGGGGTAAGTAAAATGGGTAAAATTTGGTGGAAGAGTTTTAATTGACAGCCACAGAATTAAGGCCATTTACACAAGTAAGTCTTTTTAATCAAAAAATTGTAGGTGGGGGATTTAATTGGCAGCCACTAGGTATGAACAAAGAAACTGCTGAGGCCCCTTTGCACAGGTAAGTTTTTTTATCCAAAAATTGTAGGTGGGGGATTTAATTGGCAGCCACTAGGTATAAACACAGAAACTGTCAAGGCCCCTGCACAGGTAAGTTTTTTTATCCAAAAATTGTAGGTGGGGGATTTAATTGGCAGCCACTAGGTATAAACACAGAAACTGTCAAGGCCCCTTTACACAAGTAAGTCTTTTTTATCAAAAAATTGAAGGTGGGGGTTTTAATTGGCAGCCACTAGGTATAAACACAGAAACTGTCAAGGCCACTTTGCACAGGTAAGTTTTTTTATCAAAAAATTGAAGGTGGGGGATTTAATTGGCAGCCACTAGGTATAAACACAGAAACTGTCAAGGCCCCTTTGCACAGGTAAGTTTTTTTTATCAAAAAATTGTAGGTGGGGGTTTTAATTGGCAACCACTAGGTATGAACACAGAAAGTGACAAGGCCCTTTTACACGAATAAGTTTTTCGATCAAATCTTTGAATAAAAAAATAAATAATAGGTAATTTGAATTGACATACCACCAGGTGGGAATGTACAGAAAATATTAAAGTTCCCTTTTTATAAAATGGATCGGAAAAGATTATTATTTTAAATTGATTTATAATTTTTATGTAAAGCATGACTGAAATTAAAAATTAGTGTCACAAGCAGGACTCAAATCCGTGACTTTTGGCTCAATATGCCGCTGATCTAACCACTTGTGGTGTCGTGACCTCGTCCTGCTTGTGCGACTAATTGTTCATTTCAACCACACTTTACACAACAATTTTAAATAATATAAATAATTACTTTGGTTAACTAGGACCAACTAAAAACATATAGATATTATTATTTATTGGCTGCAGGATCTGTGATAGTTTGAGTCGGCGTATGACTTCAATTGCTGCAAATCCCTTGATTTTTTTATTTTATTTTTATTGTTTATAGTAAAAAAAAAAATTAACAGCGTTATTTGTCTTCTTTCTATATGTATTTTTTCATAAAAATGTCATTAATTTGTTTTTTAATTATGGGATTTTGGGTTGCAGGTACCCAAAGGTTAACTGCTTTCTGGATACGAATATTGGCAGCACAAAACAATTGGTTTATTCAGATATCATAAATGTTGACAATGTTTGTGCTAAAGACACTACATAGCATAATTCACAAATTCATTTTTTTTTCATTACACAAAATAAGTTAAGTTTTTAAGCTAAACATTATTTATGTTTATTGTTATATTATTATATTTCATCTACATGAGGAGCACTGTTAACTCTTAGATCAAACATTTCCAACGTGCTGATATTTTTGATGAAACAACTTAGTCCTTTTACATGAGGTTGAAAAAAAAAAAAAAAAACTTACTCATGTAAAAGGGCCTTTACAAATCCAAGCAAATTATTACCTTGGTGGCGCATTGTCTGCCATCACAACTATGATATGAACTGGTATAGTACTAGCTAATGGAGGATTTCCAGAATCCGAGGCTTTTATTATAAGCATGTACTCATTCATTATACTAATATCCAAATCCCTTGCTACATTGATACTTCCAATTACTGGATCCAAAAAGAATGCATTGCCCACATTTCCTAAAAGATGTCAACACGTTAATACAATTTATATAACTATATATTAAAAATCACAACTTACCAGATTGTAAGGAATATACAACCTTGGCATTTATGCCATGATCTTTATCGACTGCATTTAAAGAAAGAACAGTAGTACCAATCGGCGATGTTTCGAAAACTCGTCCTTGCATAATAGACACGCTGAATTCAGGAGCGTGATCGTTTGCATCATTAACTTTAATGATTACTCTTGCAAAATTTCTTTTTGCTGGAGTTGCTTGATCTTTTACCATGACTGTAATAATATGTTCTGCTATCGTTTCTCTATAAAAAGACAAAATAATTATTTAAAGAAAAATTATTCATTAATTAATCTAGTTTACCTATCCAGTGGTTTTGCAACGGAAAGAGAACCGGTCTGATAATCTACTTTAAACAAATGAAGCGATGAAGGGCTTTGAGCATTGTACAAACTGTAAACAACTTTGCTATCCCGATCAGCATCAGTAGCTGTTAGTTTTACAACCTCTGTTCCAGGCACAGAACTTTCGGATATGTTGGCAGTATAAATAGGTTTAGAAAATATGGGACGGTATTCGTTAATATCAACAACAGATACAAAAACCTACAACAGAAAAGATACATAATTGAATTAACACTACTGTCAAGAATATGTTGTGAATGAATGTAAGAAGATGTATTTTCACATGTTTGTTATGGCAATAATTTGTAATGTGTGGTGATTAGTGACTGTTTGTCGATGATTATTCAGAAATCGTGAGATGCGGTCTGGTGTGATGTAGGTTTCAGAAAAACATTTTCTTTATCGTGCCAATGTTTCGATCTTTATTGAGNCGCACCTTTTGAATTTTCCCTCCTTTTTGCCATTTTTCAAATGTCGTGTAATCGGATTGGATTCTCGACGACAAATGAAATGACCACGGAGAGCTTTAGTGAAGTATACTTCATTTTAAATCATTAAATTCAATAATTTTTTGGTCCGCTTGACCAATTAATATATTATAATTAATTAAGGTTATGTAGTTGAGATAAAAAAGTCAATGACACGAGCGGGATTCGAACCCACGATCTTCGGCTTGATACGCCGCTGCTCTACCACTTGAGCTATCATGATTAATTATAATATATTAATTGGTCAAGCAGACCACTAAATTAGTGAATTTAATAGTAAATAATATTGATTAATATTCCATTTACACAATTTCTATGTAAAATGTAAATGTTAGCTATTATGTAAAAATTACCTGAATCGATACAATTACTCAAAGGAGAGAAGTCATATATACAAGTAATACCATAATGCGAAATATATTAAAAAAAATTTAAATTTTACCTGAGTGTATGCATTGTATATTCCATCAGTAACTTTGATGGTTAAATTGTACTTAGACTGAACTTCCCAGTCTAGTCGTTTCGCTAAGAGTATGCTACCTTCGTCACCGACTATCATAAATTCTGAGCGAGGGTCGCCGTCTTTAAGGAAAGGAAATTAACTATAAGATTATTTGATGGACAAATGAATATCAACAATATGTTATTACCTATAATATTGTACCAAAGGACATCACCGTCTAAATCGTCACACTGTATTAAAATAACTAAAAATCCAACTGAATCGCTTTCTTGAACTGAAACATGTTGGTCTTTGGTCTTACAGTCTGGTGGATGTTTGGAATCGTCAGGTAATGGAAGGACTCGAACCGAGATTTTTGCTATGGCAGATTTATTAGGCTTTCCTTGATCTGTAGCTCGTACCTTTATAAAATAATTTTTTTGTATAACATTAATAAAATACTCATTGATTAGATAACAGATACAATACATACTAATAAATCATATTCTTCTCCATGCTGAAATGAACTTAGGGAATAAATTGCTCCAGCCGTGGGGTGGATTTTAAATTTGTTTTTCCCTCTGCCAGACATAACTTCGTAGAATATGGAAGAATTATTTCCTAAATCATTGTCGATAGCTATGATCTGAAAATATTATGATATAGGTTAATATGTAATAAGCAATTCTAAATTTGTGGAAAATTATAAAGTACATTATATTAAGCCAATCAAACTTAATGAAATTTAAGTATTAATCTGTACAAATAGATAAAATAAACATGTACCCTAAATAGATGATCTCCCGTTTCATGTTCTGGAAAACTTTCCCATGTTCCGTTAATGATAAGTGTCTCTAAGCCAACATCCATTTCACTTGAACTGGACTAAAATAATACAATTTATTCCATTAGTTTTTGATAAAAACAAATATAATTTATTGAAAAACCATACACACGATTAAAAAAAAAAAAAAAATCGGAAAATCGTAGAAAAAATGATAAAAGCTCACCTGAATAAGAGGTGCTTCATGATGCCTTGTTTCAGGAATGTGAATGTTATAAAATTTATATTGGAAATGTGGACTGTTGTCATTTTCATCGTCTATGGTAATTACCACTCGTGTTGAACTATGCAGTGGAGGTGTTCCATCATCAGTTAATGTAATCTGAAAGTAATATCACAGAAAATATAGATATCCATTTGAGGAAAATAAAGTAAAATATAAAATTAAGTAAATAAATATAAACAGAAAATCAATAAAAAGAAAGTCATGGATATGTAATTTAACCCAAACTCTACCTAACCTCAACCCTACCTAGCCTAACCTTACTTAACCCGCCCTTAAACGTTAAATGTTAGGAGTTGACCTCATTGTCAAGAGCTTTTCGTTAATCTTCGTTAAGACCAAAGGTTTGTCTAGGATTTCCATGTTTATCCTTCAGGCCTAGACTTTTTAACTTCCAGGAGTAGGAATTTTAGCCTCCTACATCTTTTCACCAACAGAGAACATTTTCCACCATTTCTTCTTTTTCTAGCCATAACTGTACAGATTTGTTTGTGCTGAAGTATTAATGATTTACACAGGGATGTTAAGATCCCAGAGGTAATGATGGAAATCCAAAAATTTGTTGTCAAACAACAGTCTTGCCCTAATATCATCTGCTTCAAATGAATACATGTGCTTCTGTAGCCTGCAATGTCAGCAGTCATACTATCATGCTAATCCTAACATTTCATAGCTTTTTGCACTTCTGCCATTAATTTCTGCGATGGTCCTCTGATGAAATTTTTTGCATTATCACATCCCTAATACTTAGCCAACCTAGCCTAGCCTAAACTAACTCCTCTCTAACACCAACTCTACTATGAAACTGAATCCCTAAAGGTTAAAAGGAATTGCCCTTGATGAACTTCGCACTTGGTCTATTGTGCAATCTCCATTATTATCTAGAGCTCTTAGTTAAACTTAAGGCTTTTCTTCCCCCAGGAGTAGGAATCTCAGCCTACTTAGGTCTTCACACCACCGGAGGACATATTCCACTGTTCCTGGCACTATCTGCTTATTGAATCTATACATATGCCTCTGTAGACTCCAGTGTCAAGTTAGCAGTCCTACTATTCTAGTTTTAGTAGTTTTGTGTACAGTTTTTGTGTTGGCCATTTGATGAACTCTTTTACATTAACCTGTCCTTAACCTTATCCTAACCCAACCCAAAAAAGTGTATACAGCTAAAAAAATATCCATGTTAAAATTTTAATTAAATCTGGTCATTACTTTTCAATTGAAGTAGTTATTCATAAAAGTTAACATATTAGTCATAGGACAATTTTATTACTGTACTAATTCCCAGAAGAAAAAAAATTATTTAATTACATTATATACATAAAATTGATAAGAAAAATGTTTTGGTATTTTCTTCTAAACAAAATGTGTGATTAATTGTTAACATGCAAAATTATTACCTCCAAAACATGTTCTGCTTGATATTCTCGATCTAATTTTCTTCCAGTTGTAGAGATGACACCTAAAATAAAGCAGTATTATTATATCTTATTATAACAAAAATAAAAGTAAATAAGACAAAACAGTTTTCTTCAAATGTTAATGTAACTTGTAAGAAATAAAAGCTTTTTATGGGAAAAAATGTTTCAAAGTTTATGTTGCATTTATTTATGAAAAGCTATTTTGTTAAGCAAGCGATTTATTAACAAAGTTTAATGAAGATTATGAAAGATAAATGAAACTTTAAATAAACAGTTTTTACCAAATATTATTCACAACCACAATTCCTAAATGAAAAATTTTTACGTTTCTGTCAATCATATTAGACACCAAAAAGCTATTCATATTACCAGTGCGAGTGTCGATGGAAAAGAAACTCTCTGGATTTCCAGACGTTATCCTGTACAAAATTGTAGGGGAATCGGGATCTGTAGCTGTTATTTGGATTACAGGTGTTCCAGGTGGTGAGTTTTCCATAATATGAGGATAGTAAACCGGTTCCTTAGTCAGTGGAGCATTGTCGTTCACATTTTTGATTTCCACATAGACCTGAAATCGGTAGAGATTAAAATTTACAAAAATTATAACAAGAACAAAAAAAGTATTATGATATAGTTAGAAACACTCTATTTCTTCATAGAAATGATAGATTTAATAATTTAAAAGCTAGTATAAAATATAGGTATATTTTATCTCATGTTTAAGAAAGAAAAAATCAATAATTGGATGTTTGCACACCGATTGTATAACGACCACGACCAAACTGTAATTATATTACATTCTGTCATCATTCATTTAAGTGTCTTCCATCCTCTGCATACATAAATCAATGAATTTGTCCAATAGAATTCATATGAAAATTATTGGATAAGCATGGAGGTTAAAAATTTAAAGGGGATATCTTACAAAAAAGTATGGCATTGACTATTACTGTAATTACCCCTAACCATCCCTAACCATTACTGACTAAAAACGTTGACAAATTAAATGGAAATTCAAGCAATGGGGTAGCAAATTGTTAGCCTGGGTTAGGTTTGAATTTAATTGGCCATTTGAGGAAAAAGCTTCTGATTTGTTGTTGATTACTCAGGGGTCATCAATGTCTTCATAGTCACTGTTTACATGAAAATGTTCTATTGTCTTTCATACGTATTAGACTAGGTGAATTAATGAATTTTAAGAGAACGTTTAGTTCATTAATTAAACGGAAATATCCCTTAGAGCTCTGTAAACACTCTTTGTGGAAAACAATATCATTTTGACACATTGTTTATGGAACAGCCTAAACCTTAATTGATCCTAAATGATTCTAGTGAAAGATAATAAACTCGATGATCATTAACATCATGACATTGTCAATTACTGCGACTAACAAGGAAAATTTAAAAACAATATCAAAATATTTTCAAGCAAATTAAGACTAACGCTAACTAATAAAAATCGTCTGCCAAGTAAGTGGACAGTACAAATTTCTCACATTTTGTGCATACGCATGTACATATGTTAATCTGTTTGCAATGAAATTCATAGGGGAACATCTAGAAAGCGACTCACATAATCTGTGAAATTTCTTTAGAATCCGACAAATGATTTCAGAGATATAGCTGTATAATCGATTTTACGTTAATGCATAAGCATGCATGTTTTTCCGATTGGTATAAAATTAATAGGGGATCATCTAAAAAGCAATCTACCTAATACCTGAAATTATTAAGAATCTGACAAACTGTTTCAACAATATAGCTGTGAAACAGATTTTATGTTTTCATGCACATGTGCGTATGTTTATCCGATTAGTATAAAATTAATAAGGGATCATCTAGAGGGCAGCTCGCATAATCCCTGAAAATTGCATAAGAATCCAACAAATGATTTCAGAGATGTACTTGATTTCATAAAAATTCGTCTCATGGTTTCGGAGTTATGACGGTTCCAAGGAATTGTCCAACTCATAAAACACACAGAAACAGCAGGGTTGTTTTATTGTATGTAGTGCTGATGTTGTTGTGTACCCTGGTGTGTGTTAAGAGTGAATGTATTTATTAGCATGAATGTGTAAGAGGGTCGATGGCGGAATATGAATACCCCATCAACATAAAACACACAGAAACAGCAGGGTTGTTTTATTGTATGTAGTGCTGATGTTGTTGTGTACCCTGGTGTGTGTTAAGAGTGAATGTATTTATTAGCATGAATGTGTAAGAGGGTCGATGGCGGAATATTGAGTACCCCATCAACATAAAACACACAGAAACAACAGGGTTGTTTTATTGTATGTAGTACTGATGTTGTTGTGTACCCTGGTGTCCGTTAACAGTGAATGTATTTATTAGCATGAATGTGTAAGAGGGTCGATGGCGGAATATTGAGTACCCCATCAACATAAAACACACAGAAACAACAGGGTTGTTTTATTGTATGTAGTACTGATGTTGTTGTGTACCCTGGTGTCCGTTAACAGTGAATGTATTTATTAGCATGAATGTGTAAGAGGGTCGATGGCGGAATATGAATACCCCATCAACTCTCAATTAGATTAGTATAATAGGCGTAAAGGGTAATGATCAATTATTCCCTGAGTGAATGGTATGTGAATAAGAAAGAATTTATTTAAGAGTAAGTAGGTTTGGATTAAGAAACTGACTGTGATGAGAGCTGGAATGACATAGCTGTTGGTTGATAGCCCCTGGGACCCGACCTCGGCGGCTGGACGGATAAGACTGAAGACTGAATGGATGATTCTGGTCTCATCATTTTGTGTATAATGTATAGTGGGAGAGGGCCAATGGTAAAATATTGAGTACCACATCAATATTGGGGGTTAATCGAAGAGCCATGGAAGGATATTGAGTACACCAGTACCCTTGGTGTTGAGCGAATGGCATGTAATACGAATCATTTTAGAATGAGTTAAGTAAGGGCCTGTTAATATTTAAAGACTGCATGCGTTGGGGGCTGAAATGGCCTAGCTGTTGACAGCATTTGGCAGTTAGTCTGAGATTTGTAAATAAATATTTTAGGTAATTTAAATAATAATTATATTTTTTGGAGCAAGTACTCATTTCAAGGTTATATATCAGTTAATTTGTAGGATAAGAAATTAATAGGATCGTATTAATTGAGATTTGATGATGATTAGATATCTAAAAGTTAACTACAGTAAACCGTAAAGTAGGCAAAAAACAAAAAAAATCATTAACGAACATTTCAATTCGTTTTAAGCACCCTTTAAAGCCCTTTAATACAAATTTTTAAATCAAAATCAAATAAAAACTAGACATTTCTGCTCGATTGCCGGAGGCAATTTTTTCTCTCAACAATATTCGGTGATATATTTACAAATTCATAACACCTCCGAATTTTATCCAAATTCACTGTTAAAAAAAACCGTTGTAAAACTTAACCTCTCTTCTTTCAGGCTATATCAACAAATTTTGGGTTTTATTTTATTATAAATGAGAAAAATAAGAATGAAATGGACAAAAACCTCTGAAACATTTTATAGCTCAAATTCTGGTTTACTTTCAATGGCCACGTTTATGCCATTTATGTATAGGTTATTGGATTCTAAACCGTTGCAAATTTTCTCTTGGTTCAGCAGAATCATTTCAATGTTATCACCATTTTTGTGATTTTCGGGAAAAATTCAAAGCGAAATATTATTTTTTGTTTAATGTTGTTTTCGTCTTTTTTCCGGTATTTTTTTTTTCATTCTCTGTTTTGTTTCTTTTTTTCATTTAGTGTATGTTGGAACTGTACAGATGTCCTATTTGTTGTACTTTTTATTTGTTTTGGAAAAAACAAAAATGTTAAACATCACAAAAGCGAGGGTACGATTCCTTATAAAAAAATATGTAGATGACACTATAATAATTGTGCATACAGATGTCCTATTAATGAAAATTAATGAAAAATGTGTATCGACTGTATTTCTGGCTAAAAAAAGAAAATATGTATATATTTTAGTCTACTTGACCTTAAACAGTTTTGGGCACAAGCACTGTTCAGGTTTTAATTTTCAAGTTACGTTCAAGCAACAATGAAGTTTTAATTTTTAATTTTTTTAAATTATTTTAATAACCCAAAATACGATTGAGTTGCATTTGCTTATTATTTCGGTTCTTAACGGAATCAATTTAAACAATTATTACTGAATTTTGCAATCAGCTTAATTATAATACACTGACAGGCCAAAAATTCCACCCACTTGTAATATAACGTGATTTGTATATATTTTTATGTATTAATCAAAGTTTCACGTTTTTTAACGTGTAATAATTGAATCTTTGTCCAAAATAGTAAAAAAATGTAAATTGCTAAGGAAAATGAAAAAAAAAAATAATAAAACAGACTGAAAAATTTGTTTTACTTTTGTTTTAGATTTTTAATTAACATTTCAAAATCACGTATTTCCTCCTCCTACCTTAATTACATCTCGAAGACGCCTCGGTATACATTTTACCCGTCTGGAAATGTCTCTTTGCTGGAGGTTAGCCCATTCTTCACGAAGAATCCTTTCAAGGTCGTGGAGTGTAGCAGAAAGTGATGGACGTGCTCTTATTCGTCCTTTGAGGTTATCCCATAAATGTTCGATGGGGTTCAAGTCTGGAGAACGGACTGGCTAGGCTATGACCAAGATGTTATGCTTTTGAAGGTACGTTTGCACTATGCGAGCGACGTGTGGACGGGCATTACCGTGCATTAGAATAGGATTGTCGCTGATTTCATCGAGGATAGGCAACGCACGATGTTCCAAAATTTCATCCACATACCGAGTGGCCGTAAAAGACCCTCTACGAAAAACGACCAACTATGTGCGACTCACACCTCACTGAGCTACACTGAAAAGGTTGACTCTGGTAAAAATTAAAGGCTTCGTACCTTTCATTTTGCCTTCTCCACACTCTTTCACGCCCATCTGGAGATTGTAGAGCAAATCTACATTCATCTTTAAAAAGTACAGCAGACCAAAGATCAATGACTGTGTTCTCGAGCAAATGCGAGCCGTGCAACTCCGGGTGTTCTGGTCAATTCCGGTCCTCTTACGGGGCGAAAAGCCATCAGACCATACTGATTTAATCTTCTTCGAGCAGTGCGTTCAGAAATTTGGACTCCTCGAAATTCCTGGAGCTGACGAATCGCATCAACAACAGTAAGGTGCCAAGGTGCCGGTTTCGCAAAATTCTCAAAGTCAAAATACGGTCATCCTGTGGTTCTGTTACCCTACCCTTCTATGGTAGAATCCATCCAGGAAACGTCCATCATCAATAAGTGCCAGACCACATTCAAAGACCTCATCACTAAGTGGCCTTTTTAAGTTTAAAATGTGAAATTAATTATTAAGAAATCGTGAGATGCGGTCTGGACCGCATCTCACGATTTCTGAATAATTATCGATTAACGGTCACTAATCACCACACATTTGAAATTAAGAAAACAAATATGAAACCTAAAGAGTTTATTGTTTCATAATTCAAATGAGACTGAATAAATATTTTAAATTCCGTAAAAATAAAAATAAAAAATAAAAAGAATACATTGAAAAATCCTTTATCCATGTTTTGGATTAAGGATTAAGTATGTTTACCTCTATTGATATTCCCAATTTAAAACATAGCATACAAAAACTTATTGATAAAAACAATGAGACAAATTGAGGGCAGTTTTCTTTTATCGAGAAAATGCAAAAAAATCAATTTGGTGGAATTTTTTTCCTGTCAGTATATGATCAAAAGTTTGTACCTCCAGTGTTGAATAAAAAAAGTATATATTTTAGTCTACTTGACCTTAAACCGTTCTTAAGCAAAAGCTCTTTAGTTTTAATTTTTTAAATTTATTTTTATTATTTTAATAATCACAAATACAATTGGGTTGCTTTTGCTTGGTTTTTCGGTCTTAACAGGATAAATTTAAACAATTATTACTGAACTGTACATTCAGCTTAATTATAATATGGTCAAAAGTTTGTTACCTCCAGTGTTGAATAAAGAGGAACCACGCCGTAATCTTGGGCGACAACTGTAAGCCAGTAATGTGTCTTTGTCTCAGTATCAAAAACACTTGTTGTGCGGATATTTCCTGTAAAAAAAAAAAAATCATCAGAACTTCATATTAAAACCAGAAAAGAAAAACATAAAAAGTAAATCTTTATGGAGGTATTGGTAGAAATAAAAAAAGTCAGTGTCACGAGCGGGATTCGAACCCACGACCTTCGGCTAAATACGCCGCTGCTCTACCACCTGAGCGGATCGAAGGTCGTGGGTTCGAATCCCGCTCGTCACACGAATTTTTTTCATCTCAACCAATATCTTACATAAAGATTAATTAATTGAAATAATTAAAGAATCTTTTTGCAAATATAGTAAATGTGGATAAACCAATTCAATTTGGAATCAAATATGTAATAAATTGTAATAACGTTAGCTTATATCACCAGCTTATTGAAGTAGAACTGTATTTTATCTGGTTTATACAAATAATTAATAAAATTGGCCGTAAAATAGAATAACACCTAATGTAATGGTGTTTTGATTCGAAAGTTTATTGTTTACTATCACAGATTGTTTTCTCATTTTAGTTAAATGTATACAGAAGTTAAGTGCAACCCCTTTGATGCCATAATATTGATATTTGCTCGAATTTATTGACCAACTGTGTTGTTTTTTTCTAAATTTTCGTATACATAATTTATAACTTCTTTAAAAAATGGAAACCATGTCTATAACCAAACTGTGTGGGAGGCAGTTTTTAGTAGTTGTGGGTTTGAATCCCCGGCATAGCCCATGGAATTTTAATTGAGTAAAATATGAAAAAAACAAGTATTGTAAAGTAGTTTTGACCCCACGTCCTTGGCACCTAACGGTCGAGGTTAAGTCTTAACGTTAAGCCCTTCTGTACGAAAGAGTTCCGTACATGATCAATTTCTGGGAATAAAAGAAATAGGTGATCATAACACATGAAAAAATGTCAGAAAATAATTGATTTGATGTTTATTTCAAAGGCGAGCATTTTTATTTTTGTCCATCATATATCAATTGAAATATTTTATTACAGTCTTAATCGAATGTTTCAAAAGAGTTTTCAGTTTGTTTCTCAATTTTTTTTATGGAATAAATCAAATTGAATAATTGATGAGACCAACAAAAATATATCTTAAAGTTGGTTATCATTCCTCATGTATTATTTATCTTCTTTATGAAGTATTTAGTTTAAAACTTGTTTCAAAGAAATTTTGAGGGGTTTTTCTCAATTTTTATTGAAATGAATAATTACGAATTGCAAAAATGCCAAATACCCTAATCAAACTGCGTTGGTTCAAATCTGACTTGCAATTAAAGTTTATGTATTTAATTTTAAATTTTAGTTTTTATTAAATCCATTAGAGTTCGTGGTCCGATTGACCAATTAACTTTTTCCAATTAATTAATCTTTGTGAAAGGTATTGGTAGAGATAAAAAAGCAAGTGCCACGAGCGGGATTCGAACCCACGACCCTTGGCTAAATACGCCGCTGCTCTACCACTTGAGTTACTAGTTACTAGCTATACAGTAAATGTCGGTGTTTTTGGAAAAATGTATAAGTATCCAGCAGCCCTGCTTAAAATTGGAAGTCAGGAGTACATCTCTAATTTTATTTTTTGAAAAATTTAAAACCCGTCCAATATTTCGGAGAGAGAAATTCGGATTTTCGCGAACATACAATACAATTCATTAGAGTTCGTGGTCCGATTGGCCGAATAATGTTTTTCAATTAATTAATTTTTATATAAGGTATTTGTTGAGATAAAAAAGTCAGTGTCAACAGTGGGATTCGAACCCACGACCTTCGGCTAAATACGCCGCTGCTCTACCATTTGAGCTATTGTGACTTCGATCCGATCAAGACCAATGATGTTATTTTATAATTTAAAAAAACTCAAATCTCTCTAATCAAGGAAGAATTATTTTTTCTACTTATACAATTTTACATAACTTGTAATTTTAATTGTAACTAATTTTTATGTTATATCTTGAAAAATATGATAAAAACTATTTTAAACTTAAAAAATCTCCAATGAAAAGAAGAAGAATCTTTTATTTTTATATTTAATTTTATTATTTAATTATACAGGAATTCTACTTTGCATGCTTATACATCATACCACCCTTTAAGTTTTTGAATGCTGTAAAGAAAGCATTAATTTAAAGTTAAAAAGAATTAATTTAATATAAAAAGGGTATTTTGAAGTTAAAAAGGGTCAATTTGACGGGAAAAAATATATACACACATGTTATAAAAATTTTAAAACCTTAAACAAAAAAGTGAAATTAGGATTATCTATTCGAGAAGACAAGCACAGTGCAATCCTCTTTTTATAAAATTGAAAGCAATGACAATTTCGGCCCTACATGTGTTTTAAAATTAAAAAAAAAAAAAAAACAATTTGAAAAAACCTTCGAAACATGCAATATAAAAATGTGAAATTATGATTCTTGTTTAATCCGTTTTGTGAAAATAGTAAACAGTCAATAATCCTCTTTAGGAATATAAATAATATACCTACCAAATAAAATAAAAGAACTTTCTATCAACCAATTTATAAATTTAATCAGAAAACAATTTATAATAATCCGAAGTACACTGTTCAAGAAGATTTTAAATTGTATCCATGACCTGTAATCTGATGATGAGTTAACATAAACTTATCTAGCATAAATAAAAACCTTCTATTCTAAAAAATACAAGTCGGACCCCCCGCTACTTGCAAGTTTTTAAAACTTAACCTGTATTGTCTTAACAGACTCAGTGTTCGGTCTTGAGAAACTGGTACAAAGTAAGTATCCACTTAATTAACAAGCCACATACGTGTAATTAGATAGAGCCATTAGCTACTCCAGACCAGCTACAACGCCGGTGAAACTTTAAAAATGAATGTTTACACTTTAGCCTTGTATCGAGACGTATCTTGTTATAAAGGCTTATTGGTCTTTTAAAGTTGTATTGGGTTGGTGCAAAATTAATGCACGTTTGAAAATTTGTTTTATTTTCGTAGGAACTTGTCATGTAAACAAAGCTAATTTATGGATTTTAATGAATACTTTAACTGTTATCTTACATACAAAACAGATTAGTTTCCATTGAATCTTATAAGAGAGAGAACCTACGAAATTAAATATGTCCAAACTAGGTTTTCGTCAAGTTTATTTATACAATTTAAAGTTGGGCGACTTGCGCGAAACTGAATAAAATTTTTTTTCATCTCAACTAAAAACCTTAATTAATTGTCATGTATTGATTGGTCAAGTGGACCACGAAAATAGTGAACTAAATAAAAAAGTAAATAAAACAAACATAAAAAAACGCGAAATTATCACAGGAGAGAAATATTGCCAAGAAATTGACAAAATGCACGTGAAACTGCAACATCTTTGTCCATTGGTAAACCGTAATGGGCCGATTCTTCTTCTCGATAACTCCAGGCTACAAGACGCAAGCCAACCCTGCGGAAACTTAAGCACTTAGGATTGAAACCTCCATATTCACCCGACCTCTCGCTTACAGACCTCCACTTTTTAAGCCGGGAACACACTTACCCGATGCAACGCTATGCGAGCTACCCGACGCCTTTTGGTAGGGTGTGCATGTCTGTGCGGCGTCAAGCTCAGGCCACGTACAGTCAAATATCGTGTATCACAAATCAGTATCACAATCGCAACGCCTCTTTTATTCTCAATGCGCAATTTTGAGCAAAACCTTGTAATAAATTGTTAATTAAATTTTATGAGCACAACCATGTAATAAATTGTTTGCTAAACTTAATTGTTTTAAATAAAGTTATTCCGGTGTTTCAATAAATTTTCTGCCTAACCATCACAATTAAATAATTTTTATAAAAACTTATGAATTTTTGATCTCATTTGGCTTACATTAAAATAGGAATGTTGTAATTAATATAACGACAAAATTACATATACTTTGCTAGAAGTAAGCTACAAAATATATGAGTGTCCTGTTCTGAATTTTATGAGCAAAACCGTGTAATAAATTTTTAGTTAAACTCATAATATCAAAAAATGCTACTCGGTGCTTTGATCAATTTTCTACTACACCATTAAAATTATTTAAAAAAAAAAACTAATGATTTTTTGATCTCGGTTAATGGTTTACATTAAAATAAGTATGTTGTAATTAATATAACGACAATAATACATGTAGTTTGAATAAAAATATGAGTGTCCGGTTCTTTTGTCTCTGACTGTACTCGATGCGACCCGACGAAACTCTGGACAGTGGGGATCGCGTAGAGCCAGGAACACACTTACCCGATGCTACGCCGTGCGACGCTACCCGACGCAAATCGAAACTTCGATTTTCCGTAAGGTTACCCCTGTGCACATCTACCCGACGCTCTGCGATCCCCACTGTCCAGATTTTCGTCGGGTCGCATCGAGTACAGTCGAAGACAAAAGAACAGGAAAATCATATTTTTATTCAAACTACATGTATTATTGTCGTTGTATTAATTACAACATACTTATTTTAATATAAACCAAATTAACTGTGATTAAAAATTAATTATCGGGTAAGTGTGTTCTCAGCATTAGGCGTTTTGATCACTTTTTGAGGGATACATTTATTTGAGAAGGCGGTGAAGCCGAAAACGCATTCCAAAAATTTATTGTGAGTCGAAATAAATTTAGTAAAAATGTACAGATTGTGATGGAAAATATTTCGAATAAACGTTCTTTATTTTATAAAAACAAAAAATAGTTATTTTTGCACCAGCTAAATATTTTTTTACGTGAAAACATTTTTCGGATATTTCATTCAAAAAGTCCGTCGATATTTTCGATCACCATTTAATAAAGTGTAATTTCTTTCAGGAAAGGATAAACAAAAATAAATCAAACGCGAAAATAAAAGGGGAAAATCTCAATGTAGCACTCTTTCAAAGTAAATAGAAATAGGAAGGTAGAATGGTTTTAATATTCAGTTGAACATCAGCCCCCACCAGTTGGCCGCCTACAAAACGAGGGTTCCACCGCATCGTTTGGATTTTTCCTCCCTTCATATTCTTACTTAAACATCCCTGAAAACGGAGTTTCCACACTGTTTTCTAACAGGGGCCCCTTCTAATAAATAACTTACAGATCCCATTCGAAAGCCATATAGAAAGTTGTTACAATTTTCTGCGTATTTGTTACCTTTGTGAATTACAATACGTTAGAATAATTTATTAATCTTTTTCATTATTATTATTTTTTTTTTGTATTCCGAATGAAGAAGTAACCGTCATTATACAAGGCGATTAGCCGGGAACACACTTACCCGACGCCTTGTCGCGTTTTGGTAGGGTGTGCACATCTATGCGACGTCAAGCGCACGCCACGTACAGTCACACAGCGTGTATCACAATCGCAACGCCTCTTTTGATCTTAATGTACTATTTTCAGCAAAACCTTGTAATAAATTGTTAGTTAAATTTTATGAGCACAACCATGTAATAAATTGTTAGTTAAATTTAATTGTTTTAAATAAAGTTATCCGGGTGTTTTGTTAAATTTTCTGCTTAACCATCATAATTAAATAATTTTTATAAAAACTCACGGATTTTTGATCTCGTTTAATTTGGTTTACATTAAAATAGCATGTTTTAATTAATATAACGACAGAATTACATATACATAGTTTGAAATAAACTACAAAAAATATGAGTGTCCTGTTCTGACGCTACTCGACGAAAATGGCGTAATTTTATGAGCAAAACCTTTATTACACGGTTTTGCTCATAAAATTACACGATATCGAAAAATGGTATTCCGGTGTGTTGATCACTTTTCTACCAAACTATTACAATTAATTAAAAAACTAATGAATTTTTGATCTCGGTTAATTTGGTTTATATTAAAATAAATACGTCGTAATTAATATAACGACAATAATGCATGTAGTTTGAATAAAAATATGAGTGTCCGGTTCTTTTGTCTTTGACTGTACTCGATGCTACACGACGAAAATCTGGACGTTGTGGATCACATAATGTAGAGTAGGGTGGCGTTGCATAGCATGGGGCAGATGTGCACGGAGGTAATAAAATCTTATGGAAAAATGGACTTCGGATTTATGTCGGGTAGTGTCGCATGGGATACATTGGGTGTGTTCCCGCTGTTCACTACTCATAAAACAATGTTCTTGGGCAGCTTCTACAACTCAAATGTGACAAAAACGTTCGTATGGTCCGATTCTAAACCTTTTCGCTGTTGATTTTGTTTTTTCAACTATCTACAATACTACTATCATAAATCTACTCGTAGCACTTAAACTGTTCATTTTTGGGGAATAAAAAAAATCATTGTAAGAGCGTCAAAATTCCTTTAAGAAGACACCTTTCTAGAACATTCAATTTGATTTTTGGTAAAAAGCAAACACTAAATTTTACAAAAACTGCTACATTTACAAATTGGTAAAAAAAAACTAAATTTCCAACCTCATTGGAAAAACGTACAGTTTGGCAAAGTTCTTAAACTCCTTAGTTTAATTCCTTCGCTTTCTAGCAGTATACCGTTTTCTTTAATTACATCAAACAATGCAGACATTTTAAGCTAAAGGGGAAAAAAGTCGTGACGCTATGAAAAAGACGAATATAAGTTAATCTATACTGAAAGGCAAAAAATGTGGCCACCCTCGCTTTGTTCTAAAATACTTGCAATAGTTATAATTTTTATTTTTTGTCGTTTACTGGATATTTTTAAAGAAAAATTTAAGATATAGCTAAAGGAAAAAATTACATAAAAAATTAAATTGAATAAAACAATTGTATAAAAATTGTTGCTATGGAAACAATGAAGGAAATATTCATTACGGTAGAGAGGACTTCCTCCTCTTGCGATGATCACCGGTTTCATTCGACGTCGCATTGATTTTATGATGAACAGTGCCCGTCTTAATTTCTGCAAATTCTCACCACTGGGTGACATTTTACGCTCACCCACAACTCGTCCGATGGGTGTTCGATGGGGTTTAATTCGGGACTAAATGCTATCCACCCTAAACATAGAATTTGAAGCCCGTTCCTAATAAGTCATCAACGACCCTAGCAGTTTGGGGCCTTGCACTGTCATGCATAAAAATAAAACCGTCGCCTATTGCTTCCATATAAAGAACAACTTCTGATAACATATCTTCAATGTATCACGCAGTTGTTAGGGAATCCCCGATGAAGATCAAGTTTGTGCGACCTTCCATAGAAATGCCTGCCCAAACCATAACACCACCACCCTCCACAGGTTCGCCCGTAGTAAAAATGCTGGGGGATATCGCACTCCTGTTCTTCTCCAAACCCTCTCTCGGCCGTCAGAAGACCTCCAAGAAAACTTTGACTCGTCTGATGACAAGGTTTTATTCCAATCTTAAGCGAGCTGTTCTATGTCTTGTTCTAAGTTCTGGAACAGTGGCAGGCCTTCTCGCACGTAATCCAGCTTCTGACAGTCTTCCATTACAGTGCGTAAACTGATTTTGAAACATTTATAACATATTCGTCGTTACTTGATCTCAACAGCAGTAGAATGGATTACGGAGTACATTGGAAACAATAAAACGTTGTTCTCTGAGATGTGACACGATGGCGACCTGATGCATGCTTTCTTGACTAAACTCCAGTAACGATGGAAAACCCTTCGGACATTGTTCTGGGTACGTCATGCACCCTGTCCACGTACACTTGATTTCTTCCATCTTCCAACAATGCTATGATTCTAGCAGAATCTGTATCACTTAAACCATCACTCAAATTTGAAATTTAAAAATGGTACAACTTAAAAATTTCAAACTACCGGAACATTAGAAAGAGCTTTACAGGAAACAGAGGAAAAGATTGAATATTCCCAGATTTATTTTCAAAATCTAATTGTAAACACAAGTCGGAGATTTTATCTTTGTTTTCTTTCCTTCCAATCCTTTAATATTTTGTTTAAGAAACTACAAAATTAATTGAGGTTCATCACTTTTTGGTTTCTCAGTGTAGTTATTCAACTTTTTGTCCTGGGCAAAATTTATTTCCTAATTTAATAAAAGTAATAAAAAAAGCACAAAATGAAAGGAAAACGAAACAAAACACTTAAAAAAGAGACAATAAAAATAGCGAACAACCAAAGCAGAAAAACTGGACAATATATACTAAACACAGACAAAGGAAAAAAAAGAACGACAATGCAGAAGTTTAAAACCCAGCTTTTAACGTAATAAAAAAAATCACAAAAATAAAGAAAAATTCAACATAAAAATCGAACAAAACACATAAAAAAGATACAATAAACATAGCGAACAACCAAAGCAGAAAAACTGGACAAAATATCTACACTAAACACAGACAAAAGAAAAAAAGAAAACAATGCAGAAGTTTAAAACCCAGCTTTTAACCTAATAAAAATATCACAAAAAATAAAGAAAAATTCAACGTAAAAATCGAACAAAACACATAAAAAAGAAACAATAAACATAGCGAACAACCAAAGCAGAAAAACTGGACAAAATATCTACACTAAACACAGACAAAAGAAAAAAAGAAAACAATGCAGAAGTTTAAAACCCAGCTTTTAACCTAATAAAAATATCACAAAAAATAAAGAAAAATTCAACGTAAAAATCGAACAAAACACATAAAAAAGAAACAATAAACATAGCGAACAACCAAAGCAGAAAAACTGGACAAAATATCTACACTAAACACAGACAAAAGAAAAAAAGAACAACAATGCAGAATTTTAAAACCCAGCTTTTAACCTAATAAAAATATCACAAAAATAAAGAAAAATTCAACGTAAAAATCGAACAAAACACATAAAAAGGAGACAATAAACAAAATAAACAACCAAATTAAGCGGAATTTTTTTTTTTTTTTTTTAAGTGTGCTTCCATGAAATAAAAGAAAATGGTATATCGCTAGAAAACGTATTAAATGAAGAACTGGTCATGAAATGTGCACAATCTCTACCGTGAATTTTTCCAGTGTGGTCGGAAATTTAGTTTTTTAATCAATTTTAAATGTAGCGATTTTTGAATGATTTAGTGTTTTTTTTAACCAAAAATCAAATTGAATGTTGTAGAAGGAAATTTAACGCTCTTTTCAATGTTTTTTTTTTTGATTTCCCAAAAATCGTATAGTTCAAGAGCTACGAGTAGATTTGTGATACTATACTAAAAATACATAATAAAAGATATATACTAAAAACACATAAAATGTTGAATATCTGCGAAATGGCTGAGACTCGAACCGTGTTTCATCGGAACTTTTTTGTTACATTTGAGGCGTTGAAGCACCCGACGGACTTTGTCTTACGAGTAGCGAATCACCCTGTATAAAAATTTTTTGTCGCAGAGGCGAGAGACACATGTGTGGGACGATTTTGTATTCAGGCCCAGGAAACATTTTAGCGTCACCGAGTTTTTAGTTTTTATTAAACGAAACTTTTCGTGTGACTGACAGATCGTGAAAGACGTTGATCACGCCAAGAAATTTTATCGTTATTAATCTTTCGGTTTCTAGATATTTATGAAACCTAACAGGGCTGAAATATTTAGGGTGGACTAGTGTGAGAAAGCCCTCCCCCCCCGCGATACTTAATATCCGGACCTCCTGCCTTAATTCTTTAAAAAGTTAGTGTTTTAATCTAAAGTTTTGAAGAGTCGAACAACTTGGCCTCTTCACTTCCCAAATCCTAAAGAATTACAAGATATTACGGATCGAGATTTCAAGCACGTTCGTTTTCTTATTTAATGCAATTGCATGCAGGCTATGACATTTCTTGAAAAAAATCTTAATTTGCCTTAAATGCAGTGTAAATTTGAGATCGAATAAAACTAATTAACATAGAACAATGTACGTACCTAATGAATTAAAAGGTTTTGTTTTATTTTTTCTCTTAATTTGATAACTTTTAAAATATAAAATTGGTACTTGTCTAAAATACCGCATGAAGGACACTCTTATTTTGTTGTTTATTTGTTTATTTCATTTATATATGTATTTATTTATATATGTATTTTTATCGACATGTTATTTTTACTGTAAACCAAATTAAACCTGATCAAAAATTCAAGGGTGGTATTAAAAATTATTTAATTATGACGGTTTGAAAGAAAATTCACTAAAACACTGGAAAATCATTTTGATAGGTTAAAATTTAACTAACAATTTATTACCTGGCTGTATTTATATTTATGTTTAATTTTATATCATTCCAATATCGATTAAACGAAGAATCCTTTATTTTCATAATTTTTTTGGGTTTGTACAAAATATAAACCACAATTTTTATATATTTTTAAATTTTAATTGTAATTCATTTTCTATGGTCTTATAAAAGCTCAATTATTTTATATATATATATATATATAAACAACGCTAGTACAGGAATTTTATTTTAAATGCGCTTATTTCAGGCCATCTATGTTTTTTGTAATGCTTTAAAGAAAGGGTGAATTTTAAATTTTAAAAATGTCAATTTGCCCGAAAAAAGCTTACATGTACTGAATGTATATACAGGGTGAGTCATTTTTTGACGCACTATAGGAAAATCAACGTTGGTGCGTCTAATTATGACTCGGCACATTTTATTTTGTTAGTCTCGTACCAAAAAATAGGCGAGTCACTCACTTTTCGACGCACCATACGTTACAAATTAGTTTTAGTAGGTTGGAAGGAAAATAAACAAAACCAATATTATTAAAACATTATTCAAACACAATGTAAAAATTTACAAAAAATTCTTCACAAATTAATTTGATTAAGGTTTAAGAGTATTTTTTCTGGAAAAAATTAAATAAATGTAACAATCTCCTTTGTTAGCAAACCAAAAATGTTCAAAATCATTATAATAATTGTTCGAAAGACCTCCATTTGCTGCAACACAGTCTATCGTAAAACGATGATCGGACGAAAAAAAAAAACTCTTAAACCTTAATCAAATTAATTTGTGAAGAATTTTTTTTAAATTTTTACATTGTGTTTGAATGTTTTAATAATATTGGTTTTGTTTATTTCCCTTCCAACCTACTAAAACTAATTTGTAACGAATGTCGTGCGAAAAGTGACTCGCCTATTTTTTGGTAGGAGACTAACAAAACAAAATGTACCGAGTCATAATTAGACGCACCAACGTTGATTTTCCTATGGTGCACCGAAAATTGACACACTTTCTTTTATTAACGTATTAATCAAAGGAAATAAGCCTCGAGTCAGATTTAAACGCACCCACGTTGATTTTCCAATGGTGCGTCAAAAAATGACTCACCCTGTATATATAATATGGGGGTGTCGGTAGCCGCAACGGTTTAGGCGTTGACACGGCTCTCATCTCTGTAAGGTAAAGGTCCCGGGTTCGAATCCAGCGGCCTTGCATTCGAACCCGACATACTTGCAAATTGACCTTTTTTTTTTTTTTTCAAAAACACCGGCATCCTGAGAGTTTATATGATCTGTGCTGTTGCGAACCCTCGTTAAAAAAAGTGAAAATAAACTCTGAATCATTAATGGATCAATGCTCCGAATCCAAGCAACGTCCCACATCTAAAGTCACCTTGAGTTTATCAGATACTGGTGCAAAAAGTATTGGATAAGACAGGACAAGGAAGAAATGAACACAGTTAGGTACACATTGAAAAAACAGTCTTGTCCTCCACCGAAGATCAATTACATAGAGCTATCGACTACCATACAAATATGGTACTTAGAATTTCCTACACCTAGACACAAGACTTAAGAGACATCAGCTTATCAGAAGAGTTAGACAACTACAAACTTTGGACATACGGAGTGGGATGTAGGGTTCCGCCAAGTGCATCCAATCCTTACCATCAAAGTTCCTTCGACAAATTGTTTAAGCTCTTTACCAAGTCATTAACTTCACTTCTACAACGTCTTCAACATTCCTTTTGTCGACGGACTGATCCTACCCCGCTTCCAAAAGTCATCATATAGCTTTACCTACACTTTTTCATACTGAGAACCAGCCAGTCACGTTAGTCCGTCACAGCAGGCTTCCATTAACCCGTGTCCTCCAGGTTGAGGTGACAAGGAAAACCCATAAAACTTATTTGCAACATGTATTTTAAAGTTTAAAAAGAGTGAAAATATTTCTCTAAGGCATATGAAAGTGTTCATCACCGGAGGATATTCCAGACAAAGAATGAGTTTAAATATCCGGTCCGATTAAGAATAGGCCATATACGGTTGACACACGGCCACCTGCTCTTGGGCCAAAGCCCGCGCAGGTGCCTCTTATGCAGAGTAAGGTTGCTCGATGTGTCCCACATACTGGAAACATGCCATGCCTTGGCTCCCTACAGGGAGCGCGTAGGCATGCCATCCAATCTGAAGAAGGTACTCGAGCACTGCAGCGAGTTTCAGGGTCCCCTGTTCCGATTTTTACGGGAAATTGGATTTTTTTATTGTATATAGTATGTCTCATGTGTTGTGTGTCTATATGTTTGTCTGAGTGCATGTATTTATTAGCGTGAATGGCGAGGGGTGAGGGTGAAATATAACATCATCATCGCCCCTCGAACGATGAGAGCGTATGAGTATGTGTTCGGGGTCGATGGCGGAATATTTATAAAAGTACTCCATCGACCCCAATCTAGTTTAGTTCGAGTATAGGTCGGTGGAGGAATATCAAGTACTCCCAAACGGAATGAGTGTATTGTATGGATGTATTTATGTGTATGAATGTATTTATCTGTATGAATGTAGTGTTTGTAAATAGAAGTGTAAATAG
This sequence comes from Cimex lectularius, assembly GCF_000648675.2. NCBI lineage: Eukaryota > Metazoa > Arthropoda > Insecta > Hemiptera > Cimicidae > Cimex > Cimex lectularius. The sequence continues at coordinate 376,416 of NW_019392984.1, read as the reverse complement.
AATATTGACTTGACTTAGCTTGGGGCTGAAATGACCCAGATGTCGGAAGCCCCAGTAAAAAAAAAAAAATAAAAAAAAATATCCGCTCTTGTGAAGTTTTGAAGAATAATAGCATCGGACAACAACTGGAGAAAGTTCGGGTTACTGGAGCTCGACTATGAATAATAATAATAAGAAGAAAATACGTACTAAATTTAAAAAAGCTCGTTTGACGCCCATTCTTACAGTAATAAAAGTTCGCCTCATAGAAAGACCCAAGAAACAGTTATCCTTACGTAATATATTTTAAAAGAAAACGTGATTGTACTGGCTTTTAACGTGTGCAACAGATGAGAGATTTGTACAACCTCAGAGTGTCCTTTAACAAGAGAACTAAGAAATGCGTGTGAATAGACATCTAAGGAATGGGGTTTTTAGCAAAGGTATGCAAAATACAGAAAATATTGGAGGGTTTGAAGTATCAAAGCGGATCACTATTTCTAATACGGATGTCCTCATAAAAAAAACGCAACTTCAAACAAAAGCCCGCCACTGCGTAACGTACTACAAGATTATGCTTTAATGAGTACAATCTGCATGCTTTTTTATTTATAAACAATATATATAATTGGTCTAAATTAATGGTTATTAATATAAATAACCAAATATTGCGATGTACTTTGAATGTTTATTAAACGAAAAAGCTTTTTCTCGGTGTGTTCCGAATGCGTCATAGTTTCATACGTCCATTTTAAAAAGTCAAAAGTATGGCGGGGGAGCGGTAAATTTATCTAGAACTGCTTCGCTCACGGACTGGACATCATACGACTCTGCCTTATCTGGACCATTGTTTCCTTACCTTTTGTCCCTTAAACATTGTTCATGTGCTATTTTCAATCACCGTACTGGAATTGTCGGATCAGGGAGAACAAATGTAACGACGTAACTCGGCCAAGTGTTTCACCTCCTAGGAAATGGGCTTTTATAAATTGGAATCGATTGGAGTTTCTCTTAAGACTCAAGCGAAGGCGTATTGCGTGCTATCCCCGCCGATTGTAATACATTTCTAATTAATTATAACTTCCGATTCAGGAATGCGATTCAATTTCCTTATTCCTCTTAAATATCCGTTGCCCGCCCTGCACTACTCTGATCTGATTACAAGTATTTTCTTTTTTATTTATTACATTTGGAGTAATTTTGGTTTAAAAGTTGTATTATTTTATTTGGGTTTCAGTATCGGAAATTAAAATCTCTGCATCCAGCATGTTAATGGTTTAATTAATTTGCAAAAGAATACACTCGGTTGTCGAGATTGGTTAATTATTATCTGGAGGAAAAACATATTTTGGAAAATTACTGAAAAGACTAACAAAATTAGACATTGAAAACAAACTTTTAGTTGGAAATTAATGTTAAGACCTAGGGCGTCGATGGCTGCAACGGTTTAGGTTTTGACATGGCGCTCATCACTGTAAGGTAAAGGTCCAGGTTCGAATCCAGTGGCCCTACATTAGAACCCGACATACTTACAATTTTTTTTTTTTTTTTTCAAAAAACACCGGCACCCTGATATATGACCTCTGCTGTTGCGAATCCTCGTAAAAAAATGTTAAGACCTCTCTGAGCTACGGTTGTAAAGTCTGGGGGTGAACGACTACAATCAACAATATTTAGTCTAAAATTCTCCATCAAATCCTAAATTCTTCCCTTTATATTTCTAGTTATACCAACCTATCAATTCCTACACTACCAGAAAATCGTTCGAGACGAGCAAAACGAAGGTGCTGAGTCTTTCTCAGTGAACATTGATAAACCAACAGTGTAAAGGAGTATTGGCTCTGGCAACTTCTCCTACACCTGACGCAAATTATTAATAATAATCATTAAAAAATATTGACTTAACGAAATCTTTGTAGTTGTAAAAAACAAAAGATATTAATATGTGTAAAGATTTTTCCCATCAAATTAACCCTTTCTTTACATACAAATTATTTTATAATTAAAAATTCTCTAAAGAATTTTAAAATTATATATTTAATTTTATATAAGTTTAATTTAAATGTGTGGTGATTAGTGACCGTTAATCGATAATTATTCAGAAATCGTGAGATGCGGTCTGGTGTGATGTAGGTTTCAGAAAACGGCACTCTCAACACGACACGCAAGAATGGCACAATTACACTCTGAGCCCTGAAGATGATCTCAATAAAGATCGAAACGTTGGCACGATAAAGAAAATGTTTTTTCTGAAACCTACATCACACCAGACCGCATCTCACGATTTCTGAATAATTAAATTAAATTTAAATTGTAATCAATTCTTCTAAGAACCCATTTTATATTTTTTTAAATTCTCAAGTTAAAAGAAAAATCCTTCATTTTCATATTTAATTTAATCCATTATATTTTGTAGTCTGATTGACCAAATAACTTCTTTCAATTAATTAATCTTTTTATGTGAGGTATTGGTTGAAATGAAAAAGCTCGTGGGTTCGAATCCCACTTGTGACACTAGCTTTTTCATTTCAACCAATACCTTACATAAAAAGATTAATAAATTGATTAATCCTTCTGTAAGGGCACTCTCAACACGACACAGAAGAATGACACATCTACACATATAACAAACACTTTGAGCCCTGAAGATGATTTCAATAATGATAGAAACGTTGGCATGATAAAGAAAATATTTTTCTAAACGTTTTTCTAGACTTGGACGTAACACCACACCTCACGATCTCCAAATAATCATTGGCTAACGGTCACTAAACACCAAACATTTCAGGCAAATATGTACAATGCTGGTTTTCCATTAACTCGAAACATTTTGAATAATCAGAACAGTTGGTAATCTGAAACCGTTCTCTCCTGAGAATCCAGCGTATACACAGACTACAAAAGTGCGCGAGTGAAGAGGTTAGAGCAGCGGCGTATTTAGCCGAAGGTCGTGGGTTCGAATTCCGCTCGTGACACTAGCTTTTTCATTTCAACCAATACCTTACATAAAAAGATTTAATTTAATCTTTTATTGGTTTTTGTTTTAAAATTATTACCAATTATTTTATAATTAAAAACTGTCTAAAGAAGAACGATTTGTTTTTATATAATTTTTAATTTTAATTATGATTAATTTTCAAATGTAGTTATAAGACCTAACTGATTGTCTTCCCTCTTTCTTGGAGTGAAAGAACGAGTTTCTCTCTTGCGTATGGTGAGTAGAAACACCTGAAATTTTTGACACTTATCGCCCGTCACCCTGTATATATTTGTGTATATTTTAACTGACCGTTCGAAGTGAAAAAAATTATACAGATGAATGATGATCATATTGGCTATTTTGCTGTCAGTTTCACGCTCAATTTACGTAGTGGTGTAATTGCAATTTTACGGAAATTCAAAGTTGGCTGACTGGGGCAAAAGTCTGTCGGACAAGGTCTGAAGGGCGGTTTAGTCGAAAAACGTTGAATTGCTTCTTTCAGTTCATTAATTTCTTTACTTATCATTGATAACAGAAGGCGGTTGAAATTAGCGCCATTATATCAATTAAGGAAAATTGTATGTAAATTACCTGAAGCCGATTCGTACCCCTACTGAAATGTGCCTGTATTACATTTTCATTGATTTGGATACGTTTTATTTTACGAACTGTATGAATATATTAACGGTATGGGTTGAGCGAATGAATGGCGACGGAATTCATTATCAATGGCAGAAGTTATGAAAATTAAGCGAAACTTAATTGAAAATCCATGTTTAGGGCGGATTTTAGACTATAATACATTTACCGGCTGATCAATTAACTGATATTTGAAGAATTTCCATAATAAACGACGAATGAGTTTAATGTTTGTCCTATTAAAAGGATAAACGAATACGTACGGCCCAATAAACATTCAAGGGCATTTTATTTTTTTTCATGCCCCACTAATTATCGACTAATTTATTTTGCTCTTTTAAACACTTTCAGCGTTATTTATTAAGACATTTTAATTATATATTATGAACAGCGTGGAAATAAAGATAAAGTGGATATTAGTAGATCAAGGCGGTTTGTAGAAAAGGGGGAAAACACAGCCGTGTGGGAAGAAAAATGTGCGCTCTATGGTAGCTGTTAGTAAGCGGTAAGCGGCCGTGCCAGATATTGTTTGCCAAGTTTAGAAAAAATATTTTTCTTTTGAAGCCAAGAAAGGCTGCTAAGTTCGACAGACTACTACCGGCCTAAAACTTTAAGATTTAATCGAGCATAATCCGCGGGATAAGACGGATGAGAAGGATGCCGGATCGTACTGAAACTTAGGCAGGCTTTTTTTCTGCCTTAATATTTTTTATCGGCCATAGATTGAATTAAATTTTTAATATTTTCGAAAAATAATAACTACGGATAAATTAACATTAACAAATGCAAACAATTAAACATCAATAGATATATAAATAATAGAAATCAATAAATAAACAAATATAAATAAATATTCAAACTGTCATATCACACGACATTATAAATTGAAAATACATTATATTATAAATTTAAAAAGGCTCTCGTAAATGTCGCCATATATTGATGCCAGTAATGTTTCTTAGTTAAAATGGAGGCTCTATTGAAGACTGCGATAACTTGATACACCCTCTTCCTCTGAGGCATGTATTCTTCGCAGACCAGCATAATGTGCCACAGATCTTCAACCTCTCATCGCACGTCATTCAATTTGCGGTTGGTCTAAGCTTAATTTTGTGGAGATTGGGCCTCACATATAGCGTGTCCGGTTCTAAGCTGTATTATATCAGGGGTATTCAAGATTTTTAGTTGAGATGAAAAAAGTTAATAGCACGAGAGGGATTCGAACCCACGACCTTCGGCTAGATACGCCGCTGCTCTACCACCTGAGCTATCGTGACCTCGATCCACTCGGACATCAACTCCCCATCTCAACCCCACCTTATGAGTTTTCCCTCCTTTTGCCATTTTTCAAATGTCGTGTAATCGGTTTGGATTCTCGACGACAATTGAAATGGCGACGGAGAGCTTTAGTGAAGTGTACTTCATTTTAATTCATTAAATTCACTAATTTCGTGGTCCGCTTGACCAATTAATACATGACAATTAATTAAGGTTTTTAGTTGAGATGAAAAAAAGTTAATGGCACGAGAGGGATTCGAACCCACGACCTTCGGCTAGATACGCCGGGGCTCTACCACCTGAGCTATCGTGACCTCGATCCACTCGGACATCAACTCCCCATCTCAACCCCACCTTATGAGTTTTCCCTCCTTTTGCCTTACTTTTTTTCATTGCCACTAAAAAACCTTAATTAATTGTCATGTATTAATTGGTCAAGCGGACCACGAAAGTAGTGAATTAGGTATTCAAGATGTTTGTAAGATGTTAACTGGTGTTAACTCGAATAGAGAAATGTCCAGTAAGATCGTGAACGCCCCCTTCTTTTCTTTGCATCTCAAACTTAAATTTTTCCGGCATTGGTAGAACTAAAAATAAAGCTATAAAATCAATGAAGGCTTGTTGTTGTTTGTTTTGGTTTTCTTTTGAGTTAAATTGTAAGATGCCAGAAGTAAAAAAGGAAAATAAATCAACTCTTTCATTGCTATCTATGCACTCGAAAATAATAACAAATGACACGCTTCTATTCTTGCCGACATACTTAACCTATACCTAACAGCCTACAACTTTATAGGATATGGGATGTATCTATTATGAATGAGAGTATAAGGACAGATCAGAAATTAACAAAAAAAATGTATTGGTCTGATTTAATTAATGATTTAAGAATAAAAATACGTGTAAACAAAAAAACAGCTGTTAAAATTTATGGCTGCCATGTTGGTTACCTACGCCATAACTACATTTTCGACCTAACATCTTACATTGGTTCTGGTCTGTTAGGTCGAACAATGTTAACTGACCGATTCTTACAAGCCTACGTCATCGTTTTTCTCGATCTAACTGGACCTAACAGAGTTAGCAGGGTTAACATAAAGATCTCCAGTAAGTTCCCCTTCTTTTCTTAACATATTAAACGTTCATTTTACCGCAATGCTGCTCGTGGCGATTGGTAGAACCAAAAATAAAGCTATAACAGTCCTTGAAGGCTTGTTGGTGTTTGATTTGGTTTTCTTTTCTGTTAAATTGTAAGATGCCGGAATTATTAAAAAAGGAAAATTAATTCACTCTTTCATTCAAAATGCTATCTATGCACTCGAAAAGTACTAACAAATGACACGTTTCAATTCGTGCAGACATACTTAACTTGTATCCTAACCTCTAAGAGCCTACTACTTCATAGGATATGGGATGTATATATTATGAATGAGAGAAATATATTGGTCTGATTTAATTAATACGTATTTAAGCACGTAAAAATACGTGTAAACAAAAAACACCTGTTCAATTCATGGCTGCCATGTTGGTTACCTACGCCCTAACGGATAGTAAAGTGACTACATTTTCGACCTAACATTGGCTCTAGCCTGTTAGATCAAGCAATGTTACTAGCCGATTCTTACAAGTCTAAATCATCGTTTTTCTCGATGTAACAGGACATAACAGAGTTAACACAAATATCGTGAATACCCCTATTGTAGTAAAAAATCTTTGTTTTATCATCAGCAAACTTCGTATACCTACTTCCGATGCTGATTGCTATTGGTTTCTAATCTGATGGTTGATGTAATTTTTATAATCTATTTTGTGAGGTTGGATAACTAGCGAAGTGCTGCCTGTCGTGGCGGATATTGCCAGACATTTGCCTACTTCCTCAATATACAATACTCCTGAGTGACCTCTCACCCAGCATAGGGCTTTTTTTAAATTGAAATATTGTGTATTTTCTTCATAACTTCAATTATGTTAAATTAAACGTAATGTTTTGGAGATAGTCTGTCAGAATGCATATTTTGTCTGAATCTATGTACACAACATATTCCAATGATTTTAATAACGCAACAACCTCAGTCGGAAATATTGAAATTTTGGGTATTGTCGTCGTTGATTATTTTTTAGGTCAAAAAAGGTACAACCAAGTTTGCCATTGAACAACAACCGACTGTGAAGATTCGCCAAACTTGGGCAGGTTGGAAGATTGGAAATTAAGAGATGACATTTCTCTTTGTTGTGATTTTTTTTTCCAAAACGCTTTTTATTAGTTGACGACGATCATTTGACGAATCAGTTATGCAATTTTCACGGGAAAATCATCCAAATAGTATCATGTTAAGCGTTAGGTGGCGTACAAGGAGGATCTTTTATTGGGAACCGCTTATTGTGATTAAAGTAACGACCGATTCGATCGAATACCGATCCCCGTTGAACCGAATAAAATCAACTATTAACTAAAATCGGCCTACTTCGGAGAGTTCATTTCCTCAATGGCAATACAAAGGCTTTTCACTATTCGTCGTTGGACGAGATAATCGCGCACTTTTGTAGTCTGTGTATACGCTGGATTCTCAGGAGAGAACGGTTTCAGATTACCAACTGTTCTGATTATTCAAAATGTTTCGAGTTAATGGAAAACCAGCATTGTACATATTTGCCTGAAATGTTTGATGTTTAGTGACCGTTAGCCAATGATTATTTGGAGATCGTGAGGTGTGGTGTAACGTCCAAGTCTAGAAAAACGTTTAGAAAAATATTTTCTTTATCATGCCAACGTTTCTATCATTATTGAAATCATCTTCAGGGCTCAAAGTGTTTGTTATATGTGTAGATGTGTCATTCTTCTGTGTCGTGTTGAGAGTGCCCTTACAAAAGGATAACACATCTACACAGAAAACAAACACTTTGAGCCCTGAAGATGAGCTCAATAAAGATCAAAACGATGGCACGATAAAGAACATGCTTTCTAAAACCTACGTCACAGCAGACCGCATCTCACGATCTCCAAATAATCAATTGCCTGAAAGTTGACAGGAGGTTTGTTAACGTTATCACTATGTTTCATGATCACCTATGAAAAACTCAATCGGTCAAAACTGCAAAAAGTTGAAAAGCGTTTGAATTGAAAAATGACAAATTATCAAGCACATTTGGACGGGGGGTTGAGAAGGAATCGGTAAATGTGATTTTCTGTGTTGCCTGTACCGTTATTTACGAAAGACTGAGTGTTGACAATCAAGGGTGGCTAACAAATTACACTTTTGGAAGTTTTTAATGAAAAGAATGCAGAACTGGCCCTGCGCCATTACTCCCTCGCCGAATTGCCTGCATTTAGTTCCAAACTTTTACGTCATTGTTTATGTCTTCTAAGGAGAGTTCGTCTGTGATTAAACCCCTCGGAAGGCTTTTAAGGATCCTTGCCGTAAAAATATACGGCCATGGCGAAAAAGAAATAATAAATACATTACAACGAAGCTTACAATGTTCTTTAACTTTTCTGACCTGCTTATGGACAATTTAACTGACCTCCTCTGTTTTAGTTCTTGTAATAAAATTCCCCAACTTCCAAGCTGAGGTAGATGCAGTACTCGGGGAAAAAGAAGAAATAATAGAAAGGCGCGCGGAGTTAATAATTTCGGACAGTCAAAGGCATTGACTGCGTATGGTTTTAGCTCATAAAATGACTGGGATTGCCTAAATTGCCCAACAGACTTTGAAAAACAACAACATTACTTTAATGTGGATTAAATGTGTAGGTTGTCATATTCGACACCAGATATGGCTGAAAAATGGTCAATAATATCTAATTGGCAATAATCTCTCAAAAAGGAAGGCGAAGGAACTCCTCTCTCTCTCACTTATTCACTCTTTCTCTCTCTCCCCTCCTCTCTCTCACTCATTCTCATTCACTCACTCTTTCTCTCTCCCCCTCTCAAAGGCATTGACTGCGTATGGTTTTAGCTCATAAAATGACTGGGATTGCCTAAATTGCCCAACAGACTTTGAAAAACAACAACNACATCCACCCCCCCCTCTCTCTCTCTCTCTCTCTCTCTCTCTCTCTCTCTCTCTCTCTCTCCTCAAATTTGTCAGTTTCAAACAGGTAAGTATAAAAAATTGTAATCAATGACACGGTGAAATTTATTTAGAATATACTCTCTTCAAGCAAAAGGCTGAAAACTAATTAATTTTAATTGGAGGGTGGGATAAGAGATGCGGGCTTGGGAACATAAATCATAAACATACAGTCGAGGGTAACAATTCAGTGGTAATAAAGTTATACTATTTTTATTTACTCAGATAAATGGACGAAGTGTCTGCGACAGAGGAAAAAAGGTAAAATTTTGCCTTAGACAATTTGAAAAGCTAAAATTAAATTGAAAATTGATTAATGTATATGTCTCATTTAGTTTTCATGGCAGTAAAAGTTTAAATCACGTCCCAAGTAACAATTGTGTTCAATTTTTCAAAAAGTATCAACGGCTTGTGCAAACAATTAAAACTCTTCGGAGCCTGTTCTCGAAAAGATTTCCGTTCAAGTTTCGGAAAATTGAAAGTCCGACGAGATCCGTTTTGAATAAATTCGTCATGTTGTTTTTAATGGAGCTCCTATCATTCTCTAAGGAATTTAATAATTTACTGAGCAGGACAGGGTTCGAACCGGTTTTCATCAAAACTTGAGAACTCGGTTGCTCAACCTTAAATTTGTTTCCCCGAGTTAAAAAATAATTAGATGGAGGAGTACGACCCATTGTCTCCAACTAATTCAATCGTACTGGAGAAAAAATAAAAGAAAAAAATAACAATTGAATTCTATCTTCTTTATAAAACTTTATATTCTACTTCTTATCATTCTACGTTATTTATTTTACTCTATATCCTTGTAATAAATAATAGTTTCAGAATACTGAAAACCTTTATAAATAACTACTAGTAATAAACGTGTAATTTTTCACAAGATTTACTGTCTTATAGGCTTTTATGTGCCAATTTCAGATATCACCTATAATTTGTAGTAAATTAACGAAATCGAATAGTAACCTTTATTATGGGGCCTAAAGTTACCTTGAAAAATTATTAAATAATACTTATGTAAAGTAATGTTTGAGAGCAGGATTCGAACCCACAAACCTCGGCAAAAAGAGGGAAAATACGAAAGGTTGTAGGTTGAGATGGGAGTTGGTGTTCGAGTGGATCGAAGTCACGATAGCTCAAGTGGTAGCACTCAAGCACCAGCGTATTGAGCAGAAGGTCGTGGGTTCGAATCACGCTCGTGACGCTAACTTTTCTTGGTATGACCTTACATAAAAAGAATAATTAATTGAAAAGTTATTTGGTCAATCGGACGATGGATTAAATAATACGATATGTTTACAATGATTCAGGTCTGATAAGGCTATACGAAAATTTCTATTTTAATTCAATCAAGAATTTCCGGTTCAAAGGATTAATAGTGTATGACACGGAATTTTATGGAAAAAAGTTATAAAAGGTTGAAGTAATCTGAACAGTGAAATATCTCGAGTACAAAATTGAAAATCACACTTACTTAAGATTAGGACTTTCTTGTCCAATTTGACATGTAAATAACCTCTTGATGTATCAACGTTTTTTCACGGGAGACACTGTTGCATAAAAAATAAGGTTACTCATGAATTGACTGAAGAGCAGATAGTTGTGCTTAGTATGTTTTAATATCACATAAAACGCCTTATAAAAGAAATAAATGTTCCATGTGAAAATGGCCAGTTGTAAAAAAAATAAATAAAATAAAAATGAAATAAAAACTAAAAAATGTGCCAAAAAGGAAAAATATACAGTAAACTTTATTTATAGGAAAGTTTGGTTGAGTAGGAAAATTAGTGTCACGAACAGGACTCGAACACAAGACCTCCGGATCAGTACCCCACCCCGGAAGGTTGCGGTTTCGAATCCCGCTCATGACACCAATTTTTTAAGTTTATTGTACCTTTTTTGGCGCATTTTTTATTTTATTTATTATTCTAATAATAAAAGTAATTAATTTGAACCAACGAAAAAAGTTTATTAAAAAGTTTATTAAATTTAAAAATGAAATAAAAACTAAAAAATGCGCCAAAAAAGAAAAATATACAATAAACTTTATTCATAGGTATGGTTGAGTTGAAAATTTAGTGTCACGAGTGGGACTCGAACCCAAGACCTCCGGATCAGTACCTCACCCCCACCCCTTAAGGTTTCGGTTAATCCCGCTCCTGGCACCAATTTTTCAACTAAACCATACATTCTTATAAATAAAGTTTATTGTATTTTGGTCGCATTTTTATATTTTATTTTATTATCGTAATAATCAAAGTAATTAATTTGAACCGACTAAAAACATATAATAGTTTATTTATAGGAATTATAATGAAGTAATGTTCAATATATTGAAGATGTACGAAACATCTTGCCGAATCTTTTCATCTCAATCATTAAATTTTATGCAAAACAGTGTTGAAATAAAACACACAAGCGTTTGATTTTAGTATTTGTTTAATTATTTTATTTAATTTTTTTTCGTCATTATTAATTTTCCGGATTAGAGAGATTACCGTAATACTTCAAAAAGGGAATATCATGGGGAAAATATCTACGAGGAATGGCTGTTTAGTCCCTCGACGCCCATGCCTTTTTCATTTTCTCGGTGACGTTAGTTAAAGCGCGAGTCGACCGACTCAGCAGTCACTCCGCCCCTCTTCAGACTTAATTAACCTCTGTCACTTTACTTACTGCTGACAATTTAAGGCTGAAAACTAAGAAGAAGGTGGTGTTCACGTTCTATCCGGCCGTTCGGACGAATGAGCTTTGGCATCTTCCGTTCCTCCGTCCGTGCGGGAAAATCGTCCGACGCCGTGTTAACAATTTCCGAGAGCAGGATCGCAGTTTACGTCCTTTATTTCGACAAATGTTTGCGATCGATTAAGGTCTAACATTTGGCAATAAGGTTTAATTCTCATCCGAATACGAAGAAAAGCATATAATAACGCCATATAGTCAACAAGTCAACAAATTAATCCCTCCCCCCAACATCGGTATGATCGTCAGCAGAATAATCAGACGAATGGTTCGGACCAATAGGATGATGACCAGCAATTATCCAACTATAACAGTTCATCAACTCGCAGGACGACGAGGTTAACTTCAAAATAGAAGAGAAATGGGAATTGTTGGGCGAATTCGGTGATGGTGGAGAACGCGCCGAGTTTGAAACACGGCCAAACACTTCGAAGTTTAGGTCAATTTCAATTATTTTATTACTATTATTATTAAAAACCCGATTTTTCAAAAGTCTGCCGACTCTTCGCAAGTTGAAAAAAATGGGAGATCAATCTTAAAAATAGAAATATGTGGTGTTTAGTGACCCTGAAGATGATTTCAATAAAGATCGAAACGTTGGCACGATAAAGAAAATGATTTTCTAAAACCTACGCCACACCAGACCGCATATCACGATCTCCAAATAATCATTAACTAACGGTCATCAAAAATCACACATTTCTACACGAGAAGAACGAAGAACATGGGATTCTATGAACAGATTTCACTCCGTATGGACACCAAGCAAAGATTATTCTGAAGGACATCGCCAACAATGAGAAGAAACTCGCATCGGCTAAGAATCAGAGAATTTTTTTGTCGAAATGCAGACAACACAAGGCCCTGAAGATGATCTCAATAAAGATCGAAACGTTGGCACGATAAAGAAAATGTTTTTCTAAAACCTTCGTCACACCAGACCGCATCTCACGACCTCCAAATAACCTAAAAATAGAGCAGTTATCTCGACATTACTGGAAAGAGTGCCAGATGACATCCATTGACAATACGGCCTTAAATATAAACAAATTAATTTTTCCGTAGAAACCAATGTAAATTTACTAAAATAAATTGTAACTTTGTGAAAACTTAATACTTCGGCAGCCGTTATATCTTACATTATTGCTTATTATGAGCATTTATCTTTGAAAAATACAATTAAAAAATTAAAATAGAACTAAAATACAATAAAAGTCAATTTTCTCTGTGTTTAGGAATATTATACAAAAACCTACCAAGGATTGAAACATTAATTTAAAAAATAGCCTCAGAATCTCAAGAAATTAAAATTACTTACCATAGAGTAAGGTAGCCGGAATCTGCTATTTATCTGTATAATGTTTCGCCAACTTCCGAATTAATTATAGCAGAAAAGGATGCATACGATTAAATTGTTTAGGATGAAATAATGGTTTCGTTCCTGTCACGTGAGACGTTACCCTAGCATCAGTCAAATCATCAGCTATAATTCAATCGTCCGTTAACGTTGAATAATTCGATGTAATTGTTAATGTTTTTTTTTGTTTTTCTAAACAAATCATTAGATCATAGGATTTATCGTCTAATGAAAGATTATTTATAAGATAGATGAGACATTTCGAATTAAAATACACGATATGTGATATTGACTGTCTGGTATGCAGTGGCTCTAATACCGGGTGAAGGTAAGGAGGTGGTATCTATGGAAATAAACCAAGGGCAATATGTTTTTTGCGGAGGAGATTATAGCTATAGAACATTGTGTCGAGTGTATCAAATGGCTAGGTATTACAAACATAGGTTATGCAATCTTCTCGGATTAAAAGCATCTACTTCATCGTAGGAAAATACAGAGCGTTTGGAATTGCAACAAGGTGGTTCTGTTAGACATTAGAAACCACAATAAAAGTATCCATGTTTGGGTACGAGAGCATACAGGGCAGAGGGGAAACAAGAAGGACATGTCACTTCAAGAAGGAAACCTATCAGCCATACCAACCCTTTGCGGAATACCAAATTGCTAAGAACGAAAAAGTTCAGAACAATCGCAGAAACAAACAGCAGAACTGCTAAAGCTAGGACGTGTTATTATAGTAGGGACTGCGGACTGGACCTTGCAGACTCCGGATGAGTAGGAACAAGGCTGTGCAGATATTTCCAGAAAGAAGAAACTGCAGAATGTCCTCTGTTGGTGCGACTGAGATTCCTAACCATGGGAGACGGAAAGCCCGTGGCTGAAGGATACACACGGCAGACCTTAACAAAACCTTGCTATGGTAAAAAGTCTTAGTTGCATTGATTGCAAAATAGACCAATATTGGTCGCGTTGGGTAAGGTCGTAAAGAGGATCCTTTCAACCTTTAACCTTTAGGCTTCTTTCAGACGAGGCAACTAGTTGATTCAACGGGAGTCAAGGAGTGTAACGTGGTAGCAAAATGTATGGGAATCGACCCAACCACATCACACGCAGTCAACTTGTCCGCCCAGGCGCTCACGTCCTCATCCCCACTGGTTGACTCAACTCAAAAGACTGAGTTAACCATGGAAAGCGCTGCAATTGCAAGTTTCAATGTGGAGCAGTTCATTGAAGATTAAAAGAGCCGAAGCTTGGAGGGGAGTCGCACCACAGTATTTGAGAGAAAGCGCCCGTTTCCAAATTTTATAACAACGGATAAACCCACACTTTTCTTTACTGGTTTCCTCCTTTTTGTTTCTCTTTTGGGAGAAGAGCAGGCTTCGGGTTCTAACACGTATTGACCTCCTGTTGGGAAGAGTGGTTGATTCCACATGTTGCCTGGTGTGAAACCGAGTCTTCACACGGCAGTAAACTAGTTGAAAGTCAACCGGGCAACTTAGTTGAATCAACCAAACCGCCTCGTCTGAAAGAGGCCTTAGGGTTAGGGTTAGGCTTGCTGGGGACTCTAAAACCAACGGTGGACAAGATCTCTCGGGTATCAATTTGAAGTATCTTAGAGCAGTTTTAAAGGAATTCGAAAAAGATGAAATTATGAACGCAGTGTCCTCCGGGCATTGACACTATGAGAAAGGAAGATTTTGATGCGGAACAGGTAGGCGAATAATGATATAATACATTAAATATCTAATCAATTAATTTTCTAATTTTTATTATAGTTTAATTATTTATTTAATAACGGTTTTTTTATTTGTAAACAGCAAACTTCTCTGATAGTGTCTCTTTTAATCGAGAACTATAAGATTTCACTAATAAGCTATTTTTTGTTAAAATTAATCCATTAATGGCTGCTATGCATTAAAACAAATATACGGAAAGCGACTAGAATTAAAGCCGAAACAAATTTCGCTTTAAGCTGGGGGGAGCTTTACCGGCCTTTAAGTTACTAAGCTGTATTCGGGAAATATCAGTAGTTACGCTTGTTTATAACCCGTCTGCACAAACCGTTAACTGAGAATTAGTGGCGTATAATGTGCACATCATTAAAAAAAAAAAAATTCAGGATGGAAGATAAATAAATAAAGAAAACGACAGCAAGAATGCTGAGTTGAACAGTTCTCGTCATTTCCTCAAATACCTTTTGGGGGAGACGGTGAAAAGTACACCTTATTAACATTGTAAAATGAATCGGGCTTAGGGTCCTAATTCTAGGGACATTGGAAGGTTTGATTGAAATCAGTTCTGTAACGTGTATTTTGAATAATCGGTATCATCGGTTCAGTTCTGCCCGTGTTAATGGCTGGACACCACATGACCTTTATACTGATAAACCATCAATGGCTAAGGCTATATTAATACCCAATGGAATGATCCACGGCGTGAAAAAGATCGCTTGCCATTGTGGTAATTCTAAATTATTAGTTAATGAATAATTTCCTTGCAACCAGAGTAACACAGAAAGGAATGTTAACCTCGTCACAAGTAGTGGTAATAGAATGGTGTCCGTTTATTAAACAGTCGGCCGACTTGCGGTGACGGTGACGGAGGACCCGACTTGTCCGTACCGAGTTGGACAATACACTCAGTAGTTCAGTAGCTTCAAAGCCACATCGTTCGAAGCATATATCGTATCGTTGAGAAAAAATATTTAAGAAGTTTTAAAAATAGTGAATTATGGGTGATAGCACTTTCTTTAGAGGAAAAAGATGTTAATTGGAGAAGAAATCATCGCAGAATGAGAAGTATGTGGGTTCACGACGCATGGAAAAAAAATGTGTTGAAGGGAAATTTACTCGATGCTTCCACATCTAACGTGCGATGAGTTTTATATAAAATTATAATTTTTTTTAATATAAAATTGTACAAAGATTATAAAAAGACAACAGAGAACAGATAGATAAACGAAATATTAAAATTAATAATAAAAAATAAATTCTTCAATGGAGCTCACACGATCCGTGTCCGTCAAAAACTAAACTAGTCGGGCACGGTGCGGTCTCGGTACGGAGAGGTGGGGATTAGCCGACTCACTTCCACTGTCCTAATCGCTGACCGTGTGGCGGCAGACAGACGGCCGTCACGCGGTCCGGGCTCGGTGCGGTCATGTGGGGTCCAGCCTTAAGTCGTATTGGAGGCTTCCAGGTAGTCGATTGTCTAGTAACAACCCAAAGTAGCGATGACGTTTTCGGGCGGAAGGTAGTTGAATAATAAAGTTCCGTGAACTACAACGGATCTCTATTTGTGTTGACAAACTCTAATTAATGAAAAGGTGCATGGACTTTCGGACAGTCAGGCGACTATAAAGACATTAAATGCGTATCCTTTTAATTTAATTAAAAAATGTCTGGGAATGCCTAAATTGACTAATGGCCTTTGATAAACACAACAAGGTTGATTTAGGTGGATTAAATGGTTTGTAATGCTAGCCAAAAAAGGGCAGTAGGCTTCTCATCAATGGGACTGGAACCATTAGTTGGAGCTGAAATGTTGGCTTAAGAAGGAAAAAAGAAAAAACGCTTATGAAGGAAGCTAAGAGACTTAAAATCTTTCAAAAAAGGAAGCTCTTACGTTTTAGTGGGAAGGATATGTCGTATATATTTGGCGTAGTGATAACGTTGAATGATAAAGTGCGTGAGCTACAACGAGTAGGGGTTGGTGGATGGAAGAAAATGCAGCGTCTTCAGAGACTGGTATCGGGATGGGGAGACCATACTCCATAAAGCCTGTCGGCCAGGTAAGACCTGTAGATAAGGAAGTCTACAGAGGATGCCCTGAGTTTCCAGAACAAACCCAGGAGTCATACACGCATTGTTCGACATCCAAGAAAATCCATGGCAGCATTTTTCCCCCCGAAGATATGAAGCAAGGATGTCCACAACGCGATAACACTGGTGAGCGAATTATAATAGAAAATTCCAGGATTGAGAGCATTTGCAGAGTTTATCAAGAAGTTTGCCAATAATTGGTAGTAAACGGATGGAACGGAGTAAATTTGGAAGGTGGTTTCTTAGGTTTAGGATTTGGATGAACCATGGAAAACTACCAAGTTATTTGGAAGTGAATGGGACGGAGAGTTGCAATATAAATGGAAAACTGTAGATTTTCTTGGCAGTTTATGAAGTATGGAAGAGGTAATAAGGTCAAATCCAAGAGCTTTCTCCAGGGGTAGATTTTCCATTCAGAAGGAATTTTTAGGGGTAAATTACTTGGTTGACTCTTTCAGTTAGGGTGATTCCGAAACCAAGAGGCCTATTCTCCCATCAGATAAAGTCGAGGTAAGAGTTAAAATTATTAGGATTGATAGGAATATGTTTAAGTAAAAATATATCAAGGTATGTTTATCGTTTCCTTATCACGTGTTTTTTTAATAAAAATAAAATTCTTCCATAGCCTGAAAGTAGGTGAAGTATTATTCATGAGCATATAACGCATGAAGAGGGAAGTTTAAAAGAATCTTTCCCAACTAAGTTTCCCGAATATTTCTGGTCGTTCTTGGACGACAGACTTTTAAAAAAATCAATGAAAAAATTGCATTAGAAAGCAATCATTTTCGTGTCAGCGCAGATTGGATAATTAGTGAGGTATTGCTAAACTTCGTTACCGTGCACAACTTTCGTTTAATAATACTGAGTAGATGGTACTCATCGATGGGAGTAATCAATTCTGTCAAACTCTTGATGTGATGACTACCCTACTTAGGCTGTTATAGTGAGGCGATGGGTCGTTAGGGCTGTAACCTTAGTTAAGGCTAATAAAAATGCCAAGCTTTTCAACAATATTCTTAAAGGAGTTTGATTCGTGCTAAGGGGTAATTAATCTTATACTTGCAACCGACTTTTATAAGTTTACTTAAATATAAAGGGGGAATTTGAATCGAATTAATGACAATTAAAATCGACGAGATAATTAATCATCACAGAATTAACTTTCTATAGCGCACACTTGACTGCATCGTGTTGAATTCACCACTGACTCCTTAAAAGTTCATTTATTTAGTCATAACTAATAATCGTTCTTAATTTAATACGATCAAAATAGTTAATTCTTAATTTTAACCATAGTGGTTACTTACATATAGTATACTTGGTAGATATTTTATTTTGTGTTACCTTTTGTGTATACTGGGAGTGAATGTATTTATTAGAGTGAATGTGTAATCTGAGACGATGGTGAGAATACTGAATACCCCTATCGAACTTCAATAAGACTAGTTTAAACTTTGATATTATGGTAAAGGGTGATAGAGGACTATCGAGTACTCCACCACACTACTTGGTAGATATCTCGTTTTTTGTGTATTGAGGAAAATTGTATTTATTAGAGTGAATGTCTGAGATGATAATGAGATACTTAATACTCTTATCCAACCTCAATAAGATTAGTGGAATATCGAGTACTCCACCAAACTACTTGGTAGATATCTCGTTTTGAGTTAACTTTTGTATATATTGAGGGAGATTGTATTTATTAGAGTGAATGTTTTAGATTTTGGTGGGACGTTTAATACCCTTATGGAACCTCAATTAGATTAGTGGAATATCAAGTACTCCATCAAACTACTTGGTAGATATCTCGTTTTGTGTGTATTGAGGGAAATTTATATTTATTAGAGTGAATGCCTGAGATGATAATGGGATACTTAATACCCTTATGGAACCTCAATTAGATTAGTGGAATATCAAGTACTCCATCAAACTACTTGGTAGATATCTCGTTTTGAGTAACCTTTTGTGTATATTGAGGGAGATTGTATTTACTAGTGTGAATGTCTGAGATGTAGTCGGGATATTTAATACCCTAATCAAACCGCAATTAGATTAGTGGAATATCATGTACTCCACCAAACTACTTGGTAGATATCTGGTTTTGTGTTACCTTTTGGGTAAATTGAGGGAGATTGTATTTATTAGAGTGAATGTTTTAGATTTTGGTGGGATGTTTAATACCCTTGTCGAACCTCAATTAGATTAGTGGAATATCAAGTACTCCATCAAACTGCGTGGTAGATATCTCGTTTTGTGTTACCTTTTGTGTATATCGAGGGAGATTGTATTTATTAGAGTGATTATCTGAGACGATGGTGAGAATACTGAATACCCCATCGAACCTCAAGAATAATAGTTTAAACTTCTATATTATCTGTAAAGGTTGATCGAGAACTATCGAGTACTCCACCACACTACTTGGTAGATATCTCGTTTTGTGTGTATTGAGGGAAATTGTATTTATTAGAGTGAATGTCTGAGATGATAATGGGATACTTAATACTCTTATCGAACCTCAATTAGATTAGTTACTAATTTATTTGTGTACTGTATAAAAGCCTCCCTCTCCGACATCCCCCACCTATCTCATCGAGCATCACAGGCGGTGGGGATTACGATGAACTGCTTTGCGCTGCGATATGCATAGTAACATAGAAAATTTCGTATCTTTACATGACAAAACTATGTCTATGTCATACCTATCATGATAGGGAACGCGGCTGAAAAATTTGATCAAAATTGGACCTGTAGATTTCGAGATTACCTCTTACAAAATTCCTCGCTTTATAATATTAGTATAGACTATTCAAAATTGCTTTTTTATAAATTTCAAAAACCCAATGAAATGTACTAGGAATTTATGGCTCAGTACGCCCACATATAGCTGCTAGACCTATGCCTCTTTAGGTAGATTTTTACTTAACACGTCAAAATTTTTGAACTTTTTTCTTTTCTTTTTTAAAATATAGGCTTCGTAAGTAGTGATGTTTTCTATTCCTTTTAAAAAGATAGTTCCTACTCACAGTAAGTACGGAACTATCTTTTTAAAAGGATTGAACACCGCACTCACTCCATCATTCATAATTTATATGCGATGTTTTCTTTTCTAAAATGTTTTAGCGAACTCAGAAATAAAGTAGAAAAATAGGATATAATCATTGGCTAATTTTCTTTTTAAATTATCAGTTATTTTAAGACCTTTCGAAACCTTCGTTTAATTATATGTAAAAATCTGGGAAATATCGGTCGAGGGTAGCCTAAAAACGTACCGAAATATGTAAAAACAAGATTTAACTCAGCGGGTTCAAAGGCGTTATTTTAAGAAATTGAAAAAAAAAAAATCGGACATAACATAATATTTATATTGATATATTATAATTTTATAAACACAATAATTATTAAAACCCTTAAACAAAAATAGGAGGTAAAATATAGGGAGCATAAGAATCTGATTAGGTACCATTTTTGCTCAAAGAATTCAATTTTTGGTCCATTTGCGGCTTGAAAACAGGTACTAATAATTTTATATTTTAAAAAATCTCTAATAGTTAATAGAAGAGTCATTTGTTTTTATATTTTATTTATGGTACTGTAGTTGATTCCGCTTCTGTATATTATTATGCACATGTTTTTACCTTTTCCCATCCTAAAAAGAGCTTTAAATCAGGGGGTACAGAGATACGTGGTTTTTTTAAAGGTAAATTTATTTCACATTTTCCTTTCGTTTCGGGCTATTTCATCCCATCATCAGAAAACCTAGCATTCTCGCCTACCATTCCATTGCGTTTTTTTCATGTAAGGAAGCTTCCAATTGTCTCTCCTCAAAAGGCCATAACAAAAAGAAATTGAAAAGACTGCTAGTGTTTCCTGATGATGGGCAACCTTTAAAAAATCAAGTGTGTCTAGGACCCTCTAATTTAAAGAATCTCTTTTTAGAAAGGTAAAAAATATACATATTTACAAATTTCAATTGTAATTAATATGCATACGGTCTAATAAGAGCCCAATATCAAATACTAATATAAAATTTAAAAAATGTATATACAGGAATTTTACTTCACAAGCTTAAATTTTAAACTATCTCCCGACATGTGAAATTAAAAAGGTTTAAATTGAAGTTAAAAAAGGTTAATTTAAAGTTAATTTGTAGTTAAAAAGAGTTAATATGATTGAAAAAAGCTATACTTATTTGCCATGATATAATTCCCTATGGACGACCACGTATCCTATATAAAAAAACTTCTTCCGATCCCCTTCGCCGGGAAGAAGTCCCTTGGGCCAAATCACACGAATAAAAATCCTGCCTTCCCAACACTTATCCACCATCAGGGTTAATTTACTTCTGATTAATCAATGGGTTACGAAAGGTCTAATAGGCGAATTAAGTATGCGTCAATATAGTAAATAATTCATTATATTTAGTGGTCTATTGACCAAATTACTTCTTTCAATTACTTAATCTTTTTATGTAAGGTTTTGGTTGAAATGAAAAAGTTAGTGTCAAGTGCGGGATTCGAACCCACGACCTTCGGTTCAATACGCCGCTGCTCTAACCACTTGAGCTGTCGTGACTTCGATCCACTCGGACACCAACTTCCCATCTCAACTCCATCTTTTGAATGTTCCTTCCTTTTTGCCATTTTCTATTTTTTCCATTCAATTCGTTTCTTTCTATAAAGCGTAAAAAAGCATAATAGATGGTATGAAATAAAACCATGTAAAATAAAATTCCTCTGTAGTTGAGATTTATTTATTTTTCTTAAAAATATTTCAAAATTAAATATTATATAAAATTAAGTATAAAATGAAAAGTCTTTTTGTAATTTAACAATTCATTAAACGTATAAACAACGTTAACAAAAAATAAATTAGCCAATTTTAAATTCAAATTAACCTTTTTTTCGTCAAATTAACCTTCTTGAATTTCAGATTAATTTTTAACGTGAAATTAATCTTTTTTAATTTCAAAATAATCATTTCTTTAAAGCATTATAAAAACAACTGAAGAGATAGGACATTATTTACTATCTATTTACTATTTCATACAGTCTACTACGGTATTTTTAGCACGTAAAGATTCCTGCGTATGTGAGATATTTTTTTTAATATGAAATAATTGGCTCTTATGAAAATTAATTACAAATAAAATTTATAATTGTATAAATTAAAAGAGAAAATAAAGGATGTTTCTTTTAAACTGAGAAGTTTTTAAACATATAAAATTGGTTCTTATATAAAATATCACATTGTAATTAATCTGAATAAAATTAAATATAACAAAAAGGATTCTTCTTAATTAAAAATTTTATAAAATGAAGTATAAAAATGATACGTCTAGTAATTTGAGAATTATTAATCATATAAAATTGATTATTATCTAAAATACCACATAACAATAATTACAATTAAAATTAAAAGTTTTAAATTAAATATAAAAATAAATGACTGTTTTATCTTTTACTTTATTTTAATAAGAAATAATAATGAAATATAATAATAAAATCAGTTAATTTATTTTTGTTAATATTTTAGAGGTTTAAACAAGTGTCAAATAAAAAAAATCTTTCATTGACTCGGTGTCCGAGTGGATCGAAGTCACCATAGCTCATGTGGTAGAACAGTGGCGTATTTAGCGGAAGGTCGTGGGTTCGAATCCCGCTCGTGACACTAACTTTTTCATTTCAACCAAAGCCTTACATAAAAAGATTAAGTAATTGAAAATAGTAAATAATGAAGGCGAAAGAGATGAACGAGCGTATCGTATGTAATACAATATTGGAAAACTAAAATTAAAAAAAGAAAAGATTGTTAAGGTGTAGATTCAATTTTTCCAAAGTATTGAAGAAGTAGTGTAACAAAAATAAGACGGCCGACGGAGCGAAACGAGCTAAGTTATGACAGTTTAAACAAATTACATCTTTCTATTTTCCCTGTGCTGTGGATTTTACGAAGCCGGCTTTACAAAAGTTCGTCTAGAGTGGTCTGTTTTTTTAGAATTTGAATTTGCTTTTAATTCAGGCAACAAACTTTATCAACACTATCTTCTAGTAAATTCATTCAAAAAGTTCCAGAACAAAACTTGCTGAATGCTAACCGACTTTTTGTTTGTTCGAGAGTTCCTTTCGAATTAAACAAGTTATCACAACACAAGCAAATCAGTTTGACACTTGATTTGACGCAATAAGTGCTTTATCTTATAAACACTAAATTTTAACAACAATTAACGTTCTCATCTCAATAATAACCGCCCTAATGGAGTTGGCATACCGGAGGCTGTTAAGCTGATTCCCATCTCTACAGAATTATGTAGGGCTCCGCCCCAATGGCCAAGCCCTAGGTGGGTGCTTATAAGCAACTGATCTGCTTTCGCTGCAAATTGCCTTTTTGGCTTTAAGAAAAGTTTTACCAGAAGACCTAATATTAAAAGCCAAGGACTATTTTCCCAGGGAAAATTGATTTCAAAATTACTGTATGATTCAAAACAACCTGGCTCTGGTATAATAAAACAATCCTTTATACTATTTTGAGCTGGTGCAAAAGTAACGAAGGTTTTGAAAAGGAGTCAAAACTATTTTTAATTTTTATAAAATAAAGAAAATTTATTCGACATATTTTACATCACTATCTACATCTTTGCGAACTCTCACAATAAAGTCTTAGAAGGCGTTATCGGCTTGGCTACTTCTCTAATAAATTTATCGGTCAAAAGTGATTACAACGCCGAAAAAGTGGAGGCCTGTAAGTAAGCAAGAGGACGGGTGAATATGTGCGGTAAGGATTCATATCTAAGTCCTTACGGTCCCCGCAGGGCCGGCATTGCGACATATGGCCTGGCGTTAACGTGAAGAACTTCAGCCCATTACGGTTTACCAATGCTGGACAAACACGTTGCAGTTTCACGTGCATTTTGTCAATTTCTTGGCAATATTTCTCTGCGTAGTGTCACCATCTTTCAGGAAATTATACTGAACAACCCTACATAACATAACATTTTTGGGTGCAGATTTAGTTTTGGGAAGTGTTCGACGTTTCATCCTTTGCCACCACTCACCTGTACGTTTCCAGTTATCGTACAGAATCCATTTCTCATCGCACGTGATAATTCGATCGAGAAGTGGATCATTTTGGTGGCGCAACAGAAGAGGCGCGCTAATTTCAAACGTCGATATCTTTGGTCTTCTGTTAGTGCGGTACCCACTTGTGCTTCTTTACTTGACCAATTTGTTCCAGATGGCAAACAACGGTTGAGTGAAGTTTCCGCTATTTCCCGTGTTGTCTTACGAGAATTTTTTTCAATCAATGTTTCGAATTGGTCGTCGCCCACAAAGGGATGTTCTACTTACCTTCCCTGTCTTCGGGATCGAAAACTATCTAACCATCCTCCCCCCCAAACTCATATCCAGCGGTGAGCCTCTTAAAGAACAAATAATTAGTGACTATACTTTTTATTTCACTCTTCAAGTCACTATTTCACATCAATACTTAGGGCATGACGTGTCATCATGTTTGTGTCGGCGGTGAGGATTTTCTGAGATGGTAGTATAACTGAACTGGCGGACCAAGGCATTTTGATTGATAAACTTTTTTGTAAATAGCATTCGCTATATATGGAATAAAGGTTTGGTGTAGGGTGAGGTTTAATACAAAAAATAAGGGGGGGGGGCGGCGTTGGGCTGGTTGACCCCATAAGTTCACATAGGTTTGAGTACCACGGTGTATAAGAACCTTTTGTAGTTTAGTGGTAGTTTGAATAGTCTGTTAGTTGGTTCAGTTCTTGTGTGCAGATTCCAAGTAAGTCGTTTGTCCAGGTCCCAAGTACCGTAAGTAACAAGTGGTAGTGTCATCTACTTTTTGGATCATATGTTGAGGCTTTGCGGTTCTAAAGGTTTCTTATTGCAGTGGAGGGGATTGTTTCTGGAAAGGATGGGAATGTCTAGGATATGATATAAGGGATGTAAAGTAACGGTCAGACAGGTACGATTTTGGGATTATTTAGTGGGTGCTGGGCCCGGGTACCAAACCCTTTCTACGGCTTGAGCAATATGAAGAAACACCCGCACAAACTGCTTCTATAAAAGATAAGTGAAGTGACGTCCACGACGCGATGGCACATGATGGATTGTGGATGGTAGGGGAGCTGAGTACAAGCTGGAATAGTGGGGTCCATGGGCATTAAAGGAAGGAGACTTATAGGGCGGTACAATGACGGGAGATTGACAGATTTGACTTGTTTATGGAGAATTATAATGGAAAACTTTCAAATTGCAAGGAAGTACGTTTTCCAGAACGGAGGTAAATGTAAGTAAGGAAAACTATTGCTTTTCTTGGTATATAGCGATGGATTTGAGACATAATGAAATCAAAACCAGGATCCTGTTTGAAAAGGAAATGTCTACGTGTTTAATGCAGAAAGGTGAAAAGGCTTTACGAAGGTCTTGATTTCATTCGTCTTTAGAGGGTTAAGGATATAACCGAGTGGCGTGAAGATGATAGATAAGTGCTGGGAAGACAGGATTTTCCATCGTCTGATTTAGCCTAATAGCCATCATCCCTGCGAAGGGGATTGGAAGAAGTTTTATGTAGAATACGTGCTCGTCCGAATTATTACAAGACAAATAATTACAGCTTTTTTCAATCAAATGAACCCGTTTTAACTTAAAACGATATAAAATTGCTTATCAAACTAAAGGATTATTCTTTTAATTTGAAGATTTAAAAAATATAAAATGGGTTTTTATATAAACTATCACATGAAAAATAATTACAATTAACTAATACTACTGCTACTAAAATACTATTAATATTACGTACTTACTTTACTATTACTAGTACTATATACTAATAACTAATACTTTTTTCTTTTTAAACGAGGGTTTGCAACAGCAGAGGTTATATCGACCATCGGGGTGCCGATGTTTTTGAAAAAAAAAGCCCATTTGTAAGTATGTCGCGTTCGAATGCGGGGCCGCTGGATTCGAACCCGGGACCTTTACCTTACAGTGATGAGCGCCGTGTCAACGCCTAAACCGTTGCCGTCACCGACGCCCCCTCAACTATTATTCGAGATTTTTTTTTAAATATAAAAAATTAATTGTAATTAATTTTGGAATGGTGTTTTGAAGAGATAAATTATTTTTTGTTTAAAAAAATACAAAATATATAAATATATATTTTTTTAAAGACACAGGCATTGCACTTTTCATTTTTTTATATGCATTAAAGAAAGGTTCAATTCGAAATGAAAAAAGGTCAATTTGACGGAAAAAAATCTCAGGAATAATCTCAGAATACTTAATACATAATCCGTGTATACTGAATGTAAAAATAAATATAATAATAAATATAAAAATGATAATTTTTAATTTACCAAATTATTATTTTAAGAAAAAAATTATTACTGCGAGTGTTATATTTCATCAAACGAAAAAATAATTATTGGCATCAGAGCCACGTACGAGACAATTTCAATCAGATTAAATCATCGAAGAGGTCGAAGCCTAAACTGAAACAAAAAATTTAAAAAAAGCCAAAACATTTTCTTTGTTGAAAGGTTTCACATCGTGACTTAAAGGTTTAATAAATTCCAGGCATGATTTTACAACGTTCGTATTCACAAGCTGTGCAAGTTTATAAATTAAATTAAGCCAGACAACGATGTTTAATTACGCCTTCTTTCTCCATGATTCAATTTCAAATTGAAAATATTGTGGAAAACCGTTTCTTTGTGCACACTTTTAACGTGGTCTCGACTGTTAAAAAGGCAATGATAGAATGAGCACTTTCATTTTCTCCCGACGACCCCGCCCAACATCGGCGAAAAATTGACGATCTAAAGAATGACTACTAATTAACAACACGCCAGTTTTAAATTATGCCCTTGGAGTTAGGCCAATTTTTATATAAGGCCTCACAACAGCTTTTATTAAAACCGAGATAACTTGTAAGTGTAAAAACTTCGTGAAAGCAGTACAATATGTCCAGCAAGTTTATCTATCCCGTGTCTGTTATAATTATGCAACCCATTCGTGCCGATTCGTGCAGCAGTTTTGCAAAACCGTGCTAATTTAATTCAATATGTCTTAAATCTTAGTGTTATTATTTTTTACATGAGTATTATAGATTTATGGCGCTTGGAGAGGACATCGTATTACAATTTTTTTAGTTATACGTTTTCTTCGTACGGAAATCCTTTACCGATTACTCATGCATAATTTGTAAACAATTGTAGGAAGCACTCAGCACACGAAGAACATCGTTCATGTTTAGGTGTTCTTACTAATGAGAATATAATGTTTTTTATGGCTGTACGTCGTTACATATAGAGTACGAACGAATATTCTCAATATTTGGAGGAAGGGTCAAAAATTCCAGCGGCGACGGTGAGAATCGAACCCACGACTGGGCGTCTATCAGCCGAGAGTCTGACACCCTAACTAGGTTCAAACTCGTTAAAATATTTACTCGGTACTAATATATGCGCGTATTTTCTTGGGTTCCAAACAAATTAAAGAGATTATTTTAACAAGAGCTTTAAAGTTATATTTGTAGTATATATGATGATATGAATCGGGACAAGGAATGTGAGAAGCCCGACGCATATTGTAGTTATTCTGGAAGTAAAAACCATGCGGAAAAATTGTCTCTGAACAAAGAAGGGAGGAAGTGTGTAGAGATTAGTGACAGTTAATCGATAGTTCTTCAGATATCGTGAGATGTGGTCGGGTGTGATGTAGGTTTCAGAAAAACATTTTCTTTATCGTGCCAACGTTTCGATCTTTTATTGAGATCATCTTCTCAACTCTCAACACGACACGCAAGGATGGCACAATTACACAGAAGACAAACACTTTGAGCCCTGAAGATGATCTCAATAAAAGATCGAAACGTTGGCACGATAAAGAAAATGTTTTTCTGAAACCTACATCACACCCGACCGCATCTCACGATATCTGAATAACTATGAAGGGAGGAAGGCTGAAGCGAACTGCGGTTCTTCCAGTTGAGTTGGAACGACCTGGCGTATAGTGTCTCGGAAGAAGAAAAATATTTAGGCCGAACCGAATGCGGTTCTTCCAGTTGACTTGGAACGACCTGGTGAATATTAATGCTACACCATGACAACAGGCAAAACAATCAACATCAGTGGGCCATTCATAATGCTGCTAGTATTATTAGTTAAAACATATATATCCACCAGCTACAAATTACAAGCACCCCAATATTGATTACCAATAGTGATATTGTTCAAGCAAGAACTACAACAAGTCAGATGCAGGGTTAGAAAAGGAAACAGGGAATTAAACACATTTGCTATTTCAAGCAACACTGTGTTGAGCGCCTAAAGCCAGAAACACACTTACCCGATGCTACCCGACGCAAATCCAAACTCCGATTTTCCATAAGGTTGCATTACCCCCGTGCACATCTACCCGATGCTATGCCACGCTAACCTACCCGACGCTCTGCGATCCCCACTGTCCAGATTTTCGTCGGGTCGCATCGAGTACAGTCGAAGACAAAAGAACCGGACACTCATATTTTTATTCAAACTACATGTATTATTGTCGTTATATTAATTACAACATACTTATTTTAATATAAACCAAATTAACTGTGATTAAAAATTAATTAGTTTTTATTTAAAAAATTAATTTTAATGGTTTGGTAGAAAATTAATCAAAACACCGGAATACGATTTTTTGATATAATGAATTTAACTAACAATTTATTGTACTCGCTTCGGCGGTACATATACTAAAATTGGAACAATTTATTACACGGTTTTGCTCATAAAATTTAATTAACAATTTATTTCATAGTTTTGCTCGTAAAATTACACCATTTTGTAATGTCGGGTAGCATCAGAACAGGACACTCATATTTTTTGTAGTTTATTTCAAACTAAGTACATGTAATTTTGTCGTTATATTAATTACAACATGTTATTTTAATGTAAACCAAATTAAACGAGATCAAAAATGCATAAGTTTTTATAAACATTGTTTAATTATGATGGTTAGGAGTAACTTTATTTAAAACAATTAAGTTTAACAAACAATTTATTAGATGGTTGTGCTCATAAAATTTAACTAACAATTCATTACAAGGTTTTGCTCAAAATAGTGCATTAAGAACAAAAGACGCATTGCGATTGTGACAGAGATTATAATGATAAACGCTGTGGACTGTACGCGACGTGTATTTGCGTCGGATAGTTGTGCACACCCCACCAAAATGTGGCAAGGCGTCGGGTAGCATCGGGCAGCGTCGCATGGCGTAGCATCGGGTAAGTGTGTTTCTGGCTTAAACCGTTGCGGCCAGCGACGCCCCCTCTGTTAGTGTTTATGAAACCGAAGTCCTCGTATTTTTAACTATTTTTCTTGTACTTTATATTTTACAACATGTACATTATGAAACAAAATTGTACAAATTAAAAGCTTTGTTAATAGTATTAGTTTGTATTTCTTTAGCCCCGAGACCACAAAAAGAATTAACTGGAATTAGGACGTAGATAATTTACGCCTGGGCAACCGTACCATCAAGGCGAATAACTTAGTTTAAGAAAGTACATGTTGCACACGTATCTGACCGAAAAATACAGTAAAGCTAAAACAAGTTCTTCTCTAGCATGACAACGCAGACACCCAACTTCCGTTTCATATGGCGTACCACTCCGACTTCGCTTCTTCTACTCCTTATTCTCATCCCTAGTTTTGGAGTTTGAAGAAGAACTAAAGCAGGAATAAAATTTCATTGTCTATATAATGTCTTTATTAGGAGGTTTCTCTCATAGCAAATTTATTTTAAATAAACCGCTTTTAGGTTATAAACAACATTACCCAGTTTTATAAAGACCGTACTTTTATTGTTGTTTAGTTTATAAACGGAAACAAGTTATGAAACATAAATTCATTGGTTTGATTGTGTGGCGCTCTGATTTGGTTTTCAAATCCTAGGGGTGAAATTGCGAATGTCATAGGATCGATGAAACGAGTTTGGAAAATGGTGGGATCGATTAGTCGGAGCTTCTTGAGATGAATATACCATACAACGTTGGGCGATGTAGGAACCTGCTCTCTTATGATTGATCGGGCCAAACTTTTGATTGCTTCCACCCTCTCCGGACGACCCGCCCTCCATTAACCAAATAATGACGATATAAGAATGATTACTAATTAACGTTCCTGTTTAAACTATGCACGAAGAGTTGGGCGGATTCTTAGCTCTTTAAAACGGCATTTTTTAAAGGTGAAACCACTAAACCACTCATGAAATACAACGTTGGTACAAGTAAGTCTATCTGCATATTCTGTTTAACATGAAGCTTTGTACAGTAATTAATTGTCAAACCTGTACTATTTATAGTTATTATCGAGATGTTTTAAAATGGATTTAAAATAATTAATTGAAGGCGTTTTAAAAACATGGACAAACTGGGATCTATCTTGTCCAATTTTCTCTCATAGTCGGGGTATTCACGATGTTTTTTAACTAGAGAAATGTCCAGTAAGTTTCCCTTCTTTTCTTAACATATTAAACGTTCATTTTTCCACAATGTTGCGCGTGGCGATTGGTAGAACCTAACATAAAGCCATAACAGTCCTTGAAGGCTTGTTGTTGTTCGATTTGGTTTTCTTTTGTGTTAAATTGTAAGCTGCCGGAATTAGTAAAATGGAAAATTAATTCACTCTTTCATTCCAAATGATGCACTCGAAAAGTACTAACAAATGACACACTTCAATTCGTACCGACATACCTAACCTGTATCCTAACGTCTAACAGCCTACAACTTTATAGGATATGGGATGTATCTATTATGAATGAGAGTATAAGGACAGGTCAGAAATTAACAAAAGAAATGTATTGGTCTGATTTAATTAATGCGTATTTAAGAATAAAAATACGTGTAAACAAAACAGCTGTTAAATTCATGGCTGCCATGTTGGTTACCTACGCCCTAACGGATAGCAATGTGACTACATTTTCGACCTAACATCTAACATTGGCCCTGGCCTGTTAGATCGAGCAATGTTAACTAGCCGATTCTTACATGTCTAGGTCATCATTTTTCTCGATCAACAGGACCTAACAGAGTTAACAGGGTTAACCCAAAGATCGTCAATACCCCTATTGTTATAAATAGTAAGTTGGAGATCAGGGATGCGGTCATCAAAAACATGTAAGTTTTGTAACTTATGCCAAGCTTTCAACCTTTATTGAGTTCTTCACCAGGGCACTTACATAATGTTGTTTTAACCGCTATCATTATAATATTTTACCTTGAATATTGTGATAAGTAAGTTATCCATTGTTATCTGAGAGTTGTGTTACTTATTATTTATTAGTAATTAATGTTGTATTACTTCTTTCAATTAATTAATTTTTAAGCAATGCATTGGTTGAAATGAAAAAGTTTGTGTCACGAGCGGGATTCGAACCCACGACCTTCGGCTAAATACGCCGCTGCTCTACCAATTGAGCTACTATTTACTAACTATACAGTAAATGTCGGTGTTTTTGGAAAAATGTGTAAGTATCCAGCAGCCCTGCTTAAAATTGTAAGTCAGGAGTACATCTCTAATTTTATTTTTTGAAAAATTTAAAACCCGTCCATTTCGGAGAGAGAAATTCGGATTTTCGCGAACATACAATACAATTCATTAGAGTTCATGGTCCGATTGACCGAATAATGTTTTTCAATTCATTAATCTTTATATAAGGTATTTGTTGAAATGAAAAAGTTTGTGTCACGAGCGGGATTCGAACCCAAGACCTTCGGCTAAACACGCCGCTGCTCTACCACTGACTCCGACTGTTGTTATTACTTGTAGAGCACTGATGAAGATCTCAATAAAGGTAGAATGCTTGGCATATGTTACAAAACTTACTTGCTTTTGAAGACCGCATCCCTGATCTCCAACTTACTATCGATATCCTGACGGTCGATTCGTTCTTCCTTCGTCATAATGTTATAAGTTACACATACACAAGAGTCTAACCATATTTGTGCGAATTTGATGGTTACCGATCATTTTGGTCTGCCTCTCATCGCTGCATTTATCTGTCAAACCCGTAAAAACAGAAACAGACATTGAATTTTCTCCGAAGATAAATGGGACCCCAAGGTGTTCATCCAATCCGCGTAAACTCTTAAAGGAGCGAGAGGAATAAGAAAGTAAAATAAAAATAAAATAAAAAATTTAAATAATCCTCCCAAAAAACGTTTTATTAATAATATTCAAAAGGAGACAATAGTGAAATTTCGCTATTAAACACACGCGAATATAGGTTATTTCCGTCTAATTATATATTTATTTATTGCATTAAAAAAACTTCTGAGATGGTGCAAAATATAAGCATGTAAAGTAAAACTCCTGTTTATTTTTTAATTAAAAATATTTAAAAAAACCTAAAATTAAGAATAAAAATGAAAGATTTTTTTTATTTGACACTTGTTTAAACCTCTAAAATATTAACAAAAATAAATTAACTGATTTTATTATTATATTTCATTATTATTTCTTATTAAAATAAAGTAAAAGATAAAACAGTCATTTATTTTTATATTTAATTTAAAACTTTTAATTTTAATTGTAATTATTGTTATGTGGTATTTTAGATAATAATCAATTTTATATGATTAATAATTCTCAAATTACTAGACGTATCATTTTTATACTTCATTTTATAAAATTTTTAATTAAGAAGAATCCTTTTTGTTATATTTAATTTTATTCAGATTAATTACAATGTGATATTTTATATAAGAACCAATTTTATATGTTTAAAAACTTCTCAGTTTAAAAGAAACATCCTTTATTTTCTCTTTTAATTTATACAATTATAAATTTTATTTGTAATTAATTTTCATAAGAGCCAATTATTTCATATTAAAAAAAATATCTCACATACGCAGGAATCTTTACGTGCTAAAAATACCGTAGTAGACTGTATGAAATAGTAAATAGATAGTAAATAATGTCCTATCTCTTCAGTTGTTTTTATAATGCTTTAAAGAAATGATTATTTTGAAATTAAAAAAGATTAATTTCACGTTAAAAATTAATCTAAAATTCAAGAAGGTTAATTTGACGAAAAAAACGTTAATTTGAATTTAAAATTGGCTAATTTATTTTTTGTTAACGTTGTTTATATGTTTAATGAATTGTTAAATTAAAAAATGACTTTTCATTTTATCCTTAATTTTATATAATATTTAATTTTTAAATATTTTTAAGAAAAAAAAAATAAATCTCAACTACAGAGGAATTTTATTTTACATGGTTTTATTTCATACCATCTATTATGTTTTTTTTTACGCTTTATAGAAAGAAACGAATGAATGGAAAAAATAGAAAAGGGCAAAAAGGAAGGAACATTCAAAAGATGGGGTTGAGATGGGAAGTTGGTGTCCGAGTGGATCGAAGTCACGATAGCTCAAGTTGTTAGAGCAGCGGCGTATTTAGCGGAAGGTCGTGGGTTCGAATCCCGCTCGTGACACTGACTTTTTTATCTCAACTCAAAACCTTACATAGAAAGAATAATTAATTGAAAGAAGTAACTTGGTCAATTGACCAATAAAACATAAATTTATGGAAAGAGTTAATTTGAAGGTAAAAAGTTTTATGTGATGCACATCATCAATGTTGGCGTGGGGGAACCCAAGTGTTACTCCTGATAGTTTTATTATTATTATTTTCAAATTATTCTTTGGAATACGACTGTTTTTTAACCTGAACCTTTCTTACGTCTGTATTCCACACTTTATTAGCCAAGTAAGTAGGTACACCTCTGTCAACGTGGTTCACCGTATGTGGCCATGGACGTACACTACGTACGCTTCTCGCTTTCTGTAGTTTTCTCTTGTCGGAAATTGTGAGGATGTCCATCTAGTCTGGTAGTTAAGACTTTTATGGTTTTCGACTGGCCGCGGAAACCCGGTGGTTAGTTTGTCAGACCAGGGCTGGTGGGTTCAATTCCCCATTTCCAAATCCCAAAATTATGCACTTGAAGCATTACTAATGTGCCATCCTTTGTCTTAGATTTGTTATGTTTTGACAAACACATCCTCGTCACAGAAAAT
This sequence comes from Cimex lectularius, assembly GCF_000648675.2. Lineage (NCBI taxonomy): Eukaryota > Metazoa > Arthropoda > Insecta > Hemiptera > Cimicidae > Cimex > Cimex lectularius. The sequence continues at coordinate 342,469 of NW_019392984.1, read as the reverse complement.
ATGTTCAGCCATAATCTTTTGCTCGGAGGTGTTAGGGTTGTTAATATATTTTTCATCGAAAAATTGTATTTTAAAAGGTTTTACACAATTCCGTGATGTCTTGAAATCACCCCACTTTTACTATTGTGAGTTTGATTTGTTATAAAATTACGTATATACCTGTTTTTTACAATGACATTTTTGATTCCTGGCGTACCTAAAGTATAATAATAATAATAATAATAATATCGCAATTCTGATTGGGTTAAGCTCCTCGAGACTAAAGTTATTACTGATGTGGCATATTACGAGATTTCATTAATGACCCGCAAACGGAGAAGTCGTTCGGATATATTACAGTAGCGAAATTACTACATAGACTTCGAGTACCTTCTGCCATCAATTATAAGTTTAATTTACTGCCGAGTAATCTACTAGGTCTAATATACTAAGTCAATAACATGGAATAAACGGATCGGAGACAAGCGATTTTATGTAATATCTTTGATAAACTCTTTTATTTTACAATGAGATTATTACCACTCTTACTATTAGAACGTGATAATTAGAATAATGATAGACCATATTTGAGTTTTAGTTTTTTTTTGTGTGAAAATTAATAAACCGTTTTGCAAAAACAGGCTCAAAGCAAAATCTTTTCTATCTCAAATATAACATTCGAGATTTCTCATGTTTCTTGAACGCTTTTAAAATTGCATTTGCATCGACTTATAGAAGGCAGCTCCCCCTTCACCGCCTCTAAGCACCAAGATCAGTTTATTCTTAAAAAAAGAAAAAATAATGTAAAATAGAACTTCCGAGGGTTGCGAAAACACAGCATAAGCGGAAACAAGTGTATGGCTACGAAAATTGACCTATTCATGAACTTAGGAGCTGAGATTTAGGACTTCTATAAAACAAATATGCATTGATTGCAATAAAAAATGCATTGATTATCCGATTTGCACATCCCTAGTGGTTTGTATAAGAGGAGGCGTAAAACGAGTAAATGTACCGTAAAAAGTCTCCTCTACGTTTTAGGATTACTTATGAAAGATGACCGAGTTAATTAAGGGGTGGCATAGAAAAAATGACAGACCGCCTTGCAAATAATGAAAGTTATAAACAATTACGCAATTTCGTCGACTCATGAATAGATAATTTTCGGAAAAATCCTCTCAATTTCGCTTCAAACCTGCATTAGCTTTATCAGTCGAGCCATTTGTTAGGGAGCGGTTTCCGTTCGATGGAGAGACATTTACATCTCCACACCCCCTACACCCTTCCTGTTATAAATTTGATTTCAACGGTCGATTAAAAGAAAAATTCACTCATTCCTTAAATTACAAAGATTCTCAAGAGGTTTGCCCGGGATTTTTCAACATTTCAGCAAAATTACAGTTCCAAAGTCAAACTAATGGCCTAGACGGTCCTGTTCTGTCCTATTACCTTAAGTGATACCACAATCGGTTAAGTTCGAAAAGCAATAGTATGTACAGCGTTCTCCCTTAGCATGTATAAATCAAATTCAAACAGAGAGAGAGAGAGAGAGAGAGAAAGAGGGAGGAAGAGAAAGACAGAGAGAAAGAGAGAGAGAGAGAGGGAGAGAGAGAAAGAGAGAGAGAGAGAGTGAGAGAGAGGTAGTGACAGAGTGCGGTGAGGAGGGAGAGAAAATGAAAGGGAGAAAGAAAGAAAAAGCAAGAGAGTAAGAGAATTAAAAAAATCAGTAAAATGGGATGGGAGCATAAATCTCCACACTCAGAACAAAATTGGATAACTGAAAAACACCTGTTAGGATTTTTATTTTTGTACTCGCATTTCATCAAATTCAATTTATTCGACCTAGAAAATAGATTTATGTGTTATTCTAGTTTGCGAATAGACCAGTAGAATTACCGACATGTTGACATAACTTTTCGGTATTTCTAAAAATGCACATTACGTTCAAAAGGAAATCATTACCTTCTCCACTCAAAAAATTATGCACAGACTGTGCAGCCTAATGAATTATATATATATACATATATATATATATATATATATATATATATATATATATATGTGTGTGTGCGCGCGCGCGAGTGTTTGTGTTCGTGCGCGCGCGAGTGTGTGTGTGTGTGTGCGCGCGCGAGTGTGTGTGTATGCGTGCGCGCGCGAGTGTGTGTGTATGCGTGCGCGCGCGAGTGTGTGTGTGTATATATATACAAAACGTATATGAATTTACCTCATTTTGCCAAAAATTTGATTTATCCAGTCCTGCCTCAAAAAGCCATCACGTCATTGCACATTGATCAATCTATAAGATTTGAGCAGTCGAAGATTTTCGATTTCCTCTTAGATTTCAATTTGGGGGCGGACCGGTTTGCTTCCACTCGTTTAACAGTTTGTGAATGTAATGTAAATTTTGAAAAGCTTTTGAGTCTTTCCCCAATCCCCGCGAAAACCAATTACAACTGGCATTGTTTCAGTAATTTAAAGTGATGAAGATCGTGGGTTCTCCCTGTGGTCGAGGTCCGGCGGCTTAACCGGTGTTGCTCCAATGGAGCAGGGGACCATGGTTTAAAGCCCCATTTTATTTCCTTCTTTATTTCAATACTGAAATTAATTCAGTATTAATGTAACTAACCTTGCCTTTTAACAAAATTTCAAAATGTTTAGCCGAAATCTAAACATACAGCTAGTTTTAATATCCATAAAATAGTTTCAGTTATTAGGGGTATTCACGATGTTTTTAAGATGTTAACTCGTGTTAACTAGTATAAAGAAACGTCCAGTAAGATTGTGAACGCCCTCTTCTTTTCTTAGCACGTTCAACGTTAATTCTTCCGTAATGCTGCGCGTGGCGATTGGTAGAACCAGAAACAAAGCTGTAACAGTCGTTGAAGGCGTGTTGTTGTTTGTTTTGGTTTTATTTTGTGTTAAATTGTAATATGCCAGAAGTTAATTAAAAAGGAAAATTGATCAACTCTTTCATTTAAAATGCTATCTATGGACTTCAAAAGTACTAACAAATGACACACTTCAATTCGTGCCGACATACCTGACCTGTACACTAACGTCTAACAGCCTACAACTTTATAGGATATGGGATGTATCTATTATGAATGAGAGTATAAGGACAGGTCGGAAATTAAATAAAGAAATGTATTGGTTTGATTTAATTAATGCGTATTTAAGAATAAAAATACGTGTAAACAAAAAACAGCTGTTAAATTCATGGCTGCCATGTTGGTTACTTACGCCCTAACGGACAGCAATGTGACTACATTTTCGTCCTAACACCTAACATTGGCTCTGGTCTGTTAGATCGAGCAATGTTAACTAGTCGATTCTTACAAGTCTATGTTATCTTTTTTCTCGATCTAAAAGGACCTAACAGGGTTAACACAAATATCGTGAATACCGCTATTAACTCATAAGGAATCAAAATCAACCGTTACGAGAAAACAAAGAAAAAAGGGGCGTTCATTATTTCTTAGATCAAATGATGGCCCGAGAAAATTATTTTAGAAGATTCTAGGATTGAGAGCATATGCTTATAATTTTCAGGCTTACCAACAATCAGAAGTGAACTGATGGGACGGTATTAATATGGAAGGTGGTTTCTTGGGTATAGGGATTGCGTGAACCAACGAAAACTGAAATGGCATTTAGAAGGGTGGTTAGGACAACTGTAGCTTTGTTGATAGCTTGCAAAGGATTGACACTATAGGTCAAATCCAGGGGCTTTCTCCAGGAGTAGGTTTTAATTTCGTATTGATGTCAGATTGAGTGAAAATAAAGAAAATGGAATTCTCCTAAATATGTATAACAACTGGGGGATTTCTTCTGGTGTGATCAGCAAGGCAGACAGAATGATTGGTAGGTAACTATCAAACAATGTGTGTTAAACTGATGAATTTTAACAATCAGGTGAAATGGTTAGGTTCATACAGATTACAAATACAAAATTATATCGATAATACCTTTGCATACATAACACTTTATCACTCGTAGGTTTCTCTTTATAAAACCCAAATATTTCCCAGGCAAATCATCTGAGCATAGTTTAAGTTGTAGAATTGCCATGAATAATTCAGTCATTTCCAATATGCCGAATCATCATTGCTTTCTTGAGCTACTAAGATTCTCCCTACCCCTTTCATCAGTTCACTCGTATCGTTTATTAAACTGGGTTATTTTAAAGTATAATCATTTCCAATTACTTTAGACTATTCCGTCTCAGATCGTAAACAGCTACATTCGTTTTGAATAATGAATATTTGATGTATATCGATCTGGGGAAAAAAACAACTTAAGGTAATGGCAGATGTTGCATACTTATCTGAAAATTAATAAACAACATTGCTCAAAATTTAGTTTGCTTATTCTCAGATGAATGTACATTCAAAGTAAAAAAAAAAAAAATTCAAACTATATGTACGTATTTTAATCTTTATATGAATTATAACATTGTTAATTTTAACGAAAACCAAATTAAACGGTAAAATAATGCATAAGAGCAAAACCACATAATAAATTGTTAGTTAAATTTTAATCTGTCGCTAAATATTTTCAGGTGTTTGGGTGAATTTTCTTTCAAACCATTGCAATTAATTAAAAAAAATTAAAACTCATGAATTTCTGGTTTCGTGTAATTTGGTGTATATTAAAATGAGTATGTTATAATTAAGATAATATGACAATAAAAATACATGCATATAGCTTGAAAAAAACACATACACGAGTGTTTGGGTTTTTTTTTGGTCTTATATTTATATACTATAAGTATAAGTGTGGTGATTAGTAGGCACTCTCAACACGACACGCAAGAATGGCACAATCACATAGAAGACAAATACTTTGAGCCCTGAAGATGATCTCAATAAAGACCGAAACGTGAGAACGACAAAGAAAATGTTTTTCTGAAACCTACATCACACCAGACCGCATCTCACGATTTCTGAATAATTATAAGTATAAGTATATTTATATAATTATATTTCAATGAGCCAAAGCTGAAAAATTTGATTTTTTTAAAAGTATTTATTTTGATATGTTTGAAAGCTTTTGGGTATGTAGGTTTAAATGACAACTGTCCAACAATTGAATGACACACAAAGGCCAGTATTTATTATGTATCTGTCGTTTTATACATAAAACGACTCAGGTGATAATTATTAAACGTATTTGAATGGATTTTGTAAAACTAAATAAAATTGGCATCAGTGACAACACTCAAGAATAAATAAATCTACGTACAAAATATATTTGTTTCTTTACAGAAAGGCGGAGAATTAGAAAAAATGAAAACCATATAAAGATTCGGTTACTTGGGAATTATAATTATATAACCGCAGAGGAAATAATGACCACCATACACTGTATTGTTAGTACTACGTAAAGTTACTAATTAAAGGATATGGGTAAAATTTGAACGCCGGTATTTGAACAGATCTAAATATCCAATAGTGGTACTTCTTCACTTTTATGAAGAAAGAAAATGCAAAATTTTTTCCAGTCAAATTAACCTTTTTTTAAATTTAAAATTAGCCCTTTTTAATTTCATATTAATCCTTTCTTTAGAACGTCATAAAAAGTAGTAGATGAATAAAAATTAAATATAAAATAACTGGGCTCTTAAAACTCCATATGAAGTGTAATTACTATGTGATAAGTGTGTGACGTCTGGAGAGTAAAATTAACTTATTAGCGAGAATGTAGCGTGTTTGACCCAGCCCCGAGGAATATCAAGTACTCTGGGGAGAGTGTGTGACGTCTGGATAGTAAAAGTAAGTTATTAGCGAGAATGTAGCGTGTTTGACCCAGCCCCGAGGAATATCAAGCACTCTGGGGAGAGTGCGTGACGTCTGGAGAGTAAAAGTAACTTATTAGCGAGAATGTAGTGTTCGACCCTAGGTAGGTTCGACCCTACCTTGAGGAATACCGAGCACTCTAGGGTGAGTGTGTGACGTCTGGAGAATAAAATTAAGTCGCTTGCGAGAATGTAGTCGGTTCGACCCAGCCTCGAGGAATATCAAGTACTCTGGAGGGGTGAATGTTACCAGGCTATGTTTGTGTTTTTATATATATATACACATCTTCCTATCAACTCGGCGTCCCCTTGAAGAAATTTTACACACACACACACACACACACACACAGACACACACACACACACACACAGACACACACACACACATAAATACANTATATATATATATTTGTGTCCAATCTGTAGGTGACAACTTGAGGTACAAATGAGAGATTAGTATTTTAGGACATCGACTTAGTTTTCATGTAAAAGCAGAGAGTCGGTAACAGATAAGACGGCCATATATATGGCTGTGGACTGAAAAATAGGAGTGAAAGACCAGAAAAATAAGTATAAACACATAGAAGACAGGCAATGACCACAGTTGTTTGTCGGCCCCTAAACCTCCCACATTATTGTTATTATTATTATTTATTGATTATTTTAATTCATAGTAAATTAATAGCGCATAGTTAAATATTATAGACGATATGGTTAATAAAAAGGAATTTAAAATATAGAGGGAAAATTAAATGTTGTAAAATTGTAATTGAGAACGAGGTGATAAAATACACATATCTCGGACATGGAGATCACCTTGCTAAAAAGGGGTGTCAAATCCCGTTTATCCCGCCCCAAGGCAGCTTGCAATACCGTATCCAGCGACCTTTGCTAATAAAATTTCTAAAAGCAGTGGTAAAACCCATTCCACTGAGATTGGAATTTCTGACATTCCGGACGGTCGAAACATTTTATTAGAACAATCAAACCTTAAGAATCGCGTTGGTCATGCTCTATCTTCGGGGTAAATGCCGGATTAGCCATCGTCCTTTTAAGAGGCACTTACATCCGTCCCTGATCTTTTTCATTCCAGAGGACAAATCCAAAGGGATGACAACAACAACAACGGAAGTTTTGAGTAAACACGCCAAAATGAGTAGAGTTTCAATTTGAACCGGGGTGGGTTTAATTACCTGACAAATATCTTTTGAAATTAAATGGTACAAAATAGAATGTAGGAAATTCCTAGAGATTTTTATTTAGCTTAAGACCAATACCGGTCCTCCAGACGCTTAACTCTTCTCAGCAACGCCCGCTACGTGTCTGATGGCTAGATTTACACGTGTAATCAATTCTCAAGTGGAAAACATTAGACTCAAAAATAAAACTGCAATTTTAAAAATAGGTGTTAACCTTTTTTTTGTAACCACCTAGGACCTAGGTGTTGCAGAAGCAGAGGTCATATCAACCTTCGGTCTTAAAATTGTAAGTCAGGAGTACATCTCTAATTTTATTTTTTGAAAAACCTAAAACCCGTCCAACATTTCGGAGAGAGAAATTCGGATTTTCGCCAACATGCAGTAAAATTAATTAGAGTTCGTGGTCCGATTGACCGAATAATGTTTTTCAATTCATTAATCTTTATATAAGGTATTTGTTGAGATAAAAAAGTCAGTGTCAAGAGTGGGATTCGAACCCACGACCCTTGGCTAAATACGCCGCTGCTCTACCACTTGAGCTACTAGTTACTAGCTGTACAGTAAAATATCAGCTTCGCCTCGAAATTACGCTGCCAGTTTCTTTTTGCAATAACTATGTCATTTTTTGACCAATTTAAAATCTGAATTCACCATTGTTTTCATCGTAAAACATCTTTTAAAATGATCCGCCAGGATGTATACGGATTTTTAAATTGGACATGACCTGAAGTAACCTTCAAAAAAAGGTGCAAATTTGAAACTAGAATAAAAAATTCTTAAATACGTATTTTTTATAATGACATTGGTTCAAGAGAAATTCAGCCGGGCCATCTAAAAAGGGCAGCTTGTATTTTTAGCTAGACTAATGTCCTAAAAGGAATCTTATACCATGTTGTAAATTTGTGAATTTGTTGAGCCAACCTGAAGACGCATTAAAATCAGTTTGCCTTAAATGAGTTGTAACAAAGGCCTTTTCTCAGATAAGCGAACGAAAGAGTGGTATGTTATCTGGCCCGAGCACGTCAAAACCGAACTAATTCTTCCTGGTTTATGGCCGAACTTTTCCGTATTTGTAAAATTTATATAAAGATCCTGCTTCCTCTTTATAATTTCACTGGTCTTTCTGATGGAAAACTTCACAGACAAGGATCGCACACTTAGTTTTTCACTTTCACTCGCTTTAACTTTAAGTGTCAAACGCACCTGGTGAGGCATATTCGATATTTTCGCGTCGAAATACCGAGGTCAAACTGAAGAAGACAAAAAGTACATAAACATGTCTGCAAAATGGCATAATCAAAATATGGAATTACAGACAATGGACAATAATTGGTAGGCGCACAGAACACAAGGGTAAAAAGCGCGGAGTTTCTCAGAAGACTTTCGTTTTAGGGTGGCTGCTGTCCGTTTTACAGTTTTTTTAAATGTCGGAATATAGTTGCAAAAGCTGTCCGCGTCCGTTATTGTCCGCTTTTATATAAGATTTTAATGGGAAAATGCCGAGAATCGGGATTTGTTCGTTCAGGGGAGATGTCCGGTTTTTTAGATGTGTCCGTTAATGAAAGTTTCTCTGTTTGGCAAGAATTTGAGAATATTGCCTCGTCACAAACATCAATAATGATTCTTTTAATTTTTATTCTATAGAGAAAAATTTTTTTTTTCAAAAAACCTCGTCAAAATGGCACGAAACACAAACTTATTGCGGGGATCGCGCAGCATCGCTAGGAATGTAAACAGGTCGCACGCTGAACCAGTCAAAATCAATAACAATTTATTTTAAATTTCAGCTTCTACTCGTACGATATAGGAAGTGTAAATGGGCCTTATGTTTATTTTTTGGACAATTATCTTTTCGACTGTCAAATCTGTGGTAGGCATATCGCGTCGGTGAAAGGTAAGAAAATTAGAGAATACACATTTTTATTTATGGTATAATTTCAGAAACTTCTAACATTGGCCAAGTCAACAAGATATAAATTGTTTCATTTTCCAATAGTCAACTTCCAACTTCGTCGTCAGTTTTCACTTCTATTCTCACTGTATCGTCACATTAATTTAGGTGGTAATATCCCGTAGGTAAGAATACAAAACAATAGCACTGTCACTATTTTTTAAATTTCAGTGTTTCAAATATACGGTGTTGTAACCCATGAATAAGGTTTAATACACGCTATCAAAGAGATGCACTTAGAGAGAAAAAAATAAAGAAACGATTTGCTCTTTGATGGGGTCGACTTGAAAAAACGGCCTTGGTCTGGCACGTCAGCGCTGAGGTTGTGAAATTACACTGAATAACATACAGGGGTATTCAAGATGTTTGGAAGATGTTAACTCGTGTTAATTCGAATAGAGAAATGTCCAGTAAGATCGTGAACGCCCCCTTCTTTTCTTAGCATGTTAAACGTAAATTTTTCCGCAATGCTGCGCGTGGCAATTGGTAGAACCAAAAATAAAGCTATAACAGCCCTTGAAGGCTTGGTGTTTGTTTTAGTTTTCTTTTGTGATAAATTGTAAGATACCAGAAGTTACTAAAAACGGAAAATTAATCAACTCTTTCATTCAAAATGCTATCTATGCACTCGAAAATAATAACAAATGACACGCTTCTATTCGTGCCGACATACTTAACTTGTATCCTAACCTCTAAGAGCCTACTACTCCATAGGATATAGGATGTATCTATTATGAATGAGAGTATAAGGACAGGTCATAAATTAACAAAAGAAATGTATTGGTCTGATTTAATTAATACGTATTTAAGAACGTAAAAATACGTGTGAACAAAAAACAGCTGTTCAATTCATGGCTGCCATGTTGGTTAACTACGTCCTAACGGATAGCAAAGTGACTACATTTTGGACCTAACATTGGTTGTAGCCAGTTAGATCAAGCAATGTTACTACAAGTCTAAATCATCGTTTTTCTCGATCTAACAGGACCTAACAGAGTTAACACAAATATCGTGAATACCCCTATTGTAGTAAAAAATCTTTGTTTTATCATCAGCAAACTTCGTATACCTACTTCCCATGCTGATTGCTATTGGTTTCTAATCTGATGGTTGATGTAATTTTTATAATCTATTTTGTGAGGTTGGATAACTAGCGAAGTGCTGCCTGTCGTGGCGGATATTGCCAGACATTTGCCTACTTCCTCAATATACAATACTCCTGAGTGACCTCTCACCCAGCATAGGGCTTTTTTTTAAATTGAAATATTGTGTATTTTCTTCATAACTTCAATTATGTTGAATTAAACGTAATGTTTTGGAGATAGTCTGTCAGAATGCATATTTTGTCTGAATCTATGTACACAATATATTCCAATGATTTTAATAACGCAACAACCTCAGTCGGAAATATTGAAATTTTGGGTATTGTCGTCGTTGATTATTTTTTGGGTCAAAAAAGGTACAACCAAGTTTGCCATTGAACAACAACCGACTGTGAAGATTCGCCAAACTTGGGCAGGTTGGAAGATTGGAAATTAAGAGATGACATTTCTCTTTGTTGTGATTTTTTTTTCCAAAACGCTTTTTATTAGTTGACGACGATCATTTGACGAATCAGTCTGGCTAACTGGCTCTGGTCGAACAATGTTAACTAGCCAATTCTTACAAGTTCATTTTTCTCGATCGAACACGACCTAACAAACGTAACTGGGTTAACACAAAGATCGTGAGTACTGTCTATGGTTTTGTTCAATATAAGCATTGCTTACATACTTTAAGAAGAAGAAATCATTAAATCAAATAGATAAACTGTTACTAGCCGGCTACGTTGACCAAAAGTGAGACCAAGCTGCTGGCTGGGAAGCTTTTTGTGCTTGAAACGCCGACCCTACAAAAATACCTGTGTGGTTGAATTGGAAGAGGGGTGGTAACTTTATCCACATTGGCATAGATTACAGACATATGTTGTTCTTAGGTAGGCTGAAGGCAGCAGTTAAGTCGAAACGACGAAATTTCAGACAATGATCTCACATTTCAATCGATCCATTATCGAAATTATAGAATATCGTTTGTATTTTATTTTTATTCATTTATTTGAATCCATCGTTTGTTACGCCACGTCACACTTAGTGTTTCTTCTAGTGAAAATATTCACATAAAAGAAAGATCATTAGGAAGGATTAAGAATTGTGAGCTAAAAATGTGTACTTCTCTAATTTTCTAACCTTTTACCGACGTGAAATCTCAATGTGTTCCTTCCCTCCCACAGATTTTACGTAGTCGAACAGATAACCATAAAAGTTAAAAGTATTTGACCATATTGCAAAGTCTTGGAGAAAATATATGGGTATGTTTTTAAGATATCGTCACTTTGTCTATGTATTCTTTATCTCACAATTCAACTTTTTTGTTCAACTTTCAAACGAAATTTGCCTTGCGAAATGTCGTTGAACCATGTTCAGAACGGTTGATCAACTTAAATTTCAAACCGTTCTTCCGTACATCCTCCAAATAGAGGGTAACAGCGCTAGTTGCGGTCGAGCATTACGAATGGAACCACAGCTTCCAGGAGAACATTCTCAAGGTGCCTTAGTTCAGTCAAAGATACATTCTGCATCAGTTCGTTACGGGCACAGGCTTAGATTCCACTGCATACTGTCTTTGAAAAAGCATCAAGCAAAGCACATAAGCATAGCGTTCTCGGAACTCATCTGCGAGGAGAACAGCCTCCATAGTTCAAGTGTTCAAGCGAGATGCCGGTTTAGGTATAGTCGCCTTTCTACTCGGTATCTCTCCAGTAGTACTGATAAGAGATGCCCGTGACTAGGCTAAACTCACGAACCTTTCTGATGACTGTTTTAGACCTAGCCATTACATTAGGGACATTTTGTAGTTGAGACCCTATTCAAGAGGCCGTTAAATGGCGGTTCCATAGTGCCGTAAGAGTAATAAAACGATCGTCATTAGCCGTCGTTCATCGAGTTCGACCATTACCTTCCCTTCCATCAAGACTTTCGGTGGCCCTAAAACGTAGAGCGCGGAACACTCCGGAAAATGGACGCTACATCCGTCGTTGGCCAAAACAACTGCCCGGACGAGATCTTCTCGACTTAAAACAATGCTTTTAAGAATTTTTAAATAATTCAAAATTATTGTTTAATTAAAGAAAACAATTTAAAATCCAATTAACTCACTTGACAAGTTGGCTCTGGAAAGGTTAAATTGAACCGACTCTTTATTTTCAATCTAAACAGTGTAAAAGGATTAGTCAATTATTAATTTTGTTGTGTTTTAAAGTAAAGTTGGTGAAATGCCGAAACGCGTCTGACAAAACAAACAAATATCATGTTCATCAGAGAAATCACACAATTCAATCGGCGGTGATGGCAAAACGCAGAAACCCATGACATGGCTATCAGGGAATATCTTTCGGTGAACGATAAAAAACATACGCCGAAACAAAACCAACTATTTGGCAGGACGGTTAACGTTAGGGGGAGGAAAAGAGAATATTTTTGATGATGCAGGTGGTTAGGGCATGGCCGGAGGGGTGGAACAAGTTAGTGCAATGGCTCGGAACAACACGAACTCTTTTCGGTCCATTCGCATCATCACGCATCCTCTCCTCTTTCACTTTTCTTTACCAAATGGACAGACCTTCCCGTCTCGTCTAGTTCATTTTTTATTTAAATATTTTCAAAAATCAACATTAAAGAGATGAAATTGCTCATGCAGTTGGTACAAAATATCAGCACCCTTTCTTTCCATGCCATGAAACAAACAGCAACGATCATTGGGAAATGAATACATTACTTTGAATGTATTCCAGTTAAAAGCCAGTGCTTGGAAAAAACTGACAGGCAGTAATCATGCCTGACCCAGGTCGCCAGTTGTTCTGCTAAAAAAACTTTATTTTACTTTCGTGGTTGCTTCCCGTTGTCACATCCCATCTTTCACTCCTTTCGCTTTTATACCATTTTTGATCGTGTCATCAGCTCTATTTTATTTATACAGGTCGCGTTTATTCTTCGTCGACTGCCGGCTTCTGTTGTGTAATTTCTATCACCGTGAAGATCAGTGTTGATGAATTACGAAGGATTGACAAATCGCAATTTGTTTTATATTTATTTTCTATATTGTATCAATACATTTGTAATCAATTACTACCACTGGGAGGGGGGGCGCAACGGTTTAGGCATTGACAGGGCGCTCATCACTGTAAGGTGAAGGTCCCGGGTTCGAATGCAGGACCGCTGGATTCGAACCCGACATACTTACAAATGAGCCTTTTTTTTCAAAAACACCGGCACCCTGAGGGTTTGTATGACCTCTGCTGATGCGAACCCTCGTAAAAAAATTACTACCACTTTCCTAAATAATTATAATAACCAAAAGAACGTAAGATTTTAATGCATGTGTAACAGTAAAAATTATTATCAAATCACCTTAGGTCCGTTTAAGATAATAATAATAGTAATTTATTAATACTATTTTTTGTAATTTTCGAGGATGATAAAGAAATTTAATTGCTTGTAATGAAGAAAAATAACTTTATGTTTAAATGCGGTAAATTCTAAAATAATAAATTCTTATTTCGCGTGTTAAATATTTAAGAATTAACATATTGAAATTGCACGTCAACAAATAGATATATAATAAAATTTGCCCATAAACAACAAACAACGTGGTAAAGTGGATTATATTGACATAAGGGATAGTTTGTAAACAAATAATCAATATATACGAAGATTGTTGATTAACCTTAAGTTTTAAACTTACTTGTTCCTCGAGCAAAGTCTTGGGCAAAGTTTATTGCACATATTGTTGAATTGCAAATGAGTGGAGTACGGTTTTCGCCCCTATTTCTCAACACGTCTAAATTCTCTCTCGGTTTTTTTTCTCTTTTTTTCCCCATAGACACAATAAATTGCATGCACATTGAATCGCACGGTAACAGTCTTGTTGTTGTATTCGTTTGGTTATTGATTTATCATATATTATAAAATGTGAGCCATTTTAAACTTAAAACGTAGCAAAAACATTAACGACTTGCTCTACGAGTGGCAACAAAGAAACCACCACCAATCCAATATTCTTTTTTCCTCCGCACCTGAGGCTCGTTCAGCTCGCTACAAAGATTTTACCAAAATTAAAAATAACATAGAAAACAATTGTGAAACACTTTCGATAGTACAAAGATAAATTCCCATACGTTTAACCCAGAAGTATTAATTAACCTGGCATAAAGTGTGAATCGTGGTTTTAATCAGTCATAAGAATAAACTTGTTGGTGCATTTTGTTTTTTTATTTAATTGCCAATGAAATTGGTGGAAGATGATGATTAGAAATTAGATTTGGAAAGGTCCAACCTAAAAGAAATTATCTTAGCTTGGAACTCAGTAGAAACTAAGAAACTTAATTCGAACCGAATAGTATTGGTACCTTTATGAATCTCCGTAAAACATAAATAAATAAAGAGACGCGCGTTCCCACGTAAATTTGCGCACAGCCCTCTTTTCTCACCCCCTTTAATACATACACTCGGTTAATAGTAAGTTCGTGCTTTTTAAAGAGGCGTTTAAAATTTTTTCTAAAATTTCAAACTGGCACAAAAAAGAAATTTGACCAATAGATAATTTAAAGAGTCATACTTGGTGAAAATCACACTAAAGAAAGCTTAAACTTATTAATTATTCTATTAACAATTAGATAAAGCTCTCGGTGGCAAATATAAACTAAATGTTTATTAAATCCATTGTATGTCGTGGTCGGTTTGACCAAATAACTTCTCTCAATTAATTAATCTTCATGTAAGGTATTGGTTGAAATGAAAAAGTTAGTGTCACGAATGGGATTCGAACCGACTGATTGAAAAACGGCAAAACGGAGGGAATATTCGAAAGGTGGGTTGAGATGGGAAGTTGGTGTCCGAGTGGATCGAAGTCTCGATAGCTCAGGTGGTAGAGCGTATCAAGCCGAAGATCGTGGGTTCGAACCTCGCTCGTGACACTAATTTTTTCGTTTCAACCAATATCTTACATAAATGTGTGGTGTTTAGTGTCTGTTAGTTAATGATTATTCGGAGATCGTGAGATGCGGTCTGGTGTGACGTAGGATTTAGAAAAACATTTTCTTTATCGTACCAACGTTTTTGACATCCTACATATATTTGTAAAATGTAAACAATGTTTATAAATGTCAGGCCCTGAAGATGATCTCAAAGATCGAAACATTGGCACGATAAACAAAAAAATGTTTTTCTACAACCTACGTCACATAAAGCACTCACGATCTCCGAATAACCTTACATAAAGATTAATTTTTTTTCTTCATAATCCAACTGTAGAGAGAATCCGAAAATGTATGTTCCGGGTCATAAGAAGCATTAATAAGCAATGTTTTCACGATCATTTTTATCGAGAAAAGACTTGAAAAATCTCGTCCAGATCGCATGAAACACCCAATAATTTGCAATTAACGCAAGCACATCGCGCGAAATCGCGTGGCATTGACTTTTTTTGTAATTTCGGCTGCTACTCGCACGAAATCGAATCGCAGAAAATGTAAACAAGCCCTAAGAGCCGTGTAATTCCATAAACTCTTAACAAAAGCTACTGTATATTTTCGGTACCGTTCATCGAGAAAAACAAACGGTCCCCTTGCAAATTGTGTTCGTTTACGACGACCGGATCAAAACTCCAGCTTCCATCAGTGTACTCGAATATAACGAGATAACTCTTGCAAATTGGTGGGGTTGGGGGTTGGCGGGAAAATATTCCAGAATTTCATTTCCTAGTGCTTAACTCAGGATGTAATTATTTCACGAGGTTTAAGCCGGAAAATTCTTTCCCATCAAAGCAAAAATGTAATTCATAGATTTGAGCTAAAAGGATTAAATTTTATGTTGTTTTATTTTACACAGTGATGAAGCGAAATCTATGAAATATTATCAACGAGCAACCGGTCGTAATCCTTCAACTAGGGACTACTAAAGTTTGCCATAAAATCGCCTTAATTCAGTTTATAAGGAGATCGATGAGAACACTCGAGAGTTGGATTTTACTGAATTTATACAACAAAAGGACCCTTAAACGGGATTATGCCGTTGAACAACTGATAGCGCAGCATAACGCTAATGGTATGTGAAATTTCTATAGGGGAGACCTGTGAGATTCTCCATCGATACACGTAATTGTACTTCCGGCACCGATTCCGACATAAGTGTAACAAATATTTCACAACAAAGACCTCCACTCTTTCAAATCCTCTTTCGTTCAAAGGATAATACGGCCTACACTACCTTCTGGCGAAGATGTAATCCAATATAAATCGTGCGTGTGTTGAACAGTTCAGGCTTATTTACCAAAGGGATTTCCTCAATTACAGTTATATGATGGCTGGTTCATTTCCAGATTGGCGAAAAACTATAAAAATCATTATTTATTGTTGTATCCTAAAGTTAAAACTTAAGTGGGATTCATGCTTGAGCAACAGGTTAGACATGGACATTATTTTTCTTCACGAATAAATACATACAGCCTATTTCCTCGTGACATTTATTCCGATTTATTTACCTACCCGTTTACCATTATATATTTGGAAAAATTGTGTACATAACAAGATCAGTTACCATGTTATGCGATAGATTTAAAAAAATTGTTTTACACTACGTCCAGTTTGAGTCATTCTCAGGTTTGAATAAAAAACGTCTGGGTTATCAGAAACTACGGATTTTCAAAATTTCTAATTATTCAGTAAATAATGTAAGTTAACAATAAAATGCATTTATATGTAAATCCAATTTCTTCCAGGATGAACTTATTCGTTGCAGTCTGTTCAAAATTTCATAACTTAATTTTGTTGATGGTATAGTTAGGCAAGTTTCTGGTCACGGTTGATTTCAAAAAATTCTCACAAAAAGGGGATGCTACGGACGTGGTATCCCAGATTTTAATGAAACTTTTTCGCTGACAGCACCTCAAAAATTATCAGACATGAGTTCGAACTTTATTACCGATAGGTCGCAGTTAGTCGAGAAAATAATTATTATAGGCAATTAAAAGAAATTGTAAAGATGGTTTTCTATTTTTTTAATGTATTTATTTGAAAGTTAAAATATCAGTTAATTTTTTTACATAGGATAAGAACATAATAAGTAGGATCGTATTAAATGAGAATAGGTACGTAAAAAAGGTACAGTACTATATAGTAGTTAGTACTACAACTCCTCGTTAGTCGAGAAAATAAATATTTTAGGCAAATAAAACAAATTGTAAACATGGTTTCCTCTTTTTTTGTGTATTTATTTGAAGGTTATTATGTATCAGTTTTTTACATAGGATAAGCAAATAATAAGTAGGATCCTATTAAATGAGAATAGATATGTAAAAAAGGTACAGGACTATATAGTAGTTAGTATTACTACTCCTAGTTAGTCGAGAAAATAAATATTTTAGGCAATTAAAACAAATTGTTAACATGATTTTCTCTTTTTTTGTTTTTATTTGAAGGTTATTATATATCAGTTTATTTTTTTTTTACATAGGATAAGAAACTAATATGTAGAATCGTATTAAATGAGAATAGCTATGTAAAAAAGGTACACACTATATAGTAGTTAGTACTACTACTCCTAGTTAGTCGAGAAAATAAATATTTTAGGCAAGTAAAAGAAATTGTAAAGATGGTTTTATCTTTTTTTTGTGTCTTTATTTGAAGATGGTTTTATCTTTTTTTTTTGTCTTTATTTGAAGGTTATTATATATCAGTTTAGTTTTATTTTTTTACATAGGATAAGAAAATAATATGTAGGATCGTGTTGAATGAGAATAGCTATATAAAAAAGGTACAGTACTATGTAGTAGTACTAGTAGTAATACTACTAGTTAGTCGAGAAAATAAATATTTTAGGCAATTAAAACAAATTGTTAACATGGTTTTCTCTTTTTTTGTTTTTATTTGAAGGTTATTATATATCAGTTTATTTGTTTTACATAGGATAAGAAAATAATAAGCAGGATCGTATTAAAAGAGAATAGCTATGTAAAAAAGGTACAGTACTATAGATTATATATATATATATATATTACATGAAATATTTTAAAATATTTTTTTATCTAGTATCCCTAAAAAAGTTTGATAGAAATCTCTGTTCATAAGTCATTGCATACCTTCAAACAGGAATACGGGTCTTTTTAAACTCAGAAAAGATACAAAAAAGAGCTTCTATTCATCTGATTTCGACCAGATGTGATGAACGCATTAATTTGAAAGATAATAGTTTCCCCTCATGAAAGAGGCTGTTTCTTTGCTGTGCGCCCCATTAAACTGTATGGCTTCACGCAAAACTGGTTTTGAGTACACGGTATTTCACAACCTCAGTCCCATCGGAATTTTCTACTATTTTCACCTAAATATGTCCTCGTGAGAAATGCACTCTCGTAAATCAAACTAAATAAAATTTGTAGTATGTTTTTTAGGGAAATAACAAATTCTTTGCGAACTTGTACATTTGTTGTCGCTCTGTTTGTCCCAAATGAGAGGAGGGTCTCCTCTTGGGCGATGTCTGCACCACACAAACAACTATTATAGTTTGTTGACACGGATGTCAGATTTTCTATGCCCCTTGGGTCTTTCAAATCCCTTAAACCTTTTAGGCTTTATTTGCATTTACAATATTAGAAAAAAAAAATTCTGCATATGTTTTGAAAGTCCGTTTCTCTTCAGTTTTTTGTCTGTCTGGTATGACGGGACTGTCCGTTTTACTTCCGGGAAAAAGAAAACCCCTAGGGTAAATATAAGAAGGAGTGCATAAATGATGCTTTTTCGAGATTGAACAAGAATATTTTTCTCTGATATAGACCGAAGACGCCCATTGGGAAAATGGTGAAGAAACTAGGATTGAATTTGAACTTTATTCACGGATTGAATATTCAGTGGCATTTCTATTTTGTAATGTTTTGAATTGATCGGTGTGATGTATTAAAACCTGACTAAAAAAGAACTTATCCAACGATTAATTTTACATTTATTATATACACAAAATTAAAGGTACCTGTCACAGGTTGCGTCCATATAGACGGTTTGTGTCCATTGATATGAGATTTATGCTTTTGGGCTTATTATGTGAACCTGACTGACGATGTTATCTTTCCTGAAGAATGTATTCCGTACTTACCAAGGGTCATCAACCATGTCCCTTAGTACTTTGTTTCGGAATTTTTGTAAAACTCTGTTTACAATTATTTTCGGCACACCACCACAATTGTATGACATGGATCTAGATCAGTTTAAGTACGTTTATCCGCCGCCATGTGGTGTACCAAAACGATCCAAATTTACTTGCCAAAAAGTGCCCAAAGCCAAGAATGAAGGATACACACGGATGACATTACCAAAACTTTGGGATCTGATAAAAAGCTTTGAGCTTAAGCAAGAGGTCCAGATAAAAATGGAGCTCGCAGAACAGACCAATATTGATCGCAGTTCGCAGCGTCTAAAAATGGCAGACTTCTTTTAACCTTAATATTATTCAATGAAGGGAGTGTTTGTATGTGTACCTTCAATGATAATTACACAAAGCTGGGAGGTAACGTCTGGCTGGCTACAACCCTGTTACTATCCTAAATTAAAAATTAGCAATAACATCAACGTCATAATGTATTATAGTTATAAGTATCGTAGTTTGAACGATATCAACAGTACTCTTTTAAGTCCCCACTAAAAACTTGTCCTAGTGTCTTCCAGATTGCATAATCCTGAAGTATTTTAAGATTTAAAAATCCACCAATTTCTTGACCAGAATATATTTTGTATTCATTAAAGGTAGAATTTATTTTAAAAGGCAGGTCTTTTCGTTACTATTCAAGCGAAAGAAATCGTAAAATAACTAAGCTCGCTCATTTTGAAACAGAATTTACATGTATCACGTAGCGGAACTTAAAATTCTATGAATATTTAAATTTGATTATAAAGAAGTATTAACTTGTCCAGGAATTGCAAATACAACAGGTCGATAGGTTGGAGAGGGGAGGGGTCGTGGTTAGTTTTGTTTTTAAGCGAGGTTTGCTAAACAGCAGAGTAGGCTCCTGCTAAATGTCCGTTGCTAAATTCATCTCATTCCTTGTCAGTTGCTTAAATGATAATTTCATAACATTGTTAATCAATCTGTTTGTACACATCTGCCTCACAATGGTGCAACAAGTAGGAATATAAACCACGTCCATGTTGTTTCATCACGCCTCTGACTTCGAGAAGGAATCTTGTAACCTTAGTAAAGGGCTCATCGGTAGTCAAGCCTGGCAGAATGGCAAATAAGGAGTCGATAAAGTGTCCAAGGAAAGTTCGATGAGGACAGTTATAATTTAGAACCAACCCAAGAACCAAAGTGTATCAGACATTGGGTTTAGAAGAGGTCATCGGTTCAATCGGACTGCATTCCAAGACAGAGGCATGGGAAAAAGTTCATCCATGACCTAAGGGCAGCACTGCCAAAACTGGTACATGTTAGGTCTATAGGTTGCTGACGGAACTCTGCAGACGCAGGAGGCTTAATCAGCAGAAACAAGGCTGTGCAAATATTGCCAGGAAAAAGAGAAACCTCTATTGGTGCGAAAGCCTATGCATGCTAAGATTCCTACTTTTCGGGCGAGGAAAAGCCGGATCTGAAAAATACCTACAGACCTTAACAAAATATTTGGGTTCTGGTAAAACGCCATAACCCCAACTCTGAGCCCTACACAGGCACACTGAAGGGGCGAAATGAAGAACCGAACAGACCAAGAAAGTAAGGAAGAAACTAGGTTCATCACCCCTCCTCAAATCACAGGAAGAAATTTCTCAAAATAGTCGAAAATTGTAAAATTGAAAATATCTTTACGTGGTTAATGAATTGGCCCGTTAGAATTAGAATTAGAATTGCGAGATCTCCTAGGAGGCCTGTGGCCCCTCCCTGATAGATCAGGGGGAGTCACCCACCTTGGTGCCTGAGCGACTCCGAGGTTGGGCTCTAGTCGGGCGCCATCGACTTCTTTGGCCATTTCGGCGCCCTTACGTTCCCTAAAACTAGTCATTCTCACACTCACTCATACAATAAATACATACATACTACTATATACGAACCCAATCACACATGCATATTCTCTGTCTAGAATCCGGGTCGGACGGTACTCGATATTCCGCCCCGACCCGGCTTAGCGGAGCAGCGGTGGAGCCTTGAAGTAATATGCTGCACCGCCGCCCAGCATACTCCTATTCTAACATAAACAAAATCTAAACTTTAACCTACGAAATAAAATTGGCCCGTTAAACATAAAACCAGATGCATTACAGAATCATTAATGATTATGGAAATATACCGAGAGGCAAAAAAAAAGTGACTACCCTGAATATTTTTAACGATCCCTTAGGCAATACTTCATTGATTATCTTACAACTAGAATCATAGCATAATTGGAAGACTGAAGAAGTCCAGCTTATGTGGCCATGGTGCTTAACATTCTCTGAACAACTGTCGAAGGGTCTTCCATCGTTATCAACATACTAAAGGTTACTCAAGAAGGCATGGATCAGGTCATATGTCACAGAGATGATCGTTTTATTGTTTCGAATGCACCCCGTAATGAATATTCTACCGATGTTGAGATCAAGCAACGACTTCAAATGTTAATGTCCGTTTACGCACTGTAAGGCAAATTCTTTGAGAAGCTGGATTACGTGAGAGAAGGCCTGCCACTAGTCCAGAACTTCCGACAAGGCACAGAATAGCTCAGTGAAGTCTCGCAAGATATAACATCAATTGGAATGAGGAAGAACACGAGAGCGATATATCCCGGCAATATTTTTCACTCCGGAGAAGCTATGGAGGTGGTGGTACTATGGAAGGTCGCACAAACTTCATCGGGGTTCCCTAACTGCTGCGCGATACATTGAAGAGTGTTATCAGAAGAAGTTGTTACTTATGCCTCTAATAGGCGACGGTTTCATTTTTATGCCAACCCCATGCAGCTAGCCAATGGCCAGGCATTTAGTTGCGACGTAAACCCTATCGAGCACCTTTGGGAGGAGTTGTCAAATAGGGTAAAACATTTCCCAGTGATGCCAGAGAATTTGTAGGAATTAAGAATGGCGCTGTTGGAAGAGTATGGAAGTATTCTACAACAATACGTTCAAAACCACATAAAATCAATGCCACGTCGAATGCAACCGGTGAACAATGCAAGAGGAGGAAATACTCCGTACTGAATTGAATATTTTCTTCATTGTTTCCATAGCGTAGATTCCTGAAACAGTGCCCTTATGGTTATCATGACAAATCTCTATGTATAAACATCTTTGCAAAACACGTGTCCGTTTGCGTACATTAATTTTCATTTTAAGCGTAAAAGAAGATTGAATTTTTCTGTGATGTGATTTTTCTCCATTACGTTGCCATTGGGTTGCTTTTCATGGTCAGGTAGAACTTTTGTCCAGATGGTAGACCTATAATTTTTCTCCCACTCGTTTTTAAGCCCCAACACCCTAGTTTAATTAGCATTCAGATTAAACCTAAAATCATTATCCTTCCAAGGATTTTTTCTCATCTTTCTATAACGTGCACTTCAATATTTTCAATTCAGGTCTAACAGTAAATATCCTTAGTCACCTTCGAGATAGATAAGTCGAGATTTCATAATGATTTATATTTTACATTTGAATTTTTTTTTGTCTGTTTGTATTGTCGACTGAAAAAAGAGTGAGATTTTCGAGTCAGACGTAACACGAACGTATCCATGGATTAATGGAGGCGGAGCGGCATGTTGGCCTGTCAGAGAGCAACTTTTAAAGTATAGCAGCCCGGTGTACCGGCGGCTTGGGCAACGAGGACTTTGTCTCGAGTAAGCTACCTATTTGGAAAGGATAAGAAGAAGGATGCTTTTAGAAGGATAGCTATCCGCGGCGGAATGGATTTTTCCGACTTTGCGTATCGAAACTTTTTATACAGAAAACATTCCCCAAAATTCTTTCTTATTCTTAAAGTTTTATGTAAATGCGGCGTAAGTTTGTTTTCCAACGGCGAAGTGTCTGTTTTCAGTTATTTTTAACTTTATAAGTACACTTTGGTAATACCTGTTTTATTTTTAAAGGCTCTATACTTTATATTACAACATCAACTCTCGATAAATTCGTTTTCAAATACACTCAGTAACGGTCTTTAATGGGCTAGCATTAAAAATATGCAACGAGTACTAATCCCCCGTAATTAATTCTCAATGTTAAAAAATGTATTAAATTGCTTTATTGAGGCTTAAATTACACGAGCTTATTGAGTGCGCGGCCAGCAATTTCTATAATTAACTTTTTTTTTACATTTATGAATAACGGTTTTGGTGACAATCTAATAAAACAGAAACTTTAAGCTATTTGAGAGAAACGCAATGAACGTTCTTCCGCGTGATTCGGCCTTTTGAAAACACAACCATAAATTATCTCCTTGACTGAAATCCCGTTATAATCTTTCATAATGACACAAAATGGATTAACTGAAGAAACTTCGTAACTTTGGATGAGCCAGGCTTTTAGGATTCGTGGAGGCAATGATGAATAACAAATTATTTTTATCGAGTTTTTCGAATATTAATTTCAGCCCTTCACTACACTTGTTTTGCCGTTTCGTAACCACTTTAAATACAAAATCAAATAATTTTGCGTGCGGTAATAATTATTAGACGAAATTAGGCAACGTCACATCATAGATTTATGGTGAGGTCTATGCCCATGTGCATTTAAATGATTTTTCGCAAACAGTGATTAACTTGATAATTGTGTATTAAAATGTCTGGGATGTAATTATAGTACTTTCTAATTCTTCCATTCTAATATATGATTAAAAATTTAAACAGTAAAGCCGGGAACACACTTACCAAATAAATACGGACCATAATACCAAAAAAAATACGGAAATAATTAAAAAAAAATTCATCTGTTATTTAAGCACCGAGTAAAGTTATAATACATTTTACATTTTGGAGCTGAATCAGCTGGGGACAATTTTAAAGTCAGAAACACACTTACTCGATGCTACGCCATGCGACGCTACCCGACGCCTTGCCACGTTTTGGTAGGGTGTGCACATCTATCCGACGCAAGCACACGTCGCGTACAGTCCACAGCGTTTATCACAATAATCACGATCACAATCGCAACGCATCTTTTGTTCTTAATGAACTATTTTGAGCAAATCCTTGTAATAAATTGTTAGTTAAATTTTATGAGCACAACCATCTAAAAATTGTTTGTTAAACTTAATTGTTTTAAATAAAGTTACTCCTAACCATCATAATTAAACAATGTTTATAAAAACTTATGCATTTTTTATCTCTTTTAATTTGGTTTACATTAAAATAACATGTAATTAATATAACGACAAAATTACATGTACTTAGTTTGAAATAAACTACAAAAAATATGAGTGTCCTCTTCTGATGCTACCCGACGAAAATGGTGTAATTTTACTAGCAAAACTATGAAATAAATTGTTAATTAAATTTTATGAGCAAAACCGTGTAATAAATTGTTCCAATTTTAATATATATACCGCCGAAGCGAGTACAATAAATTGTTAGTTAAATTCATTATATGAAAAAATCGTATTCCGGTGTTTTGATTGATTTTCTACCAAACCAATAAAATTAATTTTTTAAATAAAAACTAATTAATTTTTAATCACAGTTAATTTAGTTTATATTAAAATAAGTATGTTGTAATTAATATAACGTCAATAAGACATGTAGTTTGAAATAAAAATATGAGTGTCCGGTTCTTTTGTCTTCGACTGTACTCGATGCGACCCGACGAAAATCTGGACAGTGGGGATCGCAGAGCGTCGGGTAGGTTAGCGTGGCATAGCATCGGGTCAATGTGCACGGGGCTAATACAACCTTATGGAAAATCGGAGTTTAGATTTGCGTCGGGTAGCATCTGGTAGCGTCGCATAGCGTAGCATCGGGTAAGTGTGTTTCTGGCTTCGATGTGCAAATCTAAGCAAATTTCCATGTGAAACATTCTTTTCGAGTTGGCTTTTCCCGGAAGAAGGTATATTTTACCATAACGCAATAAATCGTTTCGTTGAATTATGCTAAGGTTTCTATTAAATATTTATTTTGAATAATGGTTTATTGGCACCTTATTTATTATAAAATACACTACTAGTTTCGACGCTCGATTGGTGGCATCCTTTTCAAACACAAAATGAATACCAAAAATAGTTCACTAGTTTTGGTGGTCCGCTTGACCAATTAATATCTTTCAATTAATTAAGGTTTTTAGTTGAGATACAAAAGTCAGTGTCACAAGCGGGATTCGAACCCACGACCTTCGACCCATCCCTAACCATAAGATTTATGTTAAGGTTAAAGGGAGTTAGTCCTGAAGATCTTACGCACTGCGGCCAATACCAATTGTTCCATTTCCCTCATTGGTTAGAGCTTTTCATTAAGCATGAGGATTTTTTATCAGATCTTAAAGCTTTGTTAACTGCTCCCGTACGTATCATTCAGGCTGCCCCGAATCTGGAGTCCTCCGGAGTCTGCTACTGCCATTCTAGTCCAAACACGTCCTAACTTTATTGAACTATTAACTACAATATTAGTTCTGCCGATTCAGCAATGGTCCTTCAAAAAACTTTTCCCGCCTCCGTCCTGGAGTACGATCCCATTCAACCGAGGACACATTGTTAACACCTTGACTGATGGATTTATGTTTTTGACAAAAGTTTGAAGTTCAATCTATGCAAACTACAAATCATGCCGTTGATTGTTTTTGCTCGTTTACTTATTCTCCTTGACTGTAAATGGCTAATTGTACCTTTAATCCTACCACAGCTTTTAGCGATTTCTGGCTCGCCAGACCATTTTAAAACAAGAACGAGTAGTTTCATATTATTTAGTTTGGTAGTTTATGTTTAAATAACTTATAAAGAATAATTTAAGTATTTATTGCTTTAACAATTGTAACAGCTTTGTTGATAAACACTTTACAAACTTACTTCCAGAAGGTAATAACAGCAAATTACATCAGTAATAAAAGCTTAAGCATTGTAATCATAGCAACCATTGTGACTCGTTATTACTGTTATAAACGTGCCAATATTTAACAGACAACTTGGTTAAGTTGTTTAGTATATAAAATTGACCAATTAAAAAATATAATAATTTTAGTTTTCTTTAACTATAGTTATCGAAAGTTTATATAGGAAGGGGGCGTTCTTATGACATTCTCATCTTAACATAAATCGTTATTACTGTTTGCTTACAGCTTAGTGTTGCTAAAATGCTCCATCCATTTATTTAATTTAAGTAAGTAAATTTAATTTGAGTAAAAACAAATTCTGTTGTTTCAGAAGATAAACCTATATAATCCAGGATTAATTTTCTGTTTATTCAGCTTACACCCTACATCTGCCAGGATTGGCTACCATAGGAAATACTTTTCCGATTTGAGCTAAACGATAAATAAGTGTAACAATTAAACTTTGTTACCTGCTATTGTACAACTGGTTGTGGGTTCGATTTCCACCGCATCCCGTGACATTTTTGACGCCCCCGTCCTAAATAAACTTTCGATAACTATAGTTCATAAAATCTAAAATTATTGTATGTTTTAATTGATCAATTTGATATGTTGAACAATTTAGCCAAATTGTCTGTTTAATATTGACAAGTTTAAAGACCAATTTACAGATTAAAGGAGATTAACGATTTTATACTTACTATTCTTTAATCATTAAACTATCAATCTGTAATTAATCTTTTTGTCATGGCATCATACTCATCATCCCTGACTGTCCGCTTTTCTACACAATAGATTTATAGTTTTTAAAATATATAAGTTGTAATTAATGATAAAAGAACAAATTTGTTTATATTGGATTTTGTTTTAGATAAATAAACACTAGATGTGGCTGGAAGGCGGCGGTATCGGATAGTTTCGGCTCGAAGAAGATGTAGGTCGTGAGTTCGAACCCCACTTCACCACTGGAATTTTTGATCCTAACCTTTTTCGAAATAGTTCATAAAACAATAACGTGGCTTGGCTAATGTGGTAGACAAAACACTATTAAAACAATAAATAATTCATGATGTCATTTCTAAAGTACTGATTTTTATATGTGTATTGATTTTATTGTTGGTTGTCCAACTTCACCAATTTCATGACTATCTATACGTTATAGACACTAAACTAAGAATGACTCATAAAATATGTTTATGAATATATTTATATTGAATATATTTATTTTTATATAATATATTATACATTTTTATATAATATATTATTATTTATTTTTATATAATATATTCATGAATATATTTATTTTTATATAATTAATTAAGTAAATGTTTAATGCGGGCACTCTTTAATTCCATAAGGTGCACGTTTTTGATCATTTTTTACTCTACTGGTGAAAGAGGACAAAAACTGTTTACATTCTTAATGCTGTGTCGCTCAAAGAGGCGGAAATTTGTACAGTTAAACAAACACGAAGCATTTGAAATACCTATAAACGCGTCATTTTACAACGGATTTTAATTATAAAACGGCTATTGAAAGAACAAAGTCCATTTTAGCCTAATGAAAATTTGGTCTTATTGTTAGCTTTATTTGACTGCTTAAGTACGCATTAATACTTTCATACAATTATTCAGTTCCGTCGTGAAATTTCACCTTGCGTTGAGATGAACATGTAGGTGAGTCAAGATTGAAATTAAGCCCAAAAAAGCCCCTCGGATTCAGATTATCAGCGAGTTACCTAGAAAAAGATGTGGTCGTTATTATCTGTAAACTTTGTAAGCTGCGAATAAGGTCCAATTGTACAAGCCAATTTCTCTACGGCTGTTCGAATTTTTCCCTCCTTTTGGTCATTTTTCCAAATTCGAAAGGTGGGGTTGAGATGGGAAGTTAGTGTTCGAGTGGATCGAAGTCACGATAGCTCAAGTGGTAGAGCAGCGGCGTATTTAGCCGAGGGTTGTGGGTTCGAATCCCGCTCGTGACACTGACGTTTTATCTCGACCAATGCCTTATATAAAGATTAATTAATTGAAAATAATAATAATAATGTCCGACAAATACACTACGATTGACCAGGTTAACCGAATCATCAGTCACTGACGAATCCTTCGGATGTTTTTCTAGATGTGGCACAAGCATGCGATAAAGTCTCGCATGAAGGTCTCATATATCAAATATGAATTTCCATCCCTGTCAACTAAGCAAAACCTATCGAATCCTACCTTGCTGGCATTTCTGAATTAAACAATTACGTATAGTTCAAACCGAAACCGGTCCAAGTTGGAGTACCACAAGGCAGTGTTTTATGCCCTGTCGTCCATCGATCTGACATAAAAGGAAGCAAATACCGTGGCAACATTTGACAGGGAAACCACTGCAGAACCGACCCATAAATCGAACACCTCAATCTCCATAATCCACAAATGGACGGGAAAAAGTAGAATAAGCTGTATACTGAAAAATCGTTAGATGGAATTCACCGACCAAACCAAATTTACCTTAACGGTTGAAATCCCATACACCGACAATGGAAGTGCTTTGTATTGACATAAACTGGGGGGGGGGATTTTTATGTTTAATGTTCAAAATATGGTTCGTCTCTTAAATTAAATCTATTACATTTACCTTTTTATATGTATAACAATTTAAAAAAATGATTTATCGTTATTAAAAATATTAAAAGTGGGCTCGAGAATGGTGCAATCATATGTTAAATATACAAATTTCCGACGTATTTGTTATATAAACCTTTTATAGCTTAACTTCCGTCAACGTTGAATTTGTGCGTGCCACCGATTTTCATATCGCACTCCCTTTGAAGTGTATGCAGGGACAGATTACCTTTGAAATGGGAATTTAATGTCGATCTCGATGAATATCTACCTCTGAAGATGGGGTGAAAAGAAAAATCGACTGTGTCCCGGTCAACGCTTCACGCGCTGTCAACTTTATTTAATTGTACATAAAATGCCATTTAGTTTTGAATCGATCATTTACACAGACCAGGCCAAAAAAATAAAAATAACGCTATCCTTTCCTTTTTACCCTCCCTATACCAGGCCGTACTCAGTTCTGCCGCAAAATATTTAATATTTCTGAATTTAAATTCAGCCAAATTTGTTGTTACTATTCATCAAAATCATTATTGGACATTTTCTTACTACAGCGTATTATATTTTCGATATGGGCTTTTTGGCTTTCCTATTACAACCTTTTTAAAAAAAAAAATTGACGAGTGTTCGCAACAGCAGAGGTCATATCAACCCTCAGGGTGCCGGTGTGTTTTTGTCGGGTTCGAATGCAGGGCCGCTGGATTCGAACTCGGGACTTTTACCTTACAGTGAAGAGCGCCGTGTCAACGCCTAAACCGTTGCGGCCACCGACACCCCACGATTACAATCTTAAAATGTAAGTTATATAAAGTTGAGTTTTTGAATGAAAATGAATGAAAGTTTGTGAATAAGGAACAAGAATTGTTGGCAATTTGTCGGTTGGTTGTTCTCGATGTACCCTCATTATTTTTCAATCCTCATTTGACTCTCCGTCAAAAAAATCACAGCATTCGAAGATTTTTGTATATTACGAGACCAACTGGTTTTGCATCAGTCAAAAAGGCTAAATTTTGTCTTAAAACTAAATAAAAGTTTGATTAAAATAATAATTAATTAATTTAAAAAGTTTTTTTGCATTCATGTTGGGGTGTGTATCCTCCTATTCCCAAATTTTTCCAATAGTAGTAATATGGGGAATCCATTACAGTTCGTGGTCCGATTGATCAAATAACGTTTTTCAATTAATTAATCTTTTATATAAGACATTGGTTGAGATAAAAAGTCAGTGTCAGGAGAGAGATTCGAACCCACGACCCCCGGCTCGATACGCCGCTGCTCTACCACTTCGATCTACTCGGACACTAACTTCCCATCTCAACCCTACCTGTAGAATTTTCCTTTTTTTTTGCCATTTTTCAAAGGGTGTGTAATCTATTCGATTTTCGGCGACAAATGAAATTGCCACGGAGAGCTATCGTGAAGAAATACTTCATTACTTATTGAGTTGGAAAGTTGGTGTCCGAGTGGATCGAAATCACGATAGCTCAAGTGGTAGAGCAGCGGCGTATTTAGCTGAGGGTCGTGGGTTCGAATCTCGCTCGTGACACTGACTTTTTTATCTCAACCAATGCCTTATATAACAGATTAATTAACTGAAATATGGGGAATGTTAAAAGTTCGTTAAAACATATTTACAGCCAGTGTTTCTCAATTTAGTCTATAATCATATAATTGTTCCACGGATGACTGTTAATGTTCAGATATTTATGCAGTTTTAACAGAATAGTAACTGTGCATAACAGGTCTGTTATGAATTGCTCGGTCGAGGGGAGTAGAGAATCGGAAAATAACTTTCCAACTATCCTTTAATTAAAGAAGAAAAAAGTACTTAGCTCCTTCCTGCTATCGGTAGCCACCGCATTTGGTATTTCCTTATTAGCAGGTGTAACTTGCAAAAGAAGAGTCATTAAGCCGGGGGTGAAATATAATGCCACATGATAGTGTGGAGGCCCTTTAAGTAACCCAGTTCCCACAAATTCCACGCTCTAATTTGAAGCGAATGTCTAATTAGACTGCCGGTAATAAAAATTGCCCCTTCAGACAGCATTAATTCTTCTTTTTCTTCCCCATCGGATTTTTTCTTTCTATGGTGGTTTCGGAATACCGGGCCAGATGAGTTACCACCCCAACGCGGTCGGACATTTGCTCTATGCCCAGCCGTATTATTAAATTTTTGTTTAGTTGCTGATGTCTCTGTGGGGAAAAATTGCCTGTTTATTTGTCTTTGTTTAATAATTGTTGAATCGAAAAACTGGGCTTTTAAAGGCCACAGTTGTGAAATTAAAAGCGCGTTCAGACGATTCGACTTTTGTTGTTCAAACTTTAATTGCTCAAAAAAATAAGTTGAAAGCGACTTGAATCAGTTTTTATTCACACGCTTCAATAAAAATTAATCAACTTTTCATTTAGAAAATAATTGAATGCCGGATTTGGATTTATATATTCCGAAATATGCACATGTATGTACATATGTACACTGCTGTCACTTCTCGCAATTCCAGATTTTGTAATATACAATAAATTACCGGCGGGCCTCGAGAATCACCCACCCCGGTTGTTGGCCGTCCGGGGTCATACCATACTGTTGTTCACCCAGCCACCGAGATTGGGCTCCGGGTGATGTCAAAACCTAGGTCATTTCGGCAGCCAAATTTGAAAGGCAAAGTTTTCACTCACTGAGTGTGGTGGAGTACTCGATATCCCTCCATTACCCCTTTCTATTATATAAGGGGCGTCGGTGGCCGCAACGGTTTAGGCGTAGGCACGGCGCTCATCACTGTAAGGTAAAGGTCCCGAGTTCGAATCCAGCAGCCCTGCATTCGAATGCGACTTACTTACAAATGGGCATAACCGGCACCTTGAGGGTGTATATGACCTCTGTTGTTGCAAATCCTCGTTAAAAAAAAAAAACCACCTACATTTAATTTAAAAAAAAAAAAAACACATTTTCCACCAATAATCGAGGAACAAGGGCTCAAAGGCTCGTTGACGGAACACACAATTCTTACATAGGGCAGCATTCGAACTTGCTCCCTATATGGAGCCATGGAATGCCACCCTTCCATTATGTGAGACACGTTGAGCAACATTGCTGCAGCAACTCTGCATGCACTGAATTTTCTTTCTCATGCCTACATGGATCTAACCGTTTTCATTTAATTTTATTTTTAGAACCCCGCAATTTTCATATCTTTCAGGCTAGAATTGAAACATTTTCTCTGGCATATTTATCAAGTCGCTTCATCATCAGACATCTTAAATCGCAACGTTTGAGCCAAAGGCGCCACCTAGTATTGCCTGGCAATACGAGGAAAAAACAAAACTCTCAGTTTTTCAACAATCAATACGGAAAATCCAAAAACAGTATGCTTACGGTCAAAGTTTTAATAATATTAGCATCACACGTCCAGTCCAATTGAGACTCATTGTTAATTTTTTACCTGTTTTATAAACAAAAACGAAACAACACCCATAGTGTAAAAGTTTAACAAGAAACAGCAACTAGGATGTTCGCACGTTCCAACTCATATGTCAACTTGAAAAGAAGAATAAAGTTGAGCAACTTCTTTTTTTAAATTATTACTTTTATTTTCATCCAAAGGTTGAAAAATCCAAAGTTCTCTATGGTTGAAATATGTTATTCAATTTTGGTCTGTCACTAGCGTTTCGGGCCTACGGCCCATCATCACCACTGAACATGGAAAATCTCATGGCACAATTGCTATCCGAAGATACACACATAAGCATATTACAATTTTTTTAAAATAAATATACATGGACCATGCCATAGATACATATATATTTCCACCCATTTTGATAAATAATAATAAACAAAATATTTCAACCACGGAGAACTTGGGATTTTTCAATCTTTGGATAAGAATTGCTACGAACCGCCGTGGATTTTAAGAAAAAGATACTTTTATTTATTATTTACAACTACAAAGATTGTATCGAGTAAATATTTTCAAATGTTGTTTGAAACAACAAACATTTAATCGTGAAAAACGCGCCTTAACAATAAATCCTACGTAAATTTTTGAAATTTATATAAAACAAAATTAAGGGAAGAAGGTAATAAATTTTCGGCAGGATGCTAACGTAAAAATTACAAGTAATCTATCCTTATTTAAATTTCTTCAAATTTATCGTTCATTGTGAAGTTCGTGTCAAATTTAATTTTAATAAATTGTTTTATTGATTAGATCTGGTTGTTCCTAGGCTCGTAAATTGCGTTAATTCCATTTTTACAGTTTTTCGATGTAGACGCCATAAATAAACATCGACCCCTCAATGGCATGTCAGTGTCGAGAAAGGTCAAAGTTTCTAATGCCGTATACATTCAATATCCACTAATCCGTGTCTTCTCATATGCAAAGCACTCAGGAAAGGTTTTGTGTGTACGAAACGGCATCCAATTCCAAATCGAAGGGCCGTTGCGGGGAGAAAAATCCGACCTCTTTTAACGTGATGTACAGTTCCACTAACCCCGATGTGCTGAGCAATCGACAAAAAGTTCTCTTATCAGCGGAATTCTATTGGAAAATCTTGCATAAAACCTCATCGCTTTTGACATATTGGTAGTCCAATAAACCCGTTAAAGATACGATTTGAACTAGCTGGGCAAAATTAAATGAAGCCTCGACTGAAGTTTGGTTAACGAACTTTAATGAAGGCCAAATACAAAAGGCCCACTACAATGGGAAGAACAATAGGATTCTCGATTTTTTTTTTTGCTCGTCACGTTTTATTTACCTTTACTTGATTAATGACCTCGTGGATCAAACTAGTGTCAACAATTTCATGCTCTCGCGGCTTACTGGATTAACTTATCCTGTTCGTAAATTAGTATATTTTTGCCGCCGGTTAAACCTTAATAAAAACTTGAATACATATATATTTCAAACTGTGAGTATATTCTCTTATCGACAATTCAAGTTTATCTTTCTTTTTCGTGAATCAGATATAGATGTATATTTAGGGGAATTTTCAAACTATACCCTTTAAAAGCCATTGCACCTTCTGTTATAGTACACAGGTGTCCCAATTCATCGAAGAATTTTAATATTAGGTTCTGTTTTTAATGTACCATAAGAGCGTTTGTATGGCTTTTCACCGTGCCGATCTTTCTCACTTCCCTATTCAGTCTGTAGCGCCCCGACAAAAATCCTGCTAAGATTTAGTCTCTTCCTGCTTCCTTTGATGCAAATCTCACCACAAGGTTTTTGGTTTGTTAAAATGGTTTCCTTCCTTTCAGCTTTTCATCTGTTCTAATGCTAGTTGATCGTACTAGCCTATGCCATGGGTACAAGATCTATCAGCTGTGTAACAGCCCTTTTCTTACAAGGGGATTCGCCATTGTTACCTCACTGGTAAACTGTACTTGAACAGTTTTGTCTTGGTGCAACGTAAAGGGTGTTCACGATGTTTGTAAGATGTTAAATCGAATAGAGAAATGTCCAGTAAGATCATGAATGATTCCTTCTTTTCTTAGCATATTAAACGTTAATTTTTCCGAAATGCGGCGCGTGGCGATTGGTAGATCCAAAAATAAAGCTATAACAATACTTGAAAGCTTGTTGATTGTTATGGTTTTGTTTTGTGTTAAATTGTAAGATGCCGGAAGTTAATAAAAAAGGAAAATAAATCACCTCTTTTATTCAAAATGCTATCTATGCACTCGAAAAGTACTAACAAACGACACGCTTCAATTCATGCCGACATACCTAACCTGTACACTAACGTCTAACAGCCTAAAACTTTATAGGATATGGGATGTGTCTATTATGAATGAGAGTATAAGGACAGGCCGGAAATTAACTAAAGAAATGTATTGGTTTGATTTAATTAATGCGTATTTAAGAATAAAAATACATGTAAACAAAAAAACAGCTGTTCAATTCATGGCTGCCATGTTGGTTACTTACGCCCTAACGGATAGTAAAGTGACTATATTTTCGACCTAACACCTAACATTGGCCCTGGCCTCGGGCAATGTTAACTAGCCGAATCTTAAAAGTCTGCGTCATCATTTTTCTCGATCTAACAGGACCTAACAGAGTGAACAGGGTCAACGCAAAGATCGTGAATGCCCCTATATTATATTTTCAACGTCCCTCGACATAGAAGGAGCCTGGGCAAGTGCCCTTTGACCCTTTACTTTCTGATAGAGCAGGGTCGATTTTCAAGTTTAAATCTAAATGGTGCCGAAAATACCTACCTACCTATCATGTCTTTTGATAATAAAGGCTTTTAGCGATTTTAGCCCTATAACAATATGCTAATTAAGTTTTTGTCTACAAATCTCATTGAAATTTTTAAAAAACGGCTCCGTTTAACTTGATGTTGAGAAAGAAAAATATTTTATTAATCTTCAAAACGTAAAATCATATTATGAAACTCTACCTATTAATTTTGAACTACACAAATCTCTTCACTTTTTACAAAGTATCATTTCTGTTCGGGAAATTAAAATCTCAGGGCGTCTAAAAAATTAGTATATTTAAAACTAAACAACATTGAATATGGACTACCTCGACCATTATTTTTACGTTTATTAAGATCAATTTTACGGGATGAAATAGTTTTCGACTTTCTAAAAGTTATATACCATATAAATCTAACCACTGGTATGTTTTTCATGTTTCCGTTACATTCCATATCAAAAATGTCTGTAAAAAAGTTAACTGCGGAAAATGCGGAGATAATTCACACGAAAGAATAAATCGGCCAAATCCTCCACATAACCTAAATTTTTCCGGATCACATCCCGCCTACGATAGAATCTGTACAATATATTTCAGGAAAAAAAATAAATAGAAAAAATACGTTTCACGGAAAAATTATCTTTTAATCAGGCAGAAAACATTTTGAAAATTTACCGGAATTACAACCACAACGATCTATTTCCCATTCTCAAGCCATATGTGTATCGACAATCAACCATAATAACACTCCTCAATCCTGCAGTAATAACAAACCGAATGATAACAATTCAAATTCCAGCTCCAATAACAGACAAAGGATAGATATACAACCCGTACCAACTCCTACTCAGAATGCACGGAAAACCTCAGCTTACAAATTAACAAGGTTAATAATGCTTAAATTAATAATAAATTTATTATAAGAAAAATAAATATTCTTGAAAACGAGGAATTAAAAAAGAAAACTAACAACTAACAATCAAAATGGTTCAAAACTTAAAAGCTTTGACTATAACACATCTGACACAGAACGACTTTAAAACAGTATAGACATTGATAATATATAAAAACATTTCTAACTGGCAAATTGGTCCAAAAACGAACAGCACAGAACATAATAAAACGAAAAAACAAGCTAAAATGAACCAAAATTAATATACAAACTAGAAAATGGATAACGTTAATTTATATTAATACAAATAATAAATAATTAATTAAAAATATAAAATAATTAAATGGCCTATCAAATAAATAAATCTCAGACAAAATGAACATAATTCAGTGGAACATTAATTGTCTTATTTCATATCGATAAGAAGTAGAACTTTTGGTAAGCCGCTTAATAGCTCAGGTTTGTGCACACAAAAAACTAAATTAAAACCTGAAATTAAAATTTTTACAACAGAAAGAAAGGATTATACTCAAAACCAAATCGCAAGTGGTGGAGTCTTTACACTGATAAGAAACCTAGTACAGTAGTCAACCTAGCAAGACAAATACATATAGACCCAATAAGAACCCACTTAATCCACCTCAATTTACAATTTGTTCGATACATCTACCACAAAAATTTAACAGCATTCGATTTAACTGATGTACATAATCAATTACCCAAAATAATTATGATACTGGGAGATTTTAACGCCCACAATCGCTTATCGGAAGGGGGTAGCACAAATCGTAAATGGAAAGCAGTAGAAACTAACCTTGATATTTTCAATGAGTTCTCCTACACGTGTCTGCACGAGATCAGGAAAATTATAGAATATAGACATGTCTATAATTAACCTTAGTCCTACCTCACTCTTTACTTGACTTACTACTGGACATAGCAGTGATCACGTCCCTATTTCAATCTAATCCCTAAACGACACACCACCATTCAACGTTCACGATCATGGCGGCTGGATAAAGCAAACTGGTCTTTGTTTAGAGATAATGTTAATCTTGAAATGGCAATATGAAAAATGATATAGATCTAATAAACAATAACCTCAATAAATGTATTATAAAAACCAAGCAATTCCCCTCAGCAAAGACTCATGTCCTAAACAAAGCCAGGTTACATGATTAATGTGAAGAGAAAAAGAAAAATGTAAGGCTTTGATCAAGTTTATTAGAAATCAATTGGCAATAAATCTAGAAAAATGTGTGGTGTTTAGTGACCGTTAGGCCCTGAAGTGAAATCATTTCCGAGTGGAGCTCAAGTGGTAGAGCAGCGGCGTATTTAGCCGAAGGTCGTGGGTTCGAATCCCGCTCGTGACACTAATTTTTTCATTTCAACCAATACCTTACATAAATGTGTGGTGTTTAGTGTCTGTTAGTTAATGATTATTCGGAGATCGTGAGTTGCGGTCTGATATGGCCTAGGTTTTAGAAAAACATTTTCTTTATCGTACCAACGTTTTTCACATCCTACATATATTTGTAAAATTTAAACAATGTCAGGCCGTGAAGATGATCTCAATAAAGATCCAAACGTTGGCACGATAATGAAAATGTTTTTCTAAAACCTACGTCACACCAGACCGCATCTAACGATCTCCAAATAATCAAATAAAAATATAAAAAGAAAAAAAAGCACGCGAGGTATATCATAAAATTCAGTAAGAAACAGACCTGGCGTAAATTCTTAGAGAAAACAAATTCAAATACTCCATTCTTAGTATCCTGGAATACAATCAAGAAAATTGCTGGACAAAAATAGTACAACCCAATGACATGTTTAAAAATTGCTAATAACTTGTGCATTAATAATCTAGAAGAAATAAACAATTTCCTCGGGCAGCACTTCTATAAAATGTCAGCTACAGATAAATATACGGACCACATTAAACAGAGAAAAGCAAAGGCAGAAGCGACAAATATTCCTTTTAGCAGTAACAGAAATCATCCCCTAAACCTACCATTTTCATATGATGAATTTATAATAGCTTTGAATTCTCGAAAAGATACTGCCTCTGGGCCAAATAATATTTGTTTTGCTATGATAAAAAATTTCAGACAAGTCGATAAAATTATTGTTGTAGAAATTTTAAACAAATTTTTCCTATTCGGAGTTTTTTCAAAAATTTGGTCCTGTACATCTATTCCTATTCTCAAAAAGAATAAACTATCTCATAAAGTTAATAGTTTTCGTCTCATATCTTTGACATGTTCATTATGTAAAGCAACAGCAAAGATAATAGCCAAAGGTTGGTCTGGATCTTGGAATACAATTCTTTGCTTTCTTCTTGGCAGAGCGGTTTCAAATTATAGAATAGATGAAACACCCTGACCTTTAATGGATATTTCCTAAAACCAAGGCGCTTTAAAGTCAGATACGGCATTCCTTCTCCAAAGAATTTATGCAAGAGAACGGCGTACCACAGGGAAGTGACCAAAGTGCGCTACTTTTCTGCCTAGCATTAAATAATGTCTCTGGGCACGTAAAGTTACCAGTTCGTAGTATGATATACGCGGATCATGTGGTGATTTACTGCACGAACAAAAACATCGAGACCCTGGAATTTAACATTCAAAAAACACTGGATGAAGTAACTAACTGGATGAATAAAAATGACTTCAAAATCTCAGAGTCCTGAGAATCCTATCTATCTATCCAGCCACCAAAACTAAATACTGAAATTGTCTAGATGTCTGAACCCGACATCCGTCTCCAGCTATTAAAAATTAAAACTAACATATGCCAATTCTGCAGGTCAAAATAAGCCTCACCTACCTCTCTTCCTTCTCAACAGATTCAGTCCAACCTGAATTTTTCTTTTGAAGGCGCGAACTTTGTCATTAGCTTTGAAAGTTGTGATACTCTTCCCTTGGAAAGAAGTATTCATCTCATTCATTTTCACGAAAATATCAGATAAACACGACAGTATACATTGCTTTTTCTCATCATGGAAAACGTTTGCCAATTTGACATTGTGGTCCATAAAAAAGATAAGACTTTAGAACGTAATTCCTGTGATCGTGAGGCAGCCGCTCACTTATGTATGTGGAAGCAGGGAATGATGAAGGCGTCCCATAGCGTATTGTGAAAAGTCTTGACTTCAATATAACTTAATATAATTACTAATTTGAACAGACTCATCCAAACTTTCTTAAAAGAGGCTGCCATTTATTTTGTGGCTAAAGTCAGAAACACACTTACACGACGCTACGCCATGCGACGCTACCCGATGCTACCCGACGCAAATCCAAAGTACAGTTTTCCATAAGGTTGCATTACCCCCGTGCACATCTACCCGACGCTCTGCGATCCCGACTGTCCAGATTTTCGTCGGGTCGCATCGAGTACAGTCGAAGACAAAAGAAACGGACATTCATATTTTTATTCAAACTACATGTCTTATTGACGTTATATTAATTACAACATACTTATTTTAATATAAACCAAATTAACTGTGATTAAAAATTAATTAGTTTTTATTTAAAAAATTAATTTTAATGGTTTGGTAGAAAATTAATCAAAACACCGGAATAGGATTTTTTGATATAATGCATTTAATAACAATTTATTGGCGTAAAATACTAAAATTGGAACAATTTATTACACGGTTTTGCTCATAAAATTTAATTAACAATTTATTTCATAGTTTTGCTCGTAAAATTACACCATTTTGTAATGTCGGGTAGCATCAGAACAGGACACTCATATTTTTTGTAGTTTATTTCAAACTAAGTACGTGTAGTTTTGTCTTTATATTAATTATTGTAATGTTATTTTAATGTAAACCAAATTAAACGAGATAAAAAATGCATAAGTTTTTATAAACATTGTTTAATTATGATGGTTAGAAGTAACTTTATTTAAAACAATTAAGTTTAACAAACAATTTATTAGATGGTTGTGCTCATAAAATTTAACTAACAATTTGTTACAAGGTTTTGCTCAAAATAGTGCATTAAGAACAAAAGATGCATTGCGATTGTGATAGTGATTATTGTGATAAACGCTGTGGACTGTACGCGACGTGTGCAGATGTGCACACCCCGCCAAAAGTAGCGTCGCATGGCATCGGCTAAGTGTTTTCCTGGCTTAAAGCATGTCCGTGGAGAAGACAATGGCTGCTTCAAATTAAAAAACTCTCGTTTTTAGTACTCATTGTTACTACTTATGTTAATTTTATTTATTCACTCTACGATTATTTTTGCAATTGTTAATTTTTTCGAAGTTTGCCGCGGACCTCAGTTTGGAAAGCCCCGTTGTAAAGTAATGTAGTCTAATTTCCAAAATATAACACGATATTACAAAGCTTTGTAAGTTTACTACAAGTGACACTTTCTACAAAAATAAATTTTAATTCCATAAAATTGAAATAAAACAATGGTGCGAGCTTGGGGGGATCGGGATTGACGGGGTGCGAGATCGCGTGGCCGATCGTGGGGGGGGGCGTAAGTGCCTCGGAGGGACTTACAAGGGCGAAATCGAAGTCAGTGAACTGTGAGGGATGTGGATGTGTGGCACAGCATCTGCACATCCCTCGGAAAGTATAGTAAAAAAAAAAAAAAAAAAAAAAAAGTCCGACGTCTTTCGTCCCCTGGGCCAGGCGGTGCGGGCGGCTCCGTGATTTTCGTCTGTCCCGTTTTACTATTCAGTGAATGCCATTGGGATTGATATCAAGGCGGAAAATACCTCAAATGATTGAATGCCTTTATTTTATCTAAAAAAAAAAAAAAAATACGGAAATAATTTAAAAAAAATCATCTGTTATTTAAGCACCGAGTAAAATTACAATACATTTTACATTTTGGAGCTGAATCAGCTGGGGACAATTTTTAGCCTCAGGTGATCGGTATGCCGGACTTAAAAATTCATAACTTGTACCGTTAAAAAGCGGAATATTTACTTTTTCAAGCTATGTCGACAAAGTGTAGGTTTTATGACATTATAAACGAGTAAAATAAGAATGAAATCAACAAAACAATTACTCAAACGTTTTAGTTTATTTCTTCGATTCTAATATATTCAAAGTTATCGACATGTTTGTTTCGAAAAATCAGAGGCATTTAGAAGGTAAAAATCTGATAGGAAAAAGTATCTTTTGATTTTCCCATAATTTCGTATTCAGGAGTTTTTCGTTGTGTTTAAAAGGAATATAGAGTGTTACTGGCCAAAAAATGAATTAGCCTAATTTACTTAGCTAAGACGCAAAAAGAATCTGGGCAAGCCAATTTGTAACCATTGAAATGCAATGCATCATTATTTTGCAACAGAGCGTTGTATTTTACATGCAAAGTAGGTTTTTTTTAGCAAAAAATAAAGTCGAAACTCATTTTTTACGCGAAAAACCCGGAATATAAGTTTATTTTTAAAAAAATGTATTCATATACTTTACTTCCAAACCCTTTTTTTTTTTTTTTAATCAGAAAAATTACGATAATTTTGAAACAACTCGACAAATCCTAAGATATGTTTTACATTAATATAAGCTACACCTTTATGACACAAGCCTACTTCCATAAGTATATCAAGAACGTATATATAAAATAAAAGTTTCAAAAGTTTTTTGTCGATTTTATTCTTATTTTCATCATATATAATGCCAGAACATCAAAACCTTGTTGACATAGATTGAAAGAAGAGAAATGCAGGTTAAAAACTGTCGTAATAAAATTGAATTTGGATTAAATCCGTATGAGTTAGGGATTTTGAATTTGAACAAGACACCGGAGAATCAAAAATTGCCCCAGCTGACCCGAAAATGATTCAGCTCAAAAATGACTATATTTTGTTTGGTAGAAAAATTGGTATGTAAGGAAATTAAAGGGTGCTTAAAACGAATTAGATTCGTTTTTTTATAGAAATAAATATTTCGGCCTTCTTTACTGGAAGCGGGTGTGCTGAGAACCACTTTCAACGCGACAGACAACGACACATCTACACGGAAAACAAACACTTTGAGCCCTGAAGATGATTTCAATAAAGATCGAAACGTTGTCACGATAAATAAAATGTTTTTTTAAATCCTACGTCACACCAGACCGCATCTCACGATCTCCGAATAATCATTGACTCACGGTCAGTAAACACCACACATTTAGT
Organism: Cimex lectularius; assembly: GCF_000648675.2. Classification (NCBI taxonomy): domain Eukaryota; kingdom Metazoa; phylum Arthropoda; class Insecta; order Hemiptera; family Cimicidae; genus Cimex; species Cimex lectularius. The sequence continues at coordinate 300,642 of NW_019392984.1, read as the reverse complement.
ACAATACTGGATATTATTTTCGTATCCTACATAAAAAATGGAATGATTTAGGTTTTTAAGTATTGAAAAAAGTGAAGTATTATCACCCTAAATATTTATTTTGATACGATTTTCATTGCTTAGACAGCTGCGGATTTTCCCATTAATTCAAAAACCTCGAATTGCTCAAATTGAATCAAAATGTTGAAAATCAATTAGGTTTTCAAGAGGTTATCAGCTGCATTTAAAAGGCGTTTGTTTTAAACGTGCATGACTGTGTGGCGTGCTGTTATTCTGGTAATTTATAAACTGAGGTAAAAACCCGAATCTAATCTTTATTAATGAGTTTCGTATATCAAGCCTGCGATTTATAAGGAGACAGAAAATTAATAAAAACTTTATTTTTGTAAAATGGGCCTAATTAATTTTTTTAATGAGAATTAAATGGACAGTAGTTGAATGAATTTTTAACCTGCTAACTTCTTCCTTTGTGACAAATTTGCATAATTATTTTAAAAATGCCCACAGCAAGCAGTTAGTGGTAAATATTCTCCTATTTGACCTGAATCTTTTATTTCCTTTAATATAAGCCTTCTTTTGAAGTTTTTAGAACGTATTATTTTTCACCAATATTTACATCTCATAAAAAAGCCGGCCAGCAAAGAGTTATGTTCTAACTTCCCTGTGGTTCACAAGTTTCTGTAAATGTGGCTTGCCGGTGACGTACGGTGAGCTTCTTCAGTCATATAGCTCGGATTAGGCTTGATTAAAGCTTTAAGTTTGGCGCCGTATTTCGTCGGCGACCTGCCCGAGCTTTCCACGTCTTTCGGAGTAACATATCTTGTAAACTCGGCAGAGTTAACTTCTAGCATTAAAAGCATATTCCCATATTTGCCGGAGTTGGATCATGATAGGAATTCAATGATTTATGAAAAAATGTGTCTGCTCCATTTACAATCAGGTAAAATGTTTATAAGAGTTGAAGTTATCAGTCTTTAAGTTGTCAGATAAGGAAAAACGATCAACTTAAAAATAAAGACTGATCTACGCTGTCATGTCTAAAAAAACATCTTTACAAATGCATCATTACATAAACACTACCATTACACATATTTTATAACAATTTCGTTCAGCACATACATCTTACACGTTCTAGTATTGATGACTGTGTCGGTTCGGTATGATAAGGTTGCTGAGAAATTCCAGGCCGACTGAGTGTTCGTCCTAATAAAAGATGATGTCATACATTATTGCTGAATTGAGCATTGATTGCCTGTCACTTTCATCGGACTACAAATCTGTGCATTTCAAATTGTTACATCCCGGGAGATTGCATTCAGAAGATTACATTCACTGGCTCATAGGTTCGTTTATAAATGTAAGAAATTAATTATTTTAATTAGATATGATGTTCGTTCATCGACCTGCAGATAATCTATGTAGGGTTCCAATCTTCGAAGAGGCTGTTAGACGGGTGATAAATTAATTATCTTTAATTTTTATTCCACGGTATATAGTTCTGTAAATAGTTTTAATTTAGTTTAAAAAAATTAAGAAAAACAAAAAAATTTTGTAAATATTCCGGTGATCACAAAAGTACCTGAATTGATTTGTTTGCTAGTCAGAACATAGAATTTGGACCTTTAGTTATATGGGTTTTTAGCAAGGTATTTTTAACTTTACTATAATTTATTAGTTTCATTGTCAAATATAAATATTATGTGAAAGTAAATAGGGCGTGATTTATGTGCAATAAAAACAGACAAATATGCACATATATATGCAAACATATTTTGTAAAAAATGCAATTTAAAACTGAAAAGTGCGAAAACCACAATTGAGAAAAAATAGCCTCAAATTAAAGCACGTGATTGTATTGAAAAAAGAGACAGTGGCAAGAGGAACATCACATTGCTAATATTAAAAAAGAAAAACGCATTAAAAAAGTTAAATTTAAAAAATCCGTCGTCTCATCCATCGAGACCCAGATCGGTCCATTTTCGATGATTTTATGGAGTGTTTCATTGTATAAGATCCAGGTGAGATTTCCTGAGGGTACTTTCGTGTAGAATGGCTTTCCCTGTGTTCTCAAAAAACCCTTGAATTCAGGGTGGCTTAGTTAATAGATGGGTATGTCAGCTCTAACTAAAGCACGACATAAACCGGTATCGAACCGGGACTTTCCAGACCCAGCTCTTGTGGCAGCTTGTGTCACGAAGGTATGTTGAAACTTAGACTTCCTATCTTTGTTTTCCTTGTGTTTTGCTGTCTTTATGTGCTGTGTTACCAAAAAAACGTGTAGCTGTTGATACAGGTTCATCACAACAAACACGTTACAAAACGTCTGCAAAGCCCTTAAAAGTCTCTGTTGAAAACTCAAGCACATACTTTCGAACAAGATCTTTCGTCTTTGCGGCGACTTTCAGCATTTTAGGAGTAGTCCGTTCACAACACGCCAATAATGTTTCACGATGGAAAACGCATGAGAGACTGGGTAAAACTGAGAAGTATGATGGTAGGGAAAGAAGAGAACTGAGGTCGTAATATTTCTATGAATCCAATATTAAACTATTCCAATAGAACATTTACAGTGGTACAAACACTATTCCTTTCTGTATTTATACCAAGAGAAGCAAAGGCGACCGAAAGTTCGCGGAAAGCGGCGGAGCAGCAACTGAACAAACACAAATTCGTTCGTTATGTGGAGACGGAAGAATTACATTAAAATTTGACTTACCAAATACCGATATTTAAAAAATATGCAATTATAACCCACATATGCGAAAATATGCATTTATGGAAAGATATGCACAAACATGCTAAATAAATATAGCTTAAATTGATTCTAAATGCTTCAAAACATATACAGTTTGTTAAAACTGGATGTTTTAGTTAACCAGGAAAAATATGCAAATGCATATATTTCACAGCTATAGTAATTACATGTAATCTTTATATGGATGTCTGTTTCACCGTCAAAATTTATTAGGTGCCATGTGCTCCTCCATAGGCTTAACCCCAAACCCCAAACACATGTACAATAGTTTTTCGTATTTATCGTTTCTTCATCCTTGGGAAAGTAGTATACCATTTTATTACATTAATTGTTAATTGTATTTTTTTTAATTTGTAATAAAATAGGCCCTGTTGATGGCACTATAAATTGCCGAAAGCTCGGAGAACACAGGATTTAGTCCTTTTTTCACCATCTAATGACCTCTACGAATATTGGAACTCTACATATTATAATTAGGAAAGTGTTTCACTTCGTCTGCATTCGTCCTAATATCCATCAAAATATTATTTTAAATAATTCATTTGTCACCGAGAATCAAATAGGTCATACGACACGCAAAAAAGGGAAAAAGGAGGGAAAATTCGTAAGGTTGGGTTGAGATGGGAAATGGTGTGTGGATCGACGTCACGATAGCACAAGTGGTAGAGCAGCGGCGTATTTAGCCGAAGGTCGTAGGTTCGAATCCCGCTCGTCACACTGACTTTTTTATCTCAACCAATACCTTACATAAACATTAATTAATTGAAAGATGTTATTTGGTTAATCGGACCACGAAATCTAGTGATTATAATTTTAATTAATTATAACAATTACTGACGTAACTATATGAATTGAAAATGTCCTACCCGTGGAGCTAATCGATTACTTTTTTTTATTTCTCAGCAGTGTTCCGCTCTTTTTTAAAGATTTTTTTTTAAATTAACCAAACTTCGCACACTGTTTCCAAGGTTCATTACCAACTGACCCCGACAGTCCTGAACTGGGGTAATAATTATTTCAGCCCGTTGTTATTCCCTTTGCTCACCAAGTTGTTTTATTCCTACAATGCCAGAAAGAGTTATTAACTTGTCAAACACATTTCACCCGTTAGTCTAATACACATGCAAAATTGCTTTACTTACTAAATTAATAAAACATGATTCGAAAGTGCGAATAATTTTACCGACGTCAACATACTTGAGGAGGTTCAACATACATGTCAACTTGGACTAAAAAGTCGTTATTGTTCAGAGTCTGATTCTCTATGTTATTAGAGATATTTCACTTTTAAGGTTGCCTTCAACATTTCACAACTTCCATAAAGTCCCCGTACGTCATAAAATTTCAGTCCTACTGTCACTTTGACTACACCAATGACAAGAGTATTGAAAAATGCTATTAGATTATTAATTAAGCAAAATACAAATTTATTTAGAATATAACCATTTCGAATTTGCAAAGTTCTAGTCTAAAGTTTACGTAATATTTACTTAGTGTTATAAAAAAAAGTTTATTTCAATTTTTGTTTTTTCTTATTTTCAATTGTGTCCCCAAAAAGTCTTGTTTATTTTATATTACTATCAATATTTCAACCGTCATAATTAAACAATTCTTATAAAAACTCATAAATTTTTGATCTAGTTTAATTTGGTTTACAATAAAATAAGCATTTTGTATTAATATGCAATAAACTATAAAAAATGAGTGTCTTGTTCTGACGCTATTCGACGAAAATGGTGTAATTTTATGAGCAAAACGATGAAATAAATTGTTAGTTGAATTTTATGAGAAAAACCGGGTAATAAATTGTTAGTTAAATTCATTATACTAAAAAATGGTATTCCGGTGTTTTGATCAATTTTCTACCAAACCATTAAAAAAAGTTTAACTAAAAACTAATGAATTTTTGATCTCGGTTAATTTAGTTTATATTAAAATAAGTACATTGCAATTAATATAATACATGTAATATAATACATACGGCGATAATACATGTAGTTTGAATAAAAATATTTTTTTTTTTTTTTTTTTTTTTCGTTATGAACTATGCATATTAGCCATGTGACAAATTCGTATATGTGTGTTCAAATTTGGGGGGTTATTGGGAAAAAAGGGCCAGGGGCAACGGTGGGAATCGAACCCACGACCGCGGCGTGAGAGTCTCTCATGCTAACCACTCGGCTACCGCGGTCCCCCCGAATAAAAATATGAGTGTCCGGTTCTTTTGTCTCCGACTGTACTCGCTGATACCCGACGAAAATCTGGACAGTGGGGATCGCAGAGCGTAGAATAGGGTAGCGTTGCTTGGCAGATGTGCAAGGGGGTAATACAACTTTATGGAAAATTGGACTTTGTATTTGCGTCGGGTAGCATAGGATAGCGTTGCATCGGATAAAGTGTGTTCCCCGCTTTATGCCCGAACACGGAAGGGAATCCTTGAGTATCCTATTCCAATTTTTGGAGGAAACTCGGGGTATTCTTTTATATATATTGTAGATTTTTTAATTGCAAGTAATCTTAATGTTGTATACACAAGGTGTTCCGACATATCAAGTTAGACTAAAAGTCCTTATTTTCAGTCACATTCTCAATTGTATTCGAAATATTTGGCTTTTCAGGTTACTTCACCTTCTTAAAACTTAATTCCGCCAAGTCTACCGTTTCTCGTAAAATGTTAGTCCTACTGTCAACCTGATTACACCAATGGAATTGAAAATCCAAATTAGCAATGAAACCTTAAGCAAACAAAATACAAAATTATTAAGAATATAAGCTAACAAGCTTCCAAAGTTTTATATTAAATTTAAGCGAGATTTTATTGATTCTGTAAATACTGACAGCCACATGATTTGTCATTTATGATAACCACTATACCAGTTGGCGTGGGTGGTACCCTGTATACAAAGCTGTTTTGTACCATAACTATCAATGGTGATTATATCTATCGAATACAATTGGGTTTGGTTTCTCAGCAATGCTAGGCCGACAGAAAAATACTTTTCATTATTACCGAGCAATTTAAATTTAAATTTTCTAAAAACTCAGGCTGTCCATTCCATTACGTTTTTCATCCGAGTGACTTAAGCGTCTTTCTCTTGCATCCACTGCGACCGAAAAGATCTATTGTGGCGTCGACCATTCTTTATTTCCGTACATTACAAATCGCTTAACCGCCATAAAAAAGTTACAGTTCGCCTATTTCTCTAGGCTTTAATGTCGCTTTTCCAGGTAGCTGTTCCTTTTCCGGGTTAATGTTTTGCACTTCCATTAGACATATGCCGACGTCTTTCCTACTCCATAGCAGATTCGGCAGGTTCCCGTCTTCATTTGCCCCGATGTTTTAAGGTTGTAATGGCCACTACAAAGACGTCAGATTTTCCTGATGAGATGACAAGGTAGACTTTTCGTTTCCTGGTATTAAATGTTGAGAAACTAATTTGATAGTTTTGCACCTGGTGAATTCACCCAATGTTGTCATTTCTTTGTCCATGTATTTATTCAGTCCTGCTTTCTGTATGCCTTGGGATGTACCGATTGCGGTTCCAGTCCAAAGGGTGGGAGAACTGTTTCTATTGCTAATCAGCCTTGACGTCAACCATGACCAGGCACTCACATCAAAATGAACTTACTGTATTTTCTCACGATTTGGAGTCATGTTAGGCATTTCCAGACAACCTTTGAACTGAAAGTACGGTCTATATAATGGTTAGCTGAGAATATCTCTGCACCGTTTAATCCCTTTTTTAATATTTCTTGCGCAGTTCTATCGCAAGGATCTCGGCTTGGAAAATTTAAGGTGTTCGGGCTAGAGGTTTCGCGAGGTCAAAATTGGGCCTTTAACTTCTGCCCCCATGCTTCATTTTGGGTCCTTAAGTATACCATAATGAGGTCTATTAGTTACGAGTTTTCATTCTTTCAAACACTTCTTCTTCTTCTTTTCTAGGATTATCCTACCGCTGTAGTACGTTGTTTCCGTTCTTCTATCAGCAAAATTTCAAACATATTGCAATTTTACACTAGTCCTTATTCTTTAGCAATAAATCATTTTCGATATTTTCTTTTCCAAAAAGAACGAGACACCGACGGAGCAAACGTAAATCCGCGCGATTTTTGATTAATTAATTTTTCTACGAATATTAAAAAGCTATTAAGCTTGCCAACTTCCGAAAGTTGAATGTTCATCTTCCCAGCAGTGAAGAATTTGAATAATTCAAGAGAGCCTGATCTCTCTGAATAAAACAGAACGTAGCTGATGAACAATATAATCCACTCAAAAATGTGAACCTAGCTAAACATTTTCTCAAGTATGTGCTATTAATATTAATTAAAAGGTTTGTTTCCTTGTTTGTAGGATCAGAATGTTTTTGTCCCCTTATCCGTCTTTGTTTGTACTCCCATGGCACTCATAAGACAAGATTTTTTTGAAAGATATAGCTTAAAAATTGACAAATATCTTACCCATTTTTTTTCAACTGAATTGCGCCAATATTCGCTGTGGTTAACTGGTTTAACGAAATAAACAGTATTATTTCAACGCAGAAGTGTAAACCTAGACTTGTAATCACCTTATGACATGCTTCGGTTTCACTTTAAATTTGTCCTTAAAGTCCTTAATCTGATTCCCGCATTCCAAAATTACTTGCTATTGTGATATTAAAAGAACAATAAATTCTGATTCTTTCGAAAAACCTGAATAGAAAAAATTTGGAATCTTTTGTTATAAAAAACAGCGACATGAAGAGAAGTCTATGTGGCTTTGTATACCATCAATTTCGGGTGTGTAAAGTGACTTTATGTGAGTATAAATACTTGGTTCAAAATTTATATTTACATCTTAAATTGTATTTTTTCCAATCAACATATGTTTTGTAATTCTATTGTAAATTGTAAGGGTAATTGTAACGTAAGAAAATATACCCAGGCCCTGAAGATGACCCGAATAAAGGTCGAAACGTCGGCAAACAATAAAAAAAGGTGTTTTTCCAAACTACCTCATTCTTCATCGCTCCGCGCGACTTCAACAAATTATTAACAACCGGTCACTAAGACACACACATATAAAATTATTATTTATAGACACAGTAATTTGTATTAAAAAATAGCAAATATTACATGCTTATATTTTATATCATCTCAAGTTTTTAATGTTTCGAACAAAGTTGAAATTTGACATTAAAGAATGTTAATTTGAAGTTAAAAAGAGTTAATTTGAAATTTAAAAAGTTAATTTGAAGTTAAAACGGGTTAATTTAAGGGGGAAAGTTTTAGTTATAATTTTATTTGAACTGTGATAAAAAAGCACCATTATTTACATCTTACATTACATGATCGTTTTGCCTTGATAGAATGTCAGTTTAAAAAGTGTTCTATAAACAATTACTAACAGAAATAATCATTACGATCGATTCTGGCCCACCGCGAATTAGGTAAAAGGCTGTGAATGACAAGATTTTGAAATTTTTTATGTATGGCCAGCTGTATTTGTATTTGAAGAACATGACGCCGATTAGCACACGTATTTTGCAAAATCCTAAACAGTTGGGGTGTTATTGTTTTGTTTTACATTTTGTTCATTGATAAACCCTGTAACTGAAGTTTATGTTTACTCATGTTCGACAGACTATGTCCCTTCAGGTCGGTTGGCCCCAGGGCACATCATACGCGAAATGTATTCGGTTTCCTTTATCCTGGATTTGCCGGTTGATGTGTTGCTAAACCCTTTCATCCATTTCACGCCAACAGACTGGTTTTTCTGTCGGATGTGAAAACCGAAGGCTGCAGAAGGTCAAATATGCCCAAAGAGATAATTGACAATGAGGAAATTAAGTACGTGAGTATGAATACGTTAAAAAAAATTAGTCTTTTAAGACAATATACGTTCGAGAACAAAACTTAAAAGTTTTGCAGCACTCCTCCCGTAGGGCTGAGGTTTTATGGTGGCTCTGGGCCAAGGGAATTCAGGAGATGTTTGATAGTAGAAAGTGGTTGGACGGAAAGATTATGGTGAGACGATGTCTTGAACGAAAAGTTGAGGTCATTGTGGATAGTCAAGTAACAGACCTAGTATGGAGCTTGGGGAATTCATCTGAAGACTTTCGATTAGAATGCGTCCATTGGTTGGATGGATATTCGATGGATTAGTGAACCCACAGTTCTGCTGACCAATAGGTCAAATGTTTTGCCATATCCATTAGAGAACGTGGACCGATTGACCAATTAACTTTTTCAATTAATTAATCTTTATGTAAGGTACTGGTTGAGATAAAAAAGTCAGTGTCACGAGCGGGATTTGATCCGACGATCTTCGGCTTGATACGCCGCTGCTCTACCACTTGAGTCATCTTGACCTCGACCCACTCGGGCACCAACTTCCCATCTCAACCCACCTTTCGAATTTTCCCTCCTTTTTGCCATTTTCCAAATGTCGTGTTATCTATTCGATTCTCAGCGACAAATGAAATGGCCACGGAGAACTTTCGTGAAGATATATTTCATTTTAATTATTAAATCCATTAGAGTGAGTGGTCCGATTGACTAATTAACTTTTTTCAATTAATTAATCTTTATGTAAGGTATGGGTTCAGTTAAAAAAGTCAGTATCACGAGCGGGATTCGAACCCACGGCCTTCGGCTAAATACGCCGCTTCTCTACCACTTGAGCTACTCGTTTTGTAATATGCTAGTTTCTTACTTACAGTAATGTGTGGTGTCTAGGTCAAGTCGTAAGTGTATAATCTCTTGTGTGAATTTCGGTAATTCCTTGCTATTGGCCTCTAGTCAATGGCAAATTTTATATATTTTTCCAAATTTTTGTATTTTATAAATTCCAAAGGCTGGGCCATGATTCCTACCCAGAACCTATAGCTTGACAAACACGAGTCGTACACCCTCACTAATCGGCCACCGCGATCCCAATACTAACCGTTCAGATTGCGATTTTTTGTTAAAAACTGTAAACAAGCATTAGAAGGTTAAGTTATGTTTATGGAAAATAATCTGTTAATCTTAAAACAGTTAAAAATCTGTTTGAAATAAGATAAATTTTTACAAACAGCGTTTTCAATATTTATTTAATAAAAGTACCAAGTTCTCTTTTCGGTCTTATTTCAGTTTTGATAAATAAATAAATGTTTTTTAATGCGCTTTTCAGTGATGTAAAACGTTTATGTTTTGTTGCTGTTTAATTGTATGTTAAAAATAAACCTACTAGTTCGTGAAAAAATAGTGGAATTCGTTCAAGTTAACTCCCTGAATATTGGATTTGGTTAATATTATTAAATGTGAGGTGATTAGTATTACCGTTAGTCGATGATTATTCATAAATCGTGAGATGCGGTCTGGTGTGACGTAGGTTTCAAAAAAAATTTTCTTTGTCATTCCAACGTTTCGATCTTTATTATGATCATCTTCAGGGCTCAATAAAGATCGAAACGTTGGCACGATAAAGAAAATGTTTTTTTGAAACCTACATCACACCAGACCGCATCTCACGATTTATGAATAAATATTATTAAATTTTAAAAACCCCAGCTTGAAACAATGTTTTTTTTAATTACTAGGAAACGCAAAACAAATACAACAATAGTAAGAGTAAACATTTCAACTATTTTTTTTTAAATTACAAATAATAAATTTCCTTTACCAATTGGGACAACTTGTATATCAACTTAACAAAATAAACATAGTTCTGTTTGAAATAAGATAAATTCTTACAAACAGTCATTTCAATATTTATTTAATAAAAGTACCAATACACGTTTTGATAAATAAATAAATGTTTTTTAAGGCGCTTTTCAGTGATGTAAAAGCTGTATTTCTTGTTGCTGTTTAATTGTATGTTAAAAATGAACCTAATAGTTCGTGAAAAAATAGTGGGATTCGTTCAAGTTAACTCCCTGAATATTGGATTTGGTTAATATTATTAAATTAATTAAAAAAACTTATTAGGAAGCGCAAAACAAATACAAGAATAGTAAGAGAAAACATGTTTTTTTTTTAATTACAACTAAATAAATTTCCGTTAGCAATTGGGACAACCTGTATATCAACTTGTCACGGTTTTAATAGGTAGTGAGTGTTCACCGGCGAAGCCAGAAAGAGTTGTAAATTAAAAATTATACTGATGGAACGTGAATGCGACTGGGTCCATCTCCCAATCATCATTCTTCCTTCCCCTTTCCCGCTCAGTCGGTTCTCTTGTTAATTTTAAAACCAATTAAAAATAAACGTCGTTTTAAAATTGATTACGTAACGAATTAGAAGAAAATGTGCATTTACAATTCCAACCCGAAAGATAAACAGAAGGCCGTTTTCCTTTTGCTACGACAACATTAAAAATGCATATACTGATTAAATATTTCAAATAAAAAAAAAGTCGCCCCGTCGGGAATTGACCGCAAGAGCGTACGAGTATTCAGAGCCGTAAAATATAAAATATTTTCAGAGTGGAAAGCACGGGCTACAACCGCTGCACGGGGGCCAAATTTAGTCGTGCACGCGGCCTCCGGGGAAATTACCCTTATTGCTTCGTGTGAAATCTATCTACTCACATTGCCAATATTCAATCCAAATCGTGGACAATTGTGCTGGCAGACGTGTCTTCTCTCTGCCGACTCGATGCGTCCAGCCTAGGTATAATTTTATAGTCCCTGACTCAAAGCCAATGGGCGACGCCTTGAACCAAACTCGCAAATTTCAACCTTATTGACCAGCGATCTTACCATTTCAAAACAAACTCGAAGAAATCGAATCCGACAGTGCGGACCGATGGGGAGTTTCTTCTAAAATAAAAATCAAATCGATGTTTTAATGTTACTTTTTTACAATGCGATAATAGAATCTCTGAACATAACACACATGTGATTTCCCAAATTGAAAAAAAGTCTCTGGTAAGATAAATAGTGCCTTATCTCAGAGACGCCGATATCATTCGTTTTTTATACAGTGTAAAATTATTAATCGTAAAATAATTCTTCCTGGATTAAGAATTTAATATTAGAAAAGACAAGCATCGAGATAATTTATAGAAATTTTTATGGCTGCAGTGAAAAGGGGTCAAACCAAATTTTGAAAATCGAGTTAAATACATGAAAAAATAACAAAACTACTTCAGGAGGCTATGATAATGTTGAAAGAATCAGACAAGCATAGTCGTTCGAAATGTTCGAAAAAACTCCCCTCGATTTTGTGGGAATATTTAAACATTCAAAGGCCATTTTCTTAAGTTTACCATTTTCGATTTAACCAACACTTTACTGCAACCGCTAATACAATTGGTAGTCACGTTGAACCTGCACAGGGTCGTTTACTAGGTCTGTCTCCACTTGCGGGTTTTTGAGTTATTCAAACGCGTTTCGGCATTGCGCCAATTTCAGTGAAGAACTCAACATAAGTTCACAGACTCGTAGACCAAAACCCATCATCATCAATTGGTAGTGTTTTAATATTAGGGGTATTCAAGATGTTTGGAAGATGTTAACTCGTGTTAAATCGAATAGAGAAATATCCAGTAAGATCGTGAACGCCCCCTTCTTTTTCAGCATGTTAAACGTTAATTTTTCCGCAATGCTGCGCGTGGCGATTAGTAGAACCGAAAATAAAGCTATAACAGTCCTTTAAAGTTTGTTGTTGTTTATTTTGGCTTTCTTGGGTGTTAAATTGTAAGATGCCAGAAGTTAATAAAAAAGGAAAATTAATCAACTCTTTCATTCATAATGCTATCTACGCACTCGAAAAGTACTAACAAATGACACGCTTCAATTCGTGTCGACATACCTAACCTATACCTAACATCTACAAACAGCCTACAACTTTATAGGGTATGGGATGTATCTATTATCAATGAGAGTATAAGGACAGGTCAGAAATTAACAAAAGAAATGTATTGGTCTGATTTAATTCATGTGTATTTAATAATAAAAATACGTGTAAAAAAAAACAGCTGTTAAATTCATGGCTGCCATGATGGTTACGCCCTAACGGATAGCAATGTGACTACATTTTCTACCTAACATCTAACATTTGCCCTGGCCTGGTAGATCGAGCAATGTTAACTAGCCGATTCTTAAAAGTCTACGTCATCATTTTTCTCTCTAACAGGATCTAACAGAGTTAACACGGTTAACACAAAGATCGTGTATACCTCTATTTTTTTCTGTTACAACAGGGCTAGAGGAGATAAGTAACCCATTAGTTTACTGTAAACTGCTGGCGTCCCTAGTGAGGAATGTGAATACTGTTGCAATAGTAGTTTAAATAATGGTCGACATCTCTCTTCCAAAATAAAATTCAATAAGGACAGAAGAGTTTCACTGCTATAACATAATAATAAAAATAAAACAATATTCGAGCAGAGAAGTTCCCTAAGTCCTTCTGAATGTTATTTCCGGCCCCAGATTTCTTTTTCAGGGATGAAACGTTTCCCACTTTTCAGCAAATCCAGGCCCAGTGGACATCGGAGACTTCCAGGACGATCGATCCTGTCTGAAATTGGTGCTGGAGAATGAGACTCAACGTAACCAAATCCCAACAAATAACCTTCACCACAGCCCTCATCTTTTATTAGGACATCTGCCCATTGTCACCGCAGTCCCAAATGAACAACCGGAGGGTCATTAGAAGAGTTAGCCATAAAGTGCAGTTCTGGTATACGATTGAAATAAAATAATAATTAAAAATAAAATAAATCGTAATGCATCACATTAAGCGGGGAACACACTTACCAACGGAAAGCGACGTGACCTGAAGCAAATCCAATGTCTAATTTTCCATATAATTGAATTACCCTACTCCTCCCAACGCGATTCAACGATTCCCATTGTCCAAATTTTCGTCGAGACAGTAAGAGACAAAAGAACCAGACACAGGTTTTTGTAGTTTATTTCAAACTATAGGTATTTTTGTAGTTATATTAATTATAATATACTTATTTTAATGTGAACCAAATTAAACGAGATAAAAAATTAACGAGTTTTCGTAAAAATTATTAAATTATGATGGTTTTGTAGAAAATTTATCAAAACACTGGAATACATATTGATAGAATGAATTTAACTAACAATTTATTACAAGGTTTTACTCATAATAATGCATTAAGAGGAAAAGAGGTGTTGCGATTATGATACAGATTTTTGATACACCCTGTGTGACTGTCTGTGGCGTTGGAGGTCGAACAGATGTGCACACCCTATCAAAACGAGACAAGACGCTTAAAGCCAGAAACACTTACCCGATGCTACGCCATGCGACGCTACCCGATGCTACCCGACGCAAATCAAAACTCCGATTTTCCATAAGGTTGCATTACCCCCGTGCACATCTACCCGATGCTATGCCACGCTAACCTATCCGACGGTCTGCGATCCCCACTGTCCAGATTTTCGTCGGGTAGCATCGAGTACAGTCAAAGACAAAAGAACTAGACAATCATATTTTTATTCAAACTACATGTTTTATTGTCGTTATATTCATTACAACAAACGTATTTTAATATAAACCAAATTAACCGAGAATAAAAATTCATTAGTTTTTATTTAAAAAATTAATTTTAATGGTTTGGTAGAAAATCAATCAAAACACCGGAATACGATTTTTTGATATAATGATTTTAACTAACAATTTATTATCATCAATTTACTCGCTTCGGCTGTACATATACTAAAATTGGAACAATTTATTACACGGTTTTGCTCATAAAATTTAATTAACAATTTATTTCATAGTTTTGCTCGTAAAATTACACCATTTTGTAATGTCGGGTAGCATCAGAACAGGACACTCATATTTTTTGTAGTTTATTTCAAACTAAGTATATGTAATTTTGTCGTTACATTAATTACATGTTATTTTAATGTAAACCAAATTAAACGAGATAAAAAATGCATAAGTTTTTATAAACATTGTTTAATTATGATTTATTATTAATTAATTAATTATTTATTTAAAGAATTGAGTTTAACAAACAATTTATTAGATGGTTATGCTCATAAAATTTAACTAACAATTTATTACAAAGTTTTGCTCAAAATAGTGCATTAAGAACAAAAGACGCGTTGCGATTGTGATAGTGATTTTTGTGATAAACGATGTGTGACTGTACGTGACGTGCGCTTGAAATCTCATAGATGTGGACACCCCACCAAAACGTGGCAAGGCGTCGGGTAGCATCGGGTAGCGTCGCATGGCGTAGCACCGGGTAAGTGTGTTCCTGGCATAATTCTCATATCGGGTGGAATTACTACTCATCTAGCCGGTCACACACACTGGCTCACAAAACATAACGTTTTAAAATTTCTATTTAAAAAAAATATTGATAGTAATATAAAATAAACAACATTTTTTGGGACTCAATTGAACATAAGAAAAAACAAAAATTGAAATAAACTTTGTTTTTATAAAACTTAGAAAATATTACTTACACTTTAGACAACTTTGCAAATTCGAAAAGTTGATGTTTTAAATAAATTTTTAATTTTGCTTGATTACTTGATTAAGAATCTATTAGCATTTTTCAATACTCTTGTCAAAGTTGTAATCAAAGTGACAGTAGGATTAAAATTGTACGATATAGAGGGACTTTATGGAATTAAGTTGTGAAATCCATTATACCAGCACCTGAACTTGCTGCAAACATGAAGTCCCGCCACAACACACCCGGGGGTTGTCTCCCATAGGGGGAATAGATACTTCCGAGTGACAAAACGAGGGGTCCGGGGGCAGGGCCAGCAGCACAGTAGGAGAAAGGTGGGTAATAAAAAAGAGTTAGGTGTAATCGAGAGTCGGAAGGGTCAATTTCGATCGGCCATAGAATTTGGGACAAATCTGTAATTATAAATTTGATTTATATTTTACGTTACAAACATTTAGAAGGTAGTATCTTTTATTTCTTTATTTATTTACTAAAAAGGTAGAGATTAAATTTTCATTTTCTTATAAGGAATTGTTTTTTTTTTTTTTTAAGTTTTTCGTATAAAAAGGATCCTCGGTTGATGGCCCGTGATATCTTCAATCTAGTACAACACTGTTCCATTCCCAGCAACCAATGTCGTTAGGATTTTACATCGACAAAAGACTTAATTTGAACCCCCACGACGCTCGACTCAAAACACATCTTCGACAACAACCTGACGAAGCGGGTGTTCAGCAAGTTTGCACTTAAGTGTAAAATCTCTAGGGTTATTAAGTAATCGTATTTTTAGGTCCTTTTGTATACTTCTTACACAGTGATCATTTCACTGTATTAATTAATTAAAATGTTTTCAAAATATTTACAATCCTTTGTGCTTGAATAACTTTCATTTCACCAAGAATTAAAGTTAACCGTTTTCATTTTAATTTATTAACTAATTATACCAATTTTCATATGATTTACTAACCTATTGATACATATTTGTTGTATTTTAGCCATTATTGGTGTCTTAATAGTTCACAATTGTGGATGGCCGAGTGGAAAAACTGGTTTTTTTTTTTTTCAGGTAGCCACTGAAAAAGTAAGCGAGTGGTGATAAATCTGTCGTTCGAAGATGGACACTCTATTGCTCCCTTCGTCCAATCCACCATCCAGGAAATGTCCTATCTAAGTAACGGCGGACAGCGACCGAGAAATGTCGAGACGCTTCATCATATTTGATCCTACACCCCACGCCTTCTCATTTCCAGGAGCAGCAAATATTCGACGCTAGTGGAAATTCGGCCTTCCTACGTATACTTTCTGATAACGTCCCTCGATAAGAAATACGATGCAAATAATTGACTCGAGGTCCCTGCCTCAAAATTTAAATGTTTTTGTACGGCGCTGGAAATAATTGACGAGCAGTCAATAGCGAATCGAATTCCAAATGCCTATAATTATGAAGACTTGACATTTCCAAGACAAAGGAAGATCAAAAGAATTTCTCGGGATTGATGTTATCTCTCTAATCGTATAGATATATTCTAAAATCCGTAACACACATTAGATACATTTAATTATGTACATGTCGCAGATACACTGTGACAGCCCACACTTTCATGAATGGGAGAAATCGTTTTGGCAACGGGAACGACCTGCCTGTTTAGCGTTTCATTTTAAAATCGGCGAGCCCTCGTTAGCCGTTCTCCAATAAGCCCACATCAAATATAAATGCTAGAGATGACTTGATACCTTATTGAATATCTAATATGGGTTGATCTCTTCCGCCCACGTTGGGAAATTTCGCTGATTCAAAACCCTATAGTTCCACCTTCGTCCGATTTTCTTGATTCCGGAAGAACGTTGATTCGTTGATTTTAAACCCCACCCCCAAACCCCGAATATTGTTTGAAATTGTTCAAAATCATCAAAAGTTCATCGGTTTTTTTAATGTTTATTTATACTAGAAAATTTGACTTTACAACATAAATAAGTGTGTAGAGGTTAGTGACCGTTAATCGATAGTTATTCAGATATCGTGAGATGCGGTCGGTGTGATGTAGGTTTCAAAGAAACATTTTCTTTATCGTACCAACGTTTCGATCTTTTATTGAGATCATCTTCAGGGCCTGGGATTTACAAACAATGTTTACTTTTAACAAATACATTTAGGATGTGGAAAAGTGAATTTATACAATGCAAAATATATTCTATATTTAAACAAAGTATTTCTACTCACTCAAAGTGTTTGTCTTCTGTGTAATTGTGCCATCTTTGCGTGTCGTGTTGAGAGTGCCAGTGAGATTTTGCTGTTTTATGTTTATATATGTTTGGTTTTGAAGGGGTGGGGAAGGACGTCGGTATATAAAAGGCAATTTTGCTTCTTTGACGTGAAAAAAGCCGACAAAGGGGAACAATGTGTTCCTTCCCCACCCCTTCAAAACCAAACATATATAAACATAAAACAGCAAAATCTCACTGGCACTCTCAACACGACACGCACGGATGGCACAATTACACAGAAGACAAACACTTTGAGTGAGTAGAAATACTTTGTTTAAATATAAAATATATTTTGCATTTTATAAATTCACTTTTCCACATCCTAAATGTATTTGTTAAATGTAAACATTGTTTGTAAATCCCAGGCCCTGAAGATGATCTCAATAAAAGATCGAAACGTTGGCACGATAAAGAAAATGTTTCTCTGAAACCTACATCACACCCGACCGCATCTCACGATATCTGAATAACATAAATAAGGTATAACGTTCATATTAATAATGCAAATAAATTTATTTTTACACACACACACGTACAACGGAGGAATGGAAGCCGTAAGTTCGATTTTATATACATGTGTATATTTGCAAAACTGAGCTTATATAATCAGTAATCATTGTATAAAAATGGATCACCATATTTGGAGAAGTCTTTCAGTCTATAACGTAATTAAAATTTCAAATTGAGAAGTCTCGCTGTATAAGTAGTCATTGGTGTCTTGGTTTAATTGCGTGACTAACATAAATCTACATATTCTTATTTCCTTTCAAAGGGTTGGAAATTAGAGGTGATTAGTCAGATTTCTTTAGTAAACAAGTATTTTATAACTATGTCAAAAGTAAACTATGTAACTATTCTAGTAAAAAGAAAAGTAAATCTAGATCATCTGAAGAATGACTAAAAGATAAGAATTATTACAGCGTAGGGAATTCTTTGTCCGATTTCAATTATCCTCCTGGAAAACTATATAATGCTACATCTCTTGCTCCAGAAGGTCGGGAACAATGTAAAAAAGATAAGATTGAAATCGGCGCTTTCGATCAGGCTTGAACCTGGATGGGATCGTCGACTTCTTAATAATCCTATCCATCTCAAGTTACTCGGACGATTTGTTTAAATCGTAATACTTATCCCGTCCCTTTTATTAACTTTCGCAGAAATATCTTTTTTTAAATTATTATTGGCCTTATGATCTTGCATATTAGCCATAGTACGAATTCTTGTGTGTTCAAATTGGGGGTTATCGGGAAAAAAGGGCCAGAGGCGACGGTGGGAATCGAACCCACGACCGCGGCGTGAGAGTCTCTCATGCTAACCACTCGACTACCGCGGTCCCCAACGCAGAAATCTCTGTGAATATGAAACTGTTACAAAGAGATTTATGCCAAATAAGTCTTAATTAGCGCGTCGAACGTTAACCCAGGGAGAAAAAATGAGACGGACTTTTTTGAAGTTTTCATCTTCAAATTAATCCAGTTGAGTAGTCTTCAGTGTTCTCATTTATAACTTATTTATAAATTAAAATTTTTATTCAATACCGATTATGCATATTATTTTAACATCGAATGGAAGTGAAGAGTACAGAGAAGTAGGACACATTTACGTTTAACCATGCGCGTTTTTTTTTTTTTTGAATGGTTACAAAACGTGTTTAAAAAGGCAGTGCAGTCTGCCCTTCTGAATGTGATTCCATCGGTAATGAACATTTCTTGTCCGCCCACTTTCCCTGTTTGTCTTAGCGTGAAAGTTAAAAAAAAGGAGGGGTTGGTAGGCGTTGGGTGTTTGCATATTGTGTCATTACACCTCGCCTTTTCGTTCTATTTTCGTACATTGTTTGTGTAAAATATGTTGCGGGAATTTATTTATTTAGTTGAATCCGGTATGGACTTAATGAACATATTTCAATAATGTGACAAGTGGGCGGCGCTAATAAAATTTATCTTATCTTTTTCTTTAAGGATTATAACGGACTGAGCTGGTTAATTCGTCTAAGGATGAATTTTTATTCATGGGCTATTGTACAGTTACATTAGTGGCTGGCTGTCCGACTTATGAAAGTTCGTCAGGTGAATTTTTATCTGGCAGAGGCTATGATTCCAAAGCAAGAATCGAACTATTCGTCTACGAAGTCTGCTACATAAGACCCGATTTGTCAAGAAGTTCTTTTTCGCGAAAGAATTTCTTGCCTGTACAAATCCAAATCATGAAAGATCCCAGTTACCTTTGACACATCCCAATTATATATAAAAATTACTAAGATCTCAGTTATCTTTAACACATCCCAATTATTTATAAAAATTACTCAATCATATTACTGACTATGCACAGAATGTTCTCTGAACCTCTTTTGTTTTTTACATATCATTAATTATTTTGTCTTCTTCCCGTTAAGACGCAATCACATGGCATTGCTTTCTACAGGGAAATAATTCAATAATACTTGCGAATATTCCACGCTTGTTGCTATAAGTACAGTGTCTTCGTACCTAAAATGAACATGGATGTTAAATAATTTTCCAAACAGGATAAATGGTCCTGGAGGTTGCTGAAAGCCACTACTAGAACTAGTCTTGTTTAACATATGACGGTATCGGCCTCTTATGTGAAGAACTGTATTGGTATTGACACGAATGGCTGAAGTGTATACTGGAGAGAATGGGACTTAGCATGATTCCTTGCGGAACACTCGCTCCTTCATCTAGTTATGTAATTATTAATCTTATTTTTCCTTCGTTCAACAAGTTACTTTGAGGAAGAAATTGTTTTAAATAGGTTTGTATGCGAAATTTCACCGACTCGAACAAGCGAAGGAGTCTCGAAAAGGCCAAATCGAAGTAACTGAGTGTTAAAACGGTATTTGAATCCAGTGATCATATTTCATTCAGAAAATAGTCGTTTAATATGAAAAATTCTTGGATTGCGTTTAGCGTAAAATGGGTGACAAAAGTTATGTCCCACCTATCGGGCTGTAAAAAGGGAGTTATTAGATAAAATTACAAATGGGTAGTCCCCTTAACGTTTTTACGAGGAATTACGATGTTGTGTGAAATCATTTTAGAAACGGGACGGCGTTATGGCCCATTCCAAATCCAAATTTTACCCTTTTAAATGACACTACGGGTTTTTATTGTAACTGAAAATTGAAAGGGTTGAATAAGACGAAGTCAATTTTGTCAGATTGGGCATAAGGTTATTGATCAAGTGTCATAGATAGAGAGATAATTACTAAAACATTAGTAAACTCACAGATTCGTTCACAGCTGAATGCAAATTGGGTTATATCATTATTTACTTTACAAAACAATTGTAGGACATCAAATAAACGTAGTTTTTTTTTTAATTTTATTTATCTTAACACAAAAAACACCCAAAAAATTAAATTGTTCCTTTATCGTGATTATTAAAATAATATAAAAGAAATTACCGTGTGCGAACGATAATATGATTGTGTCATACAAAGTCCTTTAATATTTTGTATGTCCTCCTTTGGCTTTCAAAACTGCATCAGTCCTTCTGGGCATACTTCTCACGAGATTTCTGTACTGTTCTGGACAATTAGGTCCCATTCAACTTGTGTTTTTCCCAAAGTTGTTCGAAGTTTGAAGCGTCTTCTGCAGCATCGGCTAAAGATTTTTTAGTTTTCCCCACAAGTGCTCAATTGGATTAAGGTTAGCTGACTGTGGGGGCCATTGCATGACATTAAAACCACGATAAGCAAGCCACTGTTTGGTCAGCTATGGTTTCTTCACTTTTCCCGTCGCTCTTAATCCGGCCTCACGTAATCATCTCCGTTTGTTTCAGCACTGACATCCATATTATCATTATCATGCGGTCTACGCTGAATTTAGACAGCATTGTCAACGATCGAACGGAGCGTAGATAGAACGCCTTTTGGCCTCGGAAAATTTTGTTTTATGTCCACTCCTCTTCTTTTTAAAAGAACTATCGTAAATTCCGGAAGATCTTTCAGGTTTTGTTATTACCCCAATAATAACAATTTATATTTTTTTGAAATTTAGCCACCGGATAATTAAAAGTTAAAAAAGGTTAAATTTTTTATAATATCTAATCAATCCTAAGTTTTGTTTTAAATTTGAATTAGAAAAGTATAATTTGACTTTTTTTAACTGGCTTTACGTTTTCTCATTAGCCACCGGATAATTAAAAGTTAAAAAAGGTTAAATTGAAATAAAAATTAGTTTGATGTTAATATGGGTTAATTTGACGGAAAAGACAACTTTTTTTAAACGCAGAATTGATCTTTAGCGTTGATAACACCCCATTTAATGTAACATAGGAGACCATAGATTACAATTAACAGTTCGAGTTAGTAGTGTACAACTAATCCAGACCGTACCAATAATGAATACAAATATTGGGGTTGCCGCAGTGCGTGAATTTGCCAGTGTGCTTAGGACGAGCTTAGAAGGCGAAATAATAGATAAGGAATGACTGGAATACTCCTACGCTGTTATATCTGCCTACATTGTGGATCTCTTGAATTAATTAACAACCAGATAGAAACGATAAAGAACAAAAAGTTTTAACTGGCGTCTCAAACTTTTTTTCGACTATTTTAAATTGAAAGTATCGATATCTTTCGAAAAATAAAATCGGCCATGGGTTGCCACCTTAATCGGTGAACAATAGATATCGCCCAGGCGCTTTTAGGGCTTTAAGTCTAAAAGACGGTGGGTAGATAGTAATATGCCATAAATCCATCCTATTTAGGGGATATACATTCTCTCCCAGTTGCTCACCCACGCGAAATCTCTTTGGCACTCTACATCTCTTTGCGAGGAGGACGGAAAGTTTGCGATGGTTGCGAAAGAGGTGGACGTAAAATCTGAAAGTTGAAAAAGGGGGATAGATATACTCGGGCCGCTCGATATCTGAGGGGGAACATCGAGGAAAAAATTTGAAACTGTTACTTCAGTAATTTATCTACCCGTCGGGTAAGTTTTACTCTTCTTAGGTAATTTGATAATTCACAGATATTTTTTTACAATAATAACTATTGAATCCATTATATATCGTGGTCCGATTGACCATATAACTTCTTTCAATCAATTAATCTTTATGTAAGGTATTGGTTGAAATGAATAATGAATAATTGATTGAAATGAATGAATAACTTACATAAAGATTAATTAATTAAAAGAAGTTATTTGGTCAATCGGACCAAGAAATATAATGGATTTAATAAATAAAACGAAGTATATCTTTTCTAAAGCTATCCGCGGCCATTTCATTTGTCGCCGAGAATCGAATTCTGATTACACTTTTGAAAAATGGCAAAAAGGAGGGAAAATTCAAAAGGTGCGGTTGAGATGGGAAGTTGGTGTCCGAGTGGATCGAAGTCAGGCTAGCTCAAGTGGTTGAGCAGCGGCGTATTTAGCCGAAGGTCGTGGGTTCGAATCCCGCTCGTGACACTGACTTTTTTATCTCAACTTTCGACTAGACAATGGACTAGATATTTTTTGCTATTTAATATTGAAAAATCTATTCCATTGTCTAGTCGAAAATTTAAAACAATAAACTTATAAATTCAATTTCACATTGCTCACATAGTATTAAAGATTAGTATTAAAAAAATTAAAAACTATCAAAATTATGTAAAACCATATGTAATATATGTAAAATAATGTCAAAAATCATATTCCAGGAGTTGCCTCGAAAAATAATGAAAACCATTCGAAACGTTGGCAAATTAAAAAATTGAGCATTACGCTTGTTTTCTGTATGACTGCACATCCCACAACCCAACATCGACAAAGAATAATAACTATATTAATTTTTCTACAATTTTTGTTTACTGCTTGACAATGTACTCGGGCCGCTCAATATCTAAAAGGGAACATCGAGCAAAAAATTTGAAACAGTTAGTTCAGTAATTTTTGTACCAGCCGGGGAAGTTTTCCCTTCTCAGTTCATTTGATAATTCACAGAAGATATATTTTTTGACAATAATAACTATATATATATTTTGTAAATTTTTGTTTACTGCTTCATAATGTACTTGGACCGCTCAATATCTGGGAGGAAACATCTAGTACAAAATATGAAACTGTTATTTCAGTAATTTATCTTCCCGTTTTACTTTTTTAAGTTATTCAATAGTTTTTGTAGTCCGCTTGACCGATTAATATCTTTCAATTAATTAAGGCTTTTAGTTACTAACAGAAAAAATCATTACGATCGATTCTGACCCACCCTGAATTAGGTGAAAGACTGTGAATGACAAGATTTTGAATTTTTTAATGTACGGCCGGCTGTATTTGTATTTGAAGAACATGACGCCGATTAGCACACGTATTTTGCAAAATCCTAAACAGTTGGGGTGTTATTGTTTTGTTTTACATTTTGTTCATTGATAAACCCTGTAACTGAAGTTTATGTTTACTCACGTTCGACAGACTATGTCCCTTCAGGTCGGTTGGCCCCAGGGCACATCATACGCGAAATGTATTCGGTTTCCTTTATCCTGGATTTGCCGGTTGATGTGTTGCTAAACCCATTCAACCATTTAACGCGAACAGACTGGTTTTTCTGTCGGATGTGAAAACCGAAGTTTGCAGAAGGTCAAATATGCCCAAGGAGATAATCGACAATGAGGAAATTAAGTACGTGAGTATGAATACGTTTCGAGGCATCTCCGTAGATGAAAAGAATTTAGGAAACTTTTTAAAATTACATTAAAAAAATTAGTCTTTTAAGACAATATACGTTCGAGAACAAAACTTAAAAGTTTTGCAGCACTCCTCCCGTAGGGCTGAGGTTTTATGGTGGCTCTGGGCCAGGGGAATTCAGGAGATGTTTGATAGTAGAAAGTGGTTGGACGGAAAGATTATGGTGAGACGATGTCTTGAACGAAAAGTTGAGGTCACTGTGGATAGTCAAGTAACAGACCTAGTATGGAGCTTGGGGAATTCATCTGAAGACTTTCGATTAGAATGCGTCCATTGGTTGGATGGATATTCGATGGATTAGTGAACCCACAGTTCTGCTGACCAATAAGTC
Organism: Cimex lectularius; assembly: GCF_000648675.2. NCBI lineage: Eukaryota > Metazoa > Arthropoda > Insecta > Hemiptera > Cimicidae > Cimex > Cimex lectularius. The sequence goes on along the minus strand of NW_019392984.1, from coordinate 276,196 downwards.
AAATGTTTTGCCATATCCATTAGAGAACGTGGACCGATTGACCAATTAACTTTTCCAATTAATTAATCTTTATGTAAGGTATTGGTTGAGATAAAAAAGTCTGTGTCACGAGCGGGATTCGATCCGACGACCTTCGGCTAAATACGCCGCTGCTCCTACCACTTGAGCTATAACTTCGAACCACTCGGACACCAACTTCCCATCTCAACCACACCTTTTGAATTTTCCCTTCTTTTTGCCATTTTTCAAATGTCGTGTAATCTATTTGATTCTCGGCGACAAATGAAATGGCCACAGAGAGCTTTCGTGAAGATTTACTTCATTTAAATTATGAAATTCACTAGTTTTCGTGGTCCGGTTGACCAATTAATATCTTTCAATTAATTAATAGATTACACGACATTCGAAAATTGGCAAAAAGGAGGGAAAATTCAAAAGGTGGGGTTGAGATGGGAAGTTGGTGTTCGAGTGGATCGAAGTCACGATAGCCCAAGCGGTAGAGTAGTGGCGTATTTAGTCTGACGGTCGTGGGTTCGAATCCCGCTCGTGACACTGACTTTTTTATCTCAACTAAAAATCTTTTAAGTCAATTTGTTAAGTCACAGATGATATTGGGTTGTCCGGAAAATAATGCAGGATTTTAAGTTTTCATTAAAAAAAATCTATATAAAATATTCTGTTTACGTTTACAGGATTACTCATTTGTATGAATGTCAACACTTATTAATCCTCTTCCAAATGATATTGTTTGTTTACCTCTGTAGCATTCCGCTACTTGGAAATAATTCAGTCATCCTTATAATGTCAAAGCGAGAATTTCGTACGATTTTCTTTTACGAGTTTAAACTCGGCCGAAGCGGAGCCCAAACGGCTAGAAACATTAACCAAGTCTGGGGCGAGGGTTGTGTTAATGAGTGCACTGTGCAAAGGTGGTTTAAAAAATTTCGGGAGGGAGATTTCAGCCTTGAAGATGAAGAAGGTCGTGGAAGGCCTTCCTCTCTTAATGATGATGTTCTGCGATCAGTGGTGGAAGAAAACCCCAAAACAACTGTTCGAGAACTTGCAGAGCAACTCAAAGTCAGTAAAACGACCGTCGCTGACCACCTCAAGGCGATTGGAAAAGTGAAAAAACTCGAACATTGGGTTCCACACTCATTAAACGATCGCCAAAAAATCAGCGCTTTGATGTTTGTGCATCACTTCTTTGTCGAAACAAAAATGACCCATTTCTGGCCAGAATTGTTACATGTGACGAAAAGTGGATTCTCTACGATAACACTAGACGTTCTGGACAGTGGCTCGACAAAGGAGAAGCTCCAATACATTTTCCAAAGCCCCCAACTCATCAAAAAAAGGTAATGGTTACGGTATGGTGGGCTTCATTTGGTTTAATACACTACAGCTTCTTAAATCCTGGCGAAACCATCAATGCTGAATCATACTGTAACCAAATTAATACCATGCATCAGAAATTGGCAGTAATGAAGCCCTCTTTGGTCAATCGGAAAGGGCCCATTTTGTTGCATGACAACGCTCGACCACATGTGTCACGTGTAACGTCACAAAAATTATTGGAGCTTGGCTATGAAACTTTGCCTCACCCACCCTACTCTCCGGACCTCTCGCCTACTGACTACCATTTTTTTAGACACCTGGACCACTACTTACAACACATAATATTCAAAAATCAAACGGAACTGGAAAATGCATTTATTGACTTTATCAATTCTAAAAATTCTGAATTCTACTCAGACGGAATTAATAAGTTACCAACACGTTGGGAGAAATGTATTGAGAGTATGGGAAATTATTTTGATTAAAGAACATTGCTTTAAAGTAACTAGTTTCTTTTTTTTGTTTAATACCAAAATCCTGCATTATTTTCCGGACAACCCAATATATTTCTTAACAATGATAACAATATATCCTTTTATATTAACTTTTCTGCTTGATATCAAGAGGTTGTTATAATAATGCATACAAACATTAAAAAAGCATTTACAACTCATTAGTGGATATTTGCTTATGCATTTATAATTTTTCATTGAATTCTAATGTTTTTACACGGTCAAGTCGCGAATTTTATTAAGATATTATGTTAAAACTATTAATTCCTATGATTAACCTGCACAATTTTTAGTTTATGTATATTGAAAGACGGGCCGACGACATGTAAACCAAGACATTTAATAAAAGTCAAAACTGGCAATAGTTGAAATATTTTCGCCTCGTCATAATATAAGCCGATTTTATATAAGTATAAAAGGGAACCGACTCGAATACATTAAAAATGAAGAGAGTACAAGAACATTTAAGGCGGCAGGGGAATTTTCCCTTCCGGGTGGAATATTAGATTACTTAATAACGTAATACATTTTGTTCTGAAAGCCTTGTGAGTTGCCATGTTCCAAAGGCCAGCCGAGTAAGCCAATATCAAGTATTAAACTGAGCTTGAAAGAATGGTTTCTGAAAGAAATGAAGCATTTTAATGCAGCCGCTTTGTAGTCGGCCGGATTTTTATTTACCGACTATTATCCAATCCAATTTGCGAGTTAAACAATAAGAGGGAAAGGAATAATAATAATAATAATGAATGGTAATGAAAAACGTACTGCGCTAGCTTTAAACTAGCTTTAAAGTGGAAATCCAAGTCTGATGAGAGTAACAAGAGGAAGAAACTTGATGAGCACTCTGATAAGAAAGTTAATTTCCAAATTAGATAACTTACTAGTAATTCGGTAGTAATGGCAATAATAATAACTTGTTTTATTTCCACAAACATACAAAAACAAATACATTCCACTAAAATAAAATATACGTTTTTGTTTGAGAGACAGTTGCCAGTTTACTCCATACGAATTAAATAGACTTAACAACTTTTCATAAATCATCGCTTGTTTTAAATAGCAACAAAAGTTATTCCAGTGTTCAAGATGGTTAGGGTTGTGTCCGGCATGCAGAAAAATATTATTCGATGTTTCCCACTTAATTGATTAGTGGGATTCCTTGGCTTTATACAGAGAACATGTAGTGTGAGCGCGCTGGGACACGACGGCGACTATTTGGATTCCACGATCACATTTTTGATAAAGCAGTTCTGTTTTATTGTGTATAGTACCGTGATCTGTAGACAGTTCGTTCCATTTTGTGTGCACTGAGAGTCGTATATTTATTAACGTGAATATTTAGTGTGAGAAGGACGATGGTGGAATACTGGGCACTCCATCGACCCTCAATTAGACTAATTATATGTACCTTATACCGACGGGTCTTTTTTAACTTCAAATTAACCTTTTTAATTTCAAATTAACCCTTTTTAATCTCACACTAACCATTTTTAACTACAAATTAACCCTTTTTAATTTTATACTAACCATTTTTAACTTCAAATTAACCTTTTTAATTTCAAATTAAACCTTTTTAATCTCACACTAACCATTTTTAACTTCAAATTAATCTTTTTAATTTCAAATTAACCTTTTTAATTTCAAATTAACCCTTTTTAATCTCACACTAACCATTTTTAACTTCAAATTAACCTTTTCAATTTCAAATTAACCCTTTTTAATCTCACACTAACCATTTTTAACTTCAAATTAACCCTTTTTAATCTCACACTAACCATTTTTAACTTCAAATAAACCTTTTCAATTTCAAATTAACCCTTTTTAATCTCACACTAACCATTTTTAACTTCAAATTAACCTTTTCAATTTCAAATTAACCCTTTTTAATCACACACTAACCATTTTTAATTTCAAATTGACCCTTCCATTAAACAATTATAATTATACAACTTAAATAGTGGTATGAAAATAAGCTTGTAACGAAAGATTTCTGTTTACTTGCCAATTTTGTTTAAATATAAAATAACTGCGCATTAACAAGACTATATGCAAATGAATTACAATTAAAACTGAAAATCAAATATAATTAAATGTAATAATAAATGATTCTTCTTTTAATTAGAGAATTTTTTAAAATAAAAAATGAGGGCCGCTGGATTCGAACCCGGGACCTTTACCGTACAGTTATGAGCGCCGTGTCAACGCCTAAACCGTTGCGGCCACCGACGCCCCCATATGAAAATTAATTACTAAAGACCGGTTTTTCATGCAGCACCAACCTTCAAAAAGTGCAAAAAAACTCAAAATCGTGCAAAAACATGTAACATAGATAAAAGCTAGCATTTAGCACAGTAAAATGTTTATTTACCTAATAAAATTGATTATTGTCTAAAACATTGTTTATGATTGATTGTTTATTTTATAATCAATCCATTTTTAAAACAGAATATGTGGAAATATAGAATAAAATGTTATAAGTAATATTTTATTTTATATTAATATTGTATGAAATTATATTTAATAAATTAAATGATTTACAATTTAAAACATTCCTCTCGAATAAAAATTAAGGTTGTGAAATTTAGTATAAAATTAAAATATATTTTGTTCTCATTTTCCCTACTAAAATTCATTTTTATTTGTTTTCAAAAGTTTTGTAATAGGAAATAAAAAATGGCAAAAGGAGGGAAAACTCATAAGGTGGGGTTGAGATGGGGGAGTTGATGTCCGAGTGGATCGAGGTCATGATAGCTCAGGTGGTAGAGCAGTGGCGTATCTAGCCGAAGGTCGTGGGTTCGAATCCCTCTCGTGCCATTAACTTTTTTTCATCTCAACTAAAAACGTTAATTAATTGTCTTGTANTAGCTCAGGTGGTAGAGCAGCGGCGTATCTAGCCGAAGGTCGTGGGTTCGAATCCCTCTCGTGCCATTAACTTTTTTTCATCTCAACAAAAAAAAAACCTTAATTAATAGGAAATAAAATTGAAAACAATGATTGAAAACATATTTTACATTCAATTCGTATACTAAAAGGAAATAATGCAATTTTGCACAGTAAACAGAAAAACAAGCAAAATAAGAATAATGACAAAAGTCTTTTCCATGATTTAAAGTTCTGTCTTGTTTTCATTGCAAGCGGAGTGACCAATAAACAGATGCACTTGCACGGGGATCCGGTGTTTATCAATTACCATTAATAGTAAAACATAAATATCGAATTAAATTTAAAAATAAATAGATTTTCCATTAATTCGAAAAGTTTTTAAAATAGAAAATATGTTTTTTTTTAAATGTAGTAGAATTTTTTTTTCATATAATAGGTAAACTAAAGAGTGGTAGAGCAATTTCGATCCACCTCCCTGCTGGTGTGAATTGAGTGTAAATAGGAAAGAATGAAAGATAGTGTTAGTATGTCTGTTTAACAATAAAATAACACCACATGACAAAGGCAGAAAAACATTTTAACAAGAAAACACAATGTTATAATGTTAACACGTAATGTTACAAAGCAGGAAAAACCTTTACTGCAAACCACTGGACATTGCCAACTATTGAGCCATAAGAAAATATTGAAAGTGGCAGAAGATAAGTCTGAGTTCTGCCAAGAACAAGAGAAAAACATCCCCATTTATATGTCATTTGACATATACTCGATTGTGATGATTTTTTTTTGAGAAAATAAATGATCAGGACTTACCTGAAGGTTATAATGCAAAAGGCTTTTTATCTAACTAAGCAAATATCTACAATCTGCACTATGCTTGAGCAATAAGACAAATAGGACAGAAACCAACTGCATGGACTATCAGGGAACTGATTGGAAAGGTCTATCATTTAAAGGCAAAAGATATAATTGATATTTTGTGATTTCCTCGGAGTCTGCGGGGTGGTGAATTTGTAGTTTGGTCGTACCAAAATGAAGGGACATAGTTGACATTGCCCTTGTCTGGTTTTTACACTATTTTCTTTTTTATCATTCATTTATACTATAATCTCTCACCCGAAGTACTCGCTATTGTCTACAAGTTTAGGCGAGACCTTCCTAGCTGAGACTTTTGCCTAGAATGATGTTACGCCAACGCCTTTACCTCGTCCTATTCGGCAAGTGTTAATATCTGTTGGGACTGATTTGTACTGAATCTAAGGGTGTTATTGACTGACTAGCCATATTTTTCCATGTAGCCGCATTGTACATTCAATTCAATTGCATGTGTAACCACAGTGTAAATCTTGTCAAATTGACTTTAATTTCTTCATACGTGAGATCGGTTTTGGAGTGAGCAAGTACATTTTCGAGGTGTATTTTGTCATGAGCCAAATATGAAAACTCATTTTCTCAAAATATAGTAATAAAATTAAATTAAAAATAAACCAGTCTTTAAAAAACCGCAAAAGAGAAACGGAGAATTACTATCTTAATTCTCCTCGACTTTTCCAAAGCCTTCGCGATTCCATCTGCCACTCCTATCCAAACTCGAATCCTATCCATTTCTCCAATAGTGCTCTATCCGTTGGTTCCACTCCTCTCTCACCGACCGTGCTCAACCCGTAACTATTCCCAACAGACGTACATCCTCCTTCCTCCCATTAAATTCTCCAAGGCTCTAGCATCTCTCCCATCGTTTTTAATATTTTCGACCTCTCCGACTCCATCCAGAACTTAATTACCACCTTTATGCACACTTCCAAATTTACCTACCGTTGGCCATCCCAAAGATCCAGAACGAACTCTTAACCAATGGGCCAATAAAAATTCCCACAACCTCGATCCGTCTAAGTCCTCGGCCATAAGAATCGGATCCATACTTCTCCTCAAATCCCTCCCTAATGTCCCTTCTCACACTATAAATAACCAACTCAACCTCTTTCGTACCTCCGTCTAAAACCTAGGGATTATCCTCGACCAAAACCTCTCCTGCCACTATCACATTTCCCAAATCCCCCCGCTGTATATCCCCTCCCGCAGCCTATCCGTCCGTCCTGGCTTTTCTTACCTTTCTCCACCCGTAAACTCCTAGTGTCTTCTCCTTCTTCGATTACACTTGTGTGTCATACTGGGGACTTTCGGAGAGGCAGAGTAAGCGCCTGAAGCGAATCATGAACTACTGTCAGATTCGTGTTCGGCACCTCCTGGATGTCCCGGGTTTCTCGTCTGTATTCGGGTCTTTCCTGGCTCTCTTCTTCCTTCAGATCTCAGTACTTCCTATGATCCTTGCTTTTTCATTGTTTTAATACCTGTCATCCTCATTACATCTTCCAATCCCTCCAATTCAAATCCTCTCACTACTCCTACAAAACCCGATCATCCCCAGTGACCTTTTCTCCCCTATCTCCTCCAACACAAAACCCACTCCTTCGAAAAATCCTTCCTGATCGGCACTCACAAACTGTGGAACTCCCTCCTTCATTCTATTCGTCTAGCCACGAATTGCTAACTGTCTTAATTCCATCAAATCCCTCCAATACAATCACTCTCTTTCGAACAGAGTCGTTTTCATAATTTTTTAAATAAAATTTGTAATATTTTAACTTTAATATTTTTTTAGACTGTTTGTCAGTGTATTTGATTTATATGGATTTATTTGCATTTTATTTTTCCCTCCAAGAAGTTGTTTTATACTGTTTTCGCTGTGTTCTATTTTACACTTTATGATTAGCGGAACTTCCATCCAGTTAAACCATTGTATTGTTCTAAGGGGATACCGTCCCAGAATAAAAATATATTTCCTCTTCTTCTTCTAAGAACTAAATTTTGCATAAAAGAAAAATAGAGAAGAAAAATATCGCGCCACTTCATGTTGATTCAAGATAAGAAGGTGGATAATATAGATAATAAACCAATGGTGAAAAAAATTAAATATACGTTCGAGCGATAATGTTACGTTGAGTCTTGAGTTTATAATATCAATTTAGACTAAATTGTGGAAACGGTGAATGAATGAAAATTAAAATACGACCCCGGAATTGGCAGAAGGTTTACGTTTTTAACCGTGATACGTAGAAAAAAATAAAAACCCAACATATTTTGGATTATATTTATTATAAAATGGGGATGGTGTGCCTGCAAATTTGAAAAAGGTATAATACATTCTGTCCATTCTTTTACAATTAAAACGTCTTATAATTAAGCCACTCTGGTCTTGTATTTCAATTATTCCACTGCCAAAGCAGGCCTTGGCAATTTATTGGTGAGAATTTCTTAATAATGCTGGTCCTCATGTTTCGCGGTTGTCAAGCACTTGACGTAATATGCTAGCCCGTTTTCTCGGCATGAATCCGACAGAGCTTTTATGGGGTATTTTGGTAAGACGACGTTCACCGCCTCCGGTAAATGTGTTACGACTTGAAATTACTTTTGGAGAAAAGTGGGATGTTTTATCGAGTGGATTTATCTTCTAGATTACAGACACGATTAGTGCCATTCCAAACTCGAAAACGCGGTGTTTCTATATTAACAGATAAACAGGTTAAACTTTCATAAGATTATTTAATACAAGAAACAAAAAAAGGCGAAAATGCCGTTTCAGATTTCTTGAATGGAGGTTTGTGTGAGAATATAACAATATAAATATAAATTATAAACAAATGTTCTTTAAGTAACGACTTTTAGATCAGCTCGAATAAAAAAAAAAAAAAGGTTCGACGAAGGTTCTCACGACAGGTTCAAACTTCAGTTGATAAACGCTGTGGTTCAATAAAGATTTTCACGAAAGGTTTAAACTTTAGTTAACCAATTCTATTGAACAAGGTTCGACGAAAGTTCTCACGTCAGGTTCAAAGTTAGTTAACCAACTCTGTTAAACATGGTTCAATAAAGATTTTCACGACAGGTTTAAACGTTAGTTAACCAAGTCTATTGAACGAGGTTCGACAAATGTTCTCACGACAGATTCAAACGTTAGTCGATCAACTATGTTGAACAAAGTTCGACGAAGGTTAATCACGATAGCTTTCGTTTCAATGTGTAAAAGGAAAATTTAAATTGAGAAAATGAGCCTATTTCCCAATTACAAAGCCAATGGCTGTGACGGGATTAAAATCCAGAACCGCTCGCGTGGTAAACTCGACCAAATAGTTTAAAAAAAGTAAACGTTTTTTTCATCATTTTTAACAGATTATTTGACCTTTTCATTAAGTTCACTACTGGTATTTTTTTTATTGCATTTTGTTTTCTTATATGAAATTCAATCGCTCAATTTCAAAATAGGTAAAAATTTGTTTATAGTTAATCGCAGCTGAGATTTTTCTCGAAAAGTTCTAATTCCAAACGCGCGCATTTCGAATAAACGGTCAAATCAACACTACGAGACATTTTTAATTACGCCATTTTAATTAAAAACAAATTTTCAGCGAGTTCCATGAAAGGATTTTTTAGAAATGATGTTACAAACAGTAAATATAATGAGTACGGGCTTCAAAGCGTTTATCGCACCTGTTTATCGCAAAGTTTCATGGACGTCAACTCCGCTTTGTGTTGCTTCTCAGTCACAAAATACAGACACAGCGGTATAACTTTCTTAATATAGACGCTATAGCTGTCAGAAAGTTCAAAAGCCGTTTCGGAAATCATTTGTATAATAAAAATTAATTGACAGGCTAATTAGATTTTGGCCTAAACGATGACATCACCGCACTTATTAATATGTATTTTTTTTAAACTGCATCTGTAATTTTTTTTTCTTAAAGAACCTGCAGAAAAGTACTTACTTTCACTGACGCGAACGGCTATTTTCTAATACCAGTAAAAGCTTGCACTTTTCTCATTTAAAGTCCTATAAAAGTTTAACTCGTGGGGAATTTTTCTCAGCTAGGTTTTTCACTTGTTCCCAAGGTTTATTTTATTTCATTTATTCAGTAAAACCATGCGAACAATAAAAAAATGTTTAAGCGGAGCATGAAGTTTTGCAGCAAGTCCCGCTGAATATGCATCGTATACGAAAAACACTCGTGGAATTTAATATGTCCAAAAATAGTACCTTCTGTTGAACGGCATAAAGTTCGAAATTTTAAATTAATACGGCTTTTTTAACTTTCACTCTTGCAACACGGTACTGTTTGACGTTTAAATATAACTTAGAATAAAGGATAAATAAATGAAAAATTGTAACTACTTTGAAACGAATGAGATAGTTCTGTTAGGCGACTTATATGGAATATCGTTATTAAAAGTGCGGATCCCGTCACTCATCCCGATATAACTCTCTAATAAAACCTCCATGGTGACGGATATTGAAGGATGAATTTTTGATATCCTGTTAATAATAACAGTAGTGTCACTCTTCTTGCCAGAAAATCTTCTCAATGGCTAGCTTTCAATCAGTTAGAAAGCCGACAAAAGGTGATTTACCAAGGAGGCCCCTTTTCTATAGCTGTTCATCCTCATAAAAACTCCATTATTCAATATGAACTTGGCTGAAATTAAATCATCATGGTCGCAATAGAGTCTATTAGGTCGAGAGTTCAGAAGTTCGATCCCTAGACATCCTGATCGACTGTATGCAATAATAAAACACTACGTTCCAAGCACACAAGCGGATTTGTGCAATTTTGAGTTATATTGGTTCTACACCACCATCAATACAGGTTTTCTATCGATAGAAACGAACAACACAAAAATAAATAAAAACAGGACTCGCCGGGAATAAGCACTGAACATTGAGATCTATTAATTGTCGTACAATACCTTGGCTCGAAAAGGTATTGGATGCCATTTTAAAAATAAATGAAATGTCGAGATCAACAGAAACCAAATTAATCTTGGGAATATGATTTGCACTTCTCTGAGAAAAACCTGTTAGGCGTGCGCTTTCTTTCTTCCCTGTTTTCATTTTTATTTCATTCAACATATGGCCTCGTCTGAGCGAGTTTTACAGGAAAGGTTTGCAACTTTTGAATTATTAGCGACATAGCCGTTTCCTTATTGTGGTCAAATCGAAACAAATATGTCAATATCCGACCAATAAAACCAATAATACAATACGCCCATTCTTACATGGACTGCAGTGATCGAATGGTTAGGGCTTCGGACGCCGATTTCCCACTCTAGTGATTTAGGGATCGAATTCCGACAAAACCCTTGAAATTTTAATTGATCATAATAGAAAAAAGGATCGTTAAGTTGACTGACGCCATGCCCAACATATATTAGGACATTAATACCTCCAATAGGAATATCTGCGCCATTCATATACAACACGAAACATTCATATGGTTCTATAAATTCTGAGATATATTCGAAACAACTACTACATAATGTGTAAGTTCTGTGTCAAAAATGGCGGCCGGGCGTACATTTTCCGCCTGGAATCGAAGAAATCTTGATTTTTAACCCTCCTGATCTTGCCCCTTCGTACTACTACGACCTCCGAGCAAGGGCTCACATGCTCATTGGAAAAACGTTTCATGCGTTTAAAAAGGTAAAACATTTTTACAATCGTTACCGAAGAGTGTTGCCCCCAGGGAAATTGAACAGGTGGCCTCTAGATTCCAATTAACCAACGAGTACGATGGGCTATATTTACGAGATCGAAAATAATTTCCTGGATATGTAAAATAAATTTAATTTTAATTCTTCAAACGGTCATTTTTTTTTTTTTTTTTACTCGTCCTCATACTAAAATATTCACCGTTTAGAGCATCTTTTCAATTTAATTTTTAACCCCTTTAGGCACAATATTTATTCATACCTTACTTACACATGATATGTATTATTTTTATTAATAAGGTCTGAAAAATGATAACTGGTGAATAGCACACTAGCAAACAATTGTAGGCTGGTATTCCGAGGAAATAGGAAAATATTTGCAATAGTGAATCTGGAATTTTTTTATAACATTATAACAGTTTCTCTCTAATCTGTATTTTTTATAATATATACAAAAATTGCATAAATAGGTGAGTCTAAACTTTGTGATGCTTATGATAAAACTCTTTTTCCTCTTGTTTCTCTCCATTGGAGGCTCAACTTTTTTTTAAACTGTTTTATAAATACAAAACAACAGGAGTAGTGTAAAATTGGACAATCATGGATTTTACATGTTTCAAGCCATGTCAACTGGCTCCTCTCCATTCGAAGATCAATTTTTTTAAATCTGTTTTATAAATACAAAAAAACAGGTGTAGAGTAAAATTGGACAATGATGGATGTTTACATGTTTCAATTCATGTCAACTGGCTCCTCTCCATTGAAGGATCAATTTTTTTAAACTGTTTTATAAATTCAAAACAACAGGTGTAGTGTAAAATTAGACAATCACGGCTGTTTACATGTTTCAAGTCATGTACCAACTGGTTCAAAGTTTAGTTCCACTTTTCTGCCGTACGATGAACAAGGTTCGACGAAGGTTCTCACTAGTTCAAACTCTAGTAGTTCAAACCAAAGGTTGATCAACTCTCTTGAACACGACTCGTCGAAGGTTTTCAAAACAGGTTCAAACTTCAGTTGATCAACTTGAACAAGGTTCAACGAGGGTTCTAACGACGGGTTCAAACTTAAGTTGATAAATTTTTTAAGCCTTTATGCTGAATATTCATAAATAAATTCTTAGATTAAATAATATTATTTTTCATTAAAGGTCTAAAATATAAGTATATATAATAAAATTCCCTTGTATTCACTTGTAAAAAATAAAGCAATCCAATAATATAGTGTTTTTTCATACATATTTTATTTATTTTGTAATTTTAGTCTTGAAGACTGCGGTGAGCTGAAGCTTTTTTTACGATTTCACACAAAAATATTTTGTTTTAAGTTGTTTTTGTTCCATTCCATGTATGTTGAAGCAAGCCGTAGGTGCCGAGCTAGTCTTCCTCTATGTCTGACAATACGTTAGGTGGAACAATCATTGTCGATAAGGTAAGGCCTCCAGCATAAATACCTCCTGCCCAGACCATAACACGACCTCCTCCTAACTGTATTGTGATAAAGGTAAACTACGGCATCTTTTGTTCTCTACAGGCTGCCATCTACTGGCATTTTACGGACGGAAGCGCCAATTCGTTTCCCTTTGGAGTCACTAAGTCAATGCCAGAGACGTTCTGTTCCAATTGGCTTTCTCATAGTAAAATCTATATGTGATACCATGTTTACATTAAACCCAGGTTGATTTTTTTAAGGTCAGGCGAGCGTTTGTATGGGCTGCGTCACGCTTGTAGAATACTAAATTCCTATTTCTTGGCTTTGAGACCACTGCTCGCGAAAAAGCTGCTAAGGCACGTGAGGCCACGCTTTGTCACACACAGTCAGCCTCAACAATAAAACCCACCTGCTCTTATAAAATATACCTTCGATACACTAGTGTAACATGGTGTCTTGTCTTTATTGTTAAAATAAACTCACATAAATTAGGACGAAAAAAGGAAAGGAAAAAAGAAATACTCTGGAAGGAAAGTAAAGTCACGTAGTAAATAGATTAATATTTGATTTCACAATACTAGATGTAGTTTATATAAACAAATAATACAACTTTTAGTTATTTTTTATTTACGTTTAGAATAGATTTTGGATTTTATAAAGAACGGAAAATAAAAGTTACCCTAAAAAGGCATGCGAATCCATAAAGATATATCAAAAACGAGGGTAAAAATGATTACGAAATATAAACGAGGTGCGACAGGCAGCTTTCAAGTCGGGGCAGGAAGCTTCTTCTAACTCAAAGGAATGTTAAGCCATCAAAAATACCGGGCGTTTGGGGGCAAATAAAGTACTTAAAAAAAGAGATATCTCGCAAAGAACAGAGTCAAGTCCCACCATGCATTAAGCATTGGTTTAAGAGGTTAAAAAAACAAACAATTGCTTCAAAGAGAGCACAACTTCTTCTTTCAAACGTAATAAAAACAAACGCAAACAAGTATGGCGAACCTAATTTAGTAGCAGTGCAATATTGCAGACTCGACACGTTTATTTTCCAACCTTCCTCATAGCAATTTCTGATCCTTATCAGGGGGTTCGGCGAAGAAAAAAAAAGCTAAAATTGATTAATATGTTTACCATTTTTTCTAAATGTTACAAACACTTGGATAATTTATTATATCATACGGTATAATAAAAATAAAGCACATAGAAAGAACTAAACAACTACCTACGCTAAAATTATAAAGATTTATTTCGCGAAATTTTTTTTGGGGTGAACGAGCATTTTTTTAGTCAAGTTACATCTAGCGATCTGGTTAAAATTTAATTACTTAAGCAGGTTTGAAGGCATGCACTTCGCCAGCATCGTCGGTTTTCAGCCTATAGGTAGATAATATACTAAGTATACGTTTAAATGTTTAGAAAACGGTTTGCTTGGAATTTGGTGAACAGAAGGAATTTTAATTAAAAGGCCAATCCTTTATTGAATAAAAGGCAAAGTAACTTTTAATGATGTGGAAATCACTTGAAACTTTAACATAAATTGTTTCTAAAGATGAAGAAGTAAAAATAGATTCATCGATATATCTTTTATCTTGGCTTTAAAAGAACTGGAAAGTTTGGAATTTGTATTGGAAAGATAGTGTTTGATCGCTTGTTAATTTTTTTTTATAGATTGGGCGTAATTGTTTCTAAAGACCGGATTTCCGTGCAATATTTAACTAGTCGAAAGTAAGTGTTAATTTTTTAATTTTGAAAAGAGAGTTTTTTTTACAATATTCTTATTTTGCACAAAACTGCAGCTTTATCCCTAATTTTTAGATAATTTTTTACGCATGAAACAACATTTAAAAATATAATTTTAATTTAGGCGGCCTGGAATTTTCCAGGAAATAGTTTTATCTTCGACATCGCTTTGTTCCATCAGTTGCAAAATTGCATTTTTTTTACAAAGCTCGCAGCAAAACTATGTTACACAAACAATGCCCATTAAAAAGCGTAGTTGTAAAGTTAATCGTTCTTTTTGGAAAACATTATCGATGACTGGAGAAAACCTGTCAGAAAAAACTTACCACATCAACTCTGTGGTGGTGAATTACTATGAAAACATTAATTTGCATATTTTATAAACGTTAAAACTTACTTTATTAATATCATATCTAATTGTATATTTTTGTATTAAATTGTATATTTGTACAGGATGTGTTTGAAAAATGAGTATGTAGTTTATAATCGATTGATTATGAAATAAACAATGTTTAAGATTATAATTAATTTTGTTATTTAATTAAAAATTTTACTACGTCAAATGAGAATTTTTACCTTCATTACACATTTTCCATTTTATTGCACAAAAATCCGGTCTTTGCTTATTTCTATAGGGTTTAAAGCACGTTTTCTTCCATTTTATGAGTTAGAGAAAAAAAACTTATTCTAGAAATTTTTGATTTGTGTGAATAGTAAATTGGAGAACTCACCTTCAGCGTCGATGGAAAAGAATCCGAGACCGTCTCCGCCTTTGATGGAGTATCCCACCCTGGAGTCGTCACTGTTAGGCGCATCTGCGTCGGTGGCTTTGACTTTGGTCACGAGGGTGCCAATGGGCTGGTTTTCCGATACCGAGCTTGCGATAACGAAGTCCGGAAAAACGGGAGGAAACAGGTTTTCGTTGACGTCGACGACTTCGACGATGAGGGTGACTTCCGAGGACAACGCCGGCGTGCCGCGGTCGGTCGCCCTGACGGTAAAAGAATGCACCTGTCTGTCTTCGAAATCTAACGGCTTCGTTATGCGTATCGTACCACTTAGGGTATCAACGACGAAAACGTTATCTCCATCGGTCTGACCAATTATAGAATATCTTATTTCTCCCCCGGATCCCAAATCGGGGTCGTTGGCACTAAGTACTGCAATTACACTGCCAACAGGGACGTCTTCTCTTGCTTTTACAGTGTATGACGGAAGGGAAAACGACGGTACGTTATCATTAACATCGTCGACTATTACCCTAATTATAGCGTCTGAATGGAGGGCTGTGATCGAACCGGGGTTGCCCGCGCAATCTGTCGCTCTGATTACTAATTCGTAGACTTCTTGACGCTCCCGGTCTAATGGAGCCGATACAAACAGCGTTCCCAATTTGGAATCCAGTTTGAAATCATCCGTGTCGGTGATTAATTTGTAAAAAATGTTTGCGTTGTCCCCTTCGTCGATGTCTGTCGCGTTGACTCTAAAGAATACAGTACCGTTCAACGCGTTTTCCGTAATTCGAAAACTTGCCAAGTTGGTTTTAAATTTCGGCGGGTTGTCGTTTACGTCCAGTATAGTGATGGGCAACATCCGCGAACTCGACTTCTGCGGTTTTCCTTGGTCGAACACGGTTATGTTCAAAATGTATTCTGTTTCTCTTTCTCTGTCTAGGTAGCCGACGACTTTAAGCTCTCCCGAATCGGGATCCAGACGAAAGACGGAATCGCTATCGCCAGAGGATATACCGTAGATCAGCTTGCCGTTATATCCCAGATCCCTGTCTTTAGCCCGTATCCTGACGAGTACCGTCCCGATAGCCGTTGATTCGTTGACTTGAATGTTGACAGGGAAATTCGAGAACTCGGGGGCATGGACGTTTCCGCCATAACGACTCGGCATCATGGCGAATTCTTCGTGTTCTCGTCCCAGATTGTTGGAATTACTTCTATCGGAAGCGGCCAGCACTTCGGTCAGTTTCCGCGCGACACCGGTGTCTTTGCAGTCGAATCCGCTCGTGTCATCGATGGCGTCTAGCCGCGGGGGCTTGGACGTCCTTTTGTAGTTGACCAGTTTAATTATAACACTGACAACGTCGGCAAAATGCGTTCCGTCTGTGGCGGTTACGTTTAATACACGTTCGTTGACACCGATATCTGACAGATCGCAGGTCACGGCTACGACCCCGCTAGTCGTATCCAATGAAAAACAGTTATCTTCGTTACCACCGACGATCCTATAACTGATTATGTTTCCCGCATCGAAATCTATTGCCGATAGTGTGATAATTTCACTGCCGATCGGAATGAATCGCGACACTTGGCCGGAACAATCGACTTTTTCGAACTGGGGTCTGTTGTCGTTTATGTCTTTTAAGTTAATTCTCATTTGAGTTTCCGTTTCACGCCTGTAGGGAAGGCCCCAATCTGAAGCCCGAATTCGTAAGACGTAAGTCCTTCTCATCGATTCATAGTCCAGAACTTGCGTAGTTTTCACGACACCGGTGAAATGATCGATTTCAAAAGGGACTGAGTTCAAATTGGCTATGCTGTATGAAATGTAAGAGTTTTCTCCAGAATCTTTATCTTTGGCAGTGACTTTTGCCACTGTCGTCCCGATGGGTTCGTTTTCAGAGACGTTCACTTCCATGTCCACAGTTTCGAATAAAGGATCGTTATCGTTCACGTCCACGACGTTTATTTTCACCTTTGCTGAAGACTGTTTTCTCGTGCCCGTATTACCTTGGTCGCGGGCCGTTACCGTAAGAGTGTACATAGATTTCAATTCGGCGTCCATTTTGACGTTGGTGTAAAGCATCCCTGTATCCGGGTTTATGTAGAATTCGTCGTCTTTGTTCCCGGCGATTATTTCCAAAAACGTTTGAGCGTTTTTCCCTTGGTCGGCGTCAGTCACTTTTAACCTAATTATAGGAGAGTTGACCGGTGCAGATTCTGGAATGTCGACTTCGTAGATTTCCCTGTCGAAAATCGGGGAATTGTCGTTCAAATCGGCTATTCGAATAGGAACGGAAGTGTATGTCTCACGTGGGGGTATACCTCTATCAACGGCCCTTAATGTCAAGTTATAACCGCGAGGCGACTTCTCTCTGTCTAAAAGTTTAAGTACTTCGATATTGTATTCGGCGACTTGTCTATTTTTCGAAAAACCCGGTTTAATCCGAAAGTGGCCATCGGGGTCGCCGTCTACGATGTCCAAACTCCTAATCTCTCCATGAATCCCAGCATCTCGATCGATCACCTTCACAATGGCGTAAATATGTGCGTTGGAATTTTCTACTATGTCCGGCAAATGGTGAATGGAGATCTCAGGTGCGTAGAGGTTCACTTGTTTTACTATGATTTTTAGCTTTGCAGTGCTCGGTTTTCCACCCCCCTTAAAGCCTGCTCCTCGGTCTTGGGCTAAAACGGTCAAATGGTACACAGCCTTTTCCGAATACCTTAAAGGGCGCGTTAGCGTCACCACCCCCGTTGTGGGACTGATGGCGAATTGTTCCGTCCTCTCTTTGAAGCTGTAATAAATCTCACCGTTCCTCCCCAAATCAGCATCTTCTGCTGAAACCCTAATTATGCTTTCGTGCAATCGCGAGTCTTCCGGCACTATTTCCTCGTATTCCGTGGGGTAGAAAAGAGGGTTTAAATCGTTGACGTCAAGAACTGTCACAATAACAGTCGTTTCCGCTTCAGCGAGGATAGTTTTCTTCCCGTCACGTTTAGTCGCGTTGGCTTTTATTTCGAGGACGTATTTATCTTTTCGTTCCCTGTTTAGGACGTCAGTGTTGCCAGTTCGCGTTCTTAAAAGCAGAAACCAAAAATCTCCGACGAGCCTCTCTTCCGGCTTGAAAAATCTATCCTTGTCCCCTGACACGATTTTAAACCTGACGTCCATATTGACGTCCCCGCGGACGATGCCCATTTTTTCTTGTGGGGTGACGAAGGCTTTACGGAGAGAATTTTCCGGTATGGTGACATTATACACGGGTTGCGTGAATTTGAAATGCAGAGTGTTTTCGTCTGGTCCCGAAGCGGCCAGAGCTCCTATGAGACTCCAAGTCACCAGAAGTCTCCAGTGGTTTCCCATCTTCACAAAATTAGCCCCATTGGTGCGATCTGTAACAGAAAAATACAAAAACGATTATATTATTTAAAGATAATGTTTTCAAGCAATATAAATTCAAGTAATAAATAAAATAAAAAATATTTTACGTTCTAAAGAAACATTTCAATTTATGAGTATTTCTTAGAGCTATAAAGTTTTACACCTATACTTTATTATATAACTTTACGTCAATATGAACATATACATTTTTTATAGGTAAATGTAAAAGTTATATGGATTGCTTTAAAAAGCCAATTTAATACGAAAGTCTTGATCTTGTAAAATAGGAATGATAAACTTTGAAAATTCAACATTGTTAATTGATGACAATTAATTAAGGTTTTTAGTTGAGATGAAAAAAGTTAATGGCACGAGAGGGATTCGAACCCACGACCTTCGGCTAGATAGCCGCTGTTCTACCACTTGAGCTATCGTGACCTCGATCCACTCGGACATGGGGAGTTGAGGTTGAGATGGAGAGTTGATGTCCGAGTGGATCAAGGTCACGATCGCTCAGGTGGTAGAGCAGCGGCGTATCTAGCCGAAGGTCGTGGGTTCGAATCCCTCTCGTACCATTAACTTTTTTTCATCTCAACTAAAAACCTTAATTAATTGTCATGTATTAATTGGTCAAGCGGACCACGAAAGTAGTGAATTAAAGAATTGTTAATTGAACAGACACCCATAACTAAATTTATTTTTCAATTTCTTATTCTGGTTAGATTGCAAAAAGAAAATCCACCTTAATTCGACGCCAAAAGGCTTCTTATTCTTGCCTAAGATCTATTAAAAAAAACATACATTAACAAATATTGCTCCGGAAAATATTTGCTGCTTTAATAAAAGGTCGTTTTATTTCTCTTCTCATTTCCGATTATTCCCCATTCATGCAATACCGACTGGTCATCTAAACATGAACCTTTCTCATTCAATAAATCCTGACATTTGTTATTTTATTTTACCCTGTTATTTTTCCCATAACGATGAACAGTTATAAACCTATCCTATTTAGCAACAAGGCTGAAGGGGTACCTGCATCGCTACGAAACTGAATGAAAAACGCATCATTATGCCAGATTTTAACGCCAAAACTAGGTATCACTGTTCAGCTAGGAAATATGATGGAATATTACTCCCCTACATACAAAATAAAAATAATTCACCTATACGTACTATGCTGACAATTCCGAGTTTCCTTTCGATCGTCGCTTTACCATTAGACCAACACTGCTACTAGCCTTCGTCAAGGCTCCATCCTGTTCTTGGTTTATTTTAACACAATACCTCTATAAATATCACTACTCCTTTTTTTTGGAGGATATGTACAATAAAACAACAGGTTCAACTATGCAGCCGAGTCTTGTAAAATCTGCTGCCAAATAGGCAACTATAGCTTGAACGGCAGATAAATACGTGTAGAGGAGAATAAAGTATAATTCCCCCACTAATTTGGCAAAGATTTCGGGGTTTTTAGTTTAATTCTTTACTCCTAAAAGAAAAAAAGTTGAAATGTCACTTCACTAGTGTCGCCAGACAGAAGCTTCACTATAAATTGTTTAAATAAACAAATATTGTTTATAATTATTATAATTAAATTATAATTTGATCTAAGGTCTTGGTTGAGATTAAAAAGCAAGTTGTCACGAGAGGGATTCGAACCCACGACCTTCGGCGCAATACGCCGACGCTCCAACCGCTTGAGCTATCTTGACTTCGATCTACTCGGACACCAACTAACACCAACTCATCTCAACCTACAACCTTTCGAATTTTCCCTCTTTTTTTCGAATGTCAATTACGACTACTAAATACATATATGGATTAATATAAATATTGTATTCAATATTTATACACATATGCAAATAAAAATTATTTTCTGTTCTGTTTCCTGTCCGCTCTCTTAAAAAATATTCTCGTGGATTAAATATAAATATTCAAAATCTTTTTAATGCGGGTACAATAAGGGTTAAAGGAGCGAGGAAAGGGATTATTGTATATATAAAAACTGCTGACTACAATGGGCCGATAGCCCTATCAACAACAAAGATAAACCGCAGCAAAACGCAAACGTCTGGCAAAGTGATTGAAGAGCGTTTGTTGAAAGAAAAGTCCAAACCCAGAAAGAAGGAAAAAATTTATAATAATTTAATAACGGAAGGCTTTTAAAAGATGCAAAGAAAATATATTTCATTCCGTCCGATATGAGTTTTTGACTAGCACGAGCCGGTACTAAGTAACCGGTGATCAATCATTCGTTTTAACATACAAAACAAAAATAAATAAATAAACGAAGAAATATTGAAAACAAAATACAAAATAATCACATTCACTGTCATTCGGCACCCTGTAAATTATTCTTATCAGTTTTTATTGTTCACTGAATTGAATCGATGGTTAAAAATTTTAGTCACGTGCGTATGAAACTGAGTTGATAAGACAATCAAAACTGTTCCAAAAAAGTTAACGCTAAAATCATCGTTTTAATTATCAAAAATCCCTTTGGGTGAATATTAAATCACAATTATGACTTCGGGCAATTGACACGACCCTCCTTGTTGTTTGTAAAACAAAATGTTGGATGGGGCCGGAGGGAGAACGATATGATTTAACACCTCGCCTTTTGTCAAACTCCACGAACCGCTCACAGCATATAATTGAATTAGGAAAGCAATTCCCTGATTAAGCTTTTCCTATAAAAATATATAGAACATACGTTTATGATTATATATCAAAAACCCATCATTTATAACAAAATTATTTTTATTCGTGTAACGAAATGAGCAATAACCTGACGGAGCAAGTTTTGGTTTTTTTTCATGAAGAACACGTCCTTTTCGGTCAATCCAAGCTAGGATAAGATGTGTCGATTTCGGGTAAATTCTTTCTAGTTCGCTGTTCCTATTTATTTTTATATTATTAATCTACAAATAAATAAATGCAGTAGTTTGATAGGTTACATACAAAAAAATATATAAAAATAAATTTAAAAAATAACAAGTGCTGTGTTATGGGCGAATGTTAGCTACCCATGGCATGATGGACAATGGACGGTTTATGTGCGCAGGTGTGGTTCCAGGCTCAGCTGGCGTTCCGCAAGGACGTATCCAAGGCCCAATCATTTACATAATCTATACTGCTGACACTCGCAGACATTGTAGGATACAAATCTCATTATCCTATTCACACACTCCGATGGTGGATCAAGTTAAATAAACAGGTTTACGCTCAAACGTCAGCCCTAACTAGTGGACGTACAGAAGTTAATCCCTCCGTCCAAACAATATTCGGTACGTTCAGTTTTACTTTGATAGCTTACATTGGACCCTACATAGGGTACGACGTAGAATAAAAAGACAAGAACTCAATGAAAAATAAAACTCAGCCTCCTACTTGGACCGGAATCACCAAATATTTAATCAGTCCAATTCTTATATTCTTACACATGCTCACACCCTGCTGCCTCCTTAACGGTCCTTCTGCATCAAAAATCTATTTTGATTAAAAAATATCTAGATATCCCATTCTTGGTTATGCCTAGTCCAAAACCGTTTTCACAATTACAACTCCAAGCTATCCGTCCACCTTGTGAGACTGATTCTAACTCCGTAAGGTCCCACTCTTATAATCCTCAACGCCCTTATCGCACCCTATCGAAAAGACTGCAAGAACGGGATGCCAGTTAATGCCGATCATAGGGGTATTCACGATCTTTGTGTTAACTCTGTTAGGTCCAGTTAGATCGAGAAAAATGATGACCTAGACATGTAAGAATCGGCTTGATAACATTGCTCGATCTAACAGGCCAGGGCCAATGTTAGATGTTAGCTCGAAAATGTAGTCACATTGCTAGCCGTTAGGACGTAGGTAACCAACATGGCAGCCATGAATTTAACAGCTGTTTTTTGTTTACACGTATTTTTATTCTTCAATTCGCATTAATTAATTTCTAAATTAATTCTTTTGTTAATTTCTGACCTGTCCTTATACTCTCATTCATAATAGATACATTCCCTATCCTATAAAGTTAGACGTTAGGATACCAGTTAAGTATGTCGGCACGAATTGAAGCATGTCATTTGTTAGTACTTTTCGAGTTCGTAGATAGCATTTTGAATGAAAGAGTTGATTAATTTTCCTTTTTTATTAACTTCTGGCATCTTACAATTTAAAACAAAAGAAAACCAAAACAAACAACAACAAGCCTTCAAGGACTGTTATAGCTTTATTTTTGGTTCTACCAGTCGCCACGCGGAGCATTTCGGACAAATTAACGTTTAACATGCTAAGATAAGAAGATGGCGTTCACGATCTTACTCGACATTTCTCTATACGAGTTAACACGAGTTAACATCTTGAATACCCCTCATATGGTATACAGATGGTACTAAGATCATGAGGAGCTGGTATCGTATGGCCTTACAAGACGACTGTACACACTGTAGCTATTGAGCACGGTTCCAATATCAAAAGGATGGGTATTACCAACGAAAGTATCCGACAGCCAGGCTGCACTAAAGTCCCACCTCATCGGTAGTAAGATTCAGAACAGTTGCATACTACATAAAGACCTTGCCAAACATTGGGAAGAATAAAAATCTACCAGATACACAGGGAGGAGCAACGAGAACGCCGATAAATCACCCAACGAAATTCGACGGGTCTCCTATACGCCCCGAACCTTTTTGCAGAATACTAAACGTCCAAAAATGGTAATGCCATTGAACTTCAGGAAAGAGACATGTAACCAAGATCATTTCTTGACCAACGTAAAAGTAACGGCAAAACTAATAAACTTAGGACATCTAAGGACTAATATCATAGGACTGCTGACGGGATGCTGCAGACTCCAGACGCATATGTAAAGATTTAAAGCAGCAGAAACAACTTTGTGGACATATTCATTTATCCTTGGTTTTATTGTTGTTATCTTTTGTATAATTTCGTTTTTTATAACTTATAACGTAGCTTATCTGTTTAAAAGACCAAGTTTTTTTTTCAAACTGAACCAATTTGAATTCTTATACTGTTTTTTTATATATCAGAAACAAATAGCAGATATTTAATAACAAAATATTAAAAATAAGAGGCTTTTCCTGTAAAGAAAAATTTCAACGAACAAAAAGAGCATTCGTAGTGAAGCTTACATAAATTTGCACATTTTACGCCTCTTACATAAAAGAGAACGTGTAGTTTTTAAAAAAGTCGACAGATAAGGAGCTGTAAGGGCATGAAAAGACTGTAGCAGTTATAAATGCAAAATACAGTAGAATTTCATTGAGCATTTTGCGAATTATTTTCGATCTAGAATTATATTACTCTATAAAATTTGAATTAATAAATAATTCATTAATCGGCAACAAATAAATTTTTGCATATCCTAAATTCCTAAAAAAAATATCCTAACAAGATTAAATACTTACTGGTATGATAGACTGAGATAATTTAAATAAATGCTCTAGAATTTAAATGGGTGAATTTCCTTTTTTTTCCCCCTTTTTTAAAAGACAATTCCTCCAAAGTTTACATTGAAGCTAAGTAATATTAATTGTAATAAAAAAAACCCATAAACTTTGTTTGTATAACTTTAATACATATTTCAAACCGGGATGGGGAGGGCGTCAAACTTTGTGTGAGATTTGACCGCTCTCCATCGCCTTGGAATCGGGAAAATCTTGAAAGTTATCGAGGAGCCGCTAAGAATACCAATTTCTAGATTAGAGAACTCTAGAATGGTACGCGAGAGGCCCAGAAGTCCCATCAGTTTCGACCTGCCCTGACTGTTGGGCTGGGTCCGCATTGTCTGCTCCGGGTTATGGACTCCTGGTTTCTTTTGTGTTGAATTACTTTTCTATTAACACAGCAGCCGATACCTTTTAACAAAAACGGCAAAGAGGGAATGAAATTGTATTATTTTTTTTTCAATTTTCAATCGACGTTATCCACTTTTCCAATTAAAACTGATATTAACTAGTCATAATTTACTAAAATGTACGTAAAAATAAAGTTTAATATAATTATAATGTAAAAATTGAAAGGAAAAACTTAAAAAAAAAATTGGATATAGTGTGGGTAAATGAAAAGGAGGAAGATGAGAAAGAGAGGGAGAGGGTGAGAGGGAGGGAGAGTGAGAGAATGAGAGAGAGAGTGAGAGGGAGTGAGTGAGGGGATTGGGTGAGAGTGAGGGAGGGGGTAAGAAAGAGGGAGAGAGAGAGAAAGGGAGAGTATGAGGGAGAGAGAGGGGGAGTGATAGGGAGAGGGGGAGTGATAGGGAGAGAGGGAGGGGCGAGAGAGAGGGAGGGAGGGAGAGAGAGAGAGAACATAAACTTGTGTGGTAAAGTTAAAAAAATTTAATGAATAGAAGATATATTTATTCAGTATAACTTACTATTAAAAAAGTTAAAACAATCACTAACAAGTTTCTTATACCAAACAGTGTGTATGATGAACTCATCATCATTTTTTAATCCGTATACAGTGTTTTGTGAAAGCGACTAAAGAAATTGGCTCGAATAAGATATTCGAAATTCAAAATTTGTGCGTATATGTTTTTCTCTTTCACAACAATTTGTTAAAGATGTATCAGCAGGGCCGTTATGAGAAACCAGCCCACGCTGGCACTAAATATTTCGACGGGTTCTCGGGTGACTTGTACGATTCAGATAGAATGTGAAAATTCGTCTGAAGACTTTTGATTTAAGGATTGGAAACGCTTAATAATGGATCCATATTGGTTAATTCTGTTTGTCCAAAGTGGTCACAATCCATGTCTTCTCTTATGTTGTTCTTTCTTAAATCTTGTGTGGTCCACGTCAGTCAACTGTCTATGTATACCCCTAAGAGAATTATGTTGAACACAGTAGATCTTTATTGTCGATGTAATTTGGCCTACAAGAGTTTTTTCAATATAAAATAGCACTGTGAGCACTGTTCCTCAGTCAGTCTTCCATTTTTTTGCAACAGTCTTTAATAAGCTCAAGGTGTTTTGAATATGAGAGGTGGCTTGAATTCCTCGAACTCGAAATTTTCGTATCTTCCGCATAGTTGATAGCGATGGTATTGGGATGTAGAAGGTAATCCAGTGGATAGGAATATAAATGTTCCCATGTGAGATGCCTGCTTATCCTATACAAACCAAGTACTCCTTGCTGCACCTCATTCTGCAGCAGCAGTAAATTAAACAAGATTCCTCGATGCCAGTACCTAACAAAGGGCAGGGTCACATCGAGGAACCCAAGAAATCAATTCTCTACTCGTCTAATATCCGAGTAATCTTTGATGCACCTCACTCTGAAGCATCTGCTAACTAAATAGGATTCAGTTCAATACGGAGTAGGATAAAATCGTTTAAATTTAAAGAACATGCCTGGGTGACCGTACAAAATCCTGGGCCATATCCTGGAACGCACCGAGCAATTCTCTATTGGTCAACATCACTAACATCACACTAACATCACAGCACTGATAGAGGCAGCAGTCTGTTAAATAGGGTTGCAGGATAACTAATTCAACGTTAATATAAATAAAAACGAATTGTATAATTTTTCTATAACAGCTCGAATGCTGTCAACGTCTGAAAATATTGAAAATATGGCAAATCCCAATAATGGATTATATGGAAAACTAACGACGGAACTTTTGTTAAGGCCGAAATCGTCTGGTTTACATACACGCTAGATCAAGTTATTGCTTCATAAATTGATAAATTCAATAATCACCATGATCGAATATATTCTCTTTAATAACCACCGCGGTCCATGAATAATTTCTCGTATTTACAACAATTTGGTCAAATGTAATTAAATCCTATCCGCCTTCAATTTAGGTCCCAGCGGGGTTCTGCCGAATCCGACGGAAGGCGGTTTTTACAACATGCCATTAGTATACAGACCAGATGATCATTTTTGATCGAATTACTTCTGGTACTTGAATTTTTATATATTCGATGCCTCGAACCAACCATTAGTAACAGTTCAATGAGGAGTATCAATTTCGTTTTTTTGTCAGGAATATGTAATAACGGGTGTTGAAAATTTATCATACATTATTATGAAATTCATTAAAACTATCTTGATTTTACGGAAAGACGCCAACAAATACATATGTACGTTGTTAACAATGTAATAAGTTTAGCTGCAGAGTTGAAACGGGGTGAAGATAAGAGTTGAGAGGGTTATCTTATAATCCGACAACTACTCTAAAACAACTATTACTGTTGGTGTTAATTTGCTATATAGGGAGTGTTGCTGATGTAAAACCGGTAAATTTTTCGCTTATCTATTATTTGGCGGATTTCATCACCTGCGCTTAACTAAGACTATCTTGAAACCATCTGGTATTATTAACATGAGATAAATGAGCGGGGAACCTCAAAGACCTCGAGATCCAGGGAAGCTACACTCCCCCAGAGAGGCACAATAGTTTCTACTTAACAAACCAACGTTGTAACCGACCGACCAAATCCACAGCAGAGGACAGTTATGAAAATTAATGATTCTTCATCATATTAAGCTTTTGTTTGGTATTGGATATATGAAAACAGCCTCGGTTTCTTCTTGTGTGTTTCGTGGGAAAAATACAAATTTAAGGATTATTGTTTATAACTCGTTTTAGAGAAAAAAATAACAAAAACTATATTTTTCGTAATTATATCTTTTTCCCGTCAAATTAACTCCCAGTTTATAACTTCAATTTAACCCTTTTTAACTATAAAATAACAAATAATAAAATCAATATACAAAAGTTAAAAACAACAACAATAATACAAAAAGTTATAATTTCAAACCGACCTTTTATTAAAGTAAAATAATTAAAAATCATATGAAAATGAATAACAATTAAAATAAAAAAATGATTCCTGTATTGTAAATTTGAAAAAAAAATCAGCCTCTTATATAAAACAAGATATTCTGAATATTAATAATAATAATTAATTACAATTAAAATTAAAAAAGGTACAAAATTAATTAATGAAAAAACAATTCGTCTTTTATGTATTGGTTAATTTTTTTATATAAAAACTATACAGGGATATACAGGGTGAGATTAATTTCTGCCCCCCCCCTCATTTTTTATTGAGGCGTTTTTGGGAAAAAATAAAATCTACAACAACTTCTTCAACCAAGAACCAATTTCGTTATTTATTATTTTATAAGAAGGGTATTTCAACTACCGAGGTTATATGAACCCTCGGGGTGCGAACTCGGAACCTTTACCATATAGTGATGAGCGCCATGTCAACGCCTAAAGCCGGGAACAAACTTAACCGATGCTACGCCATGCGACGCTACCCGACGCAAATCCAAAATCCAATTTTCCATAAGATTGTATTACCCCAGTGCACATCCGCTCGATGTCTTGTAACGCTAACCTATTCTACGCTCTGCGATCCCCACTGTCCAGATTTGCGTCGGGTAGCATCGAGTACAGTCAAAGACAAAAGAACCGTACACTCATATTTTTATTCAAGCTACATGCATTATTGTCGTTATATTCATTACAACAAACTTATTTTAATATAAACCAAATTAACCGAGATCAAAAATTCATTAGTTTTTATTTTTTAAAAAATAATTTTAATGGTTTGGTAGAAAATTGATCAAAATACCGGAATACCATTTTTTGATATAATGAATTTAACTAACAATTTATTACACGGTTTTGCTCATAGAATTTAACTAGACTTTAAAATTTAAGTAGACTTTGAAGACACTGTTTTCCGTTACTTTTAGTACTATTACACGATAAATCTGACAGGTTTGTAAACAAGTTAATATTTTCTTAAGGAAAACATGTTCAATGTACAATTTGCTTTAAAAAAAAAAAAAAAAAAAAAAAAAAAGAAGAATATGAATTAAACTAAGTCCAATTCAGGCCTTTGTCCTAATTTGTTCATGCTCTCAGCAGTAACTTCCAGATGGAGTCTCATGATCATTGTATTTTACATCAGTTGCAGCAATAAAAGGTACCATTGGGAAATGTTTAAGTCGATGCGAATTAAATCGCCCAAATGGCTTAGGACATTGAAAACATTCGCACCGGTCGTAGAATAATTCATCAAGTTTTATTTATAGGGACAAAACTTTCATTTAGGCGAGCCAAATAGAGGGAACTTGGGTCCAAAATGGTTGAACTTTTAAAGAAATACGACTCGACTCACTTTGAGTTTGTACGGGGCGAAGTGCTTTATGCTCGTCAGCTTTACGGGTCATTATTTAATGAGAGGACATGTCAGGTAACGAGTTAAAAAGCTCTTGTACAAAACACGTAAATCGTTGTAAATATGGAAATCATTAGGCAGATATTGCATTTATCGGTTGAAAACACAGGATTATTTAAATAATCAACAAATATTAAGCCATACCGGATTAATTAAATTGAACATGTTCGCCTTGCTTAATGATACATTATTCGTCCGATAACATGACACTTCTGCCTGCATTGTGTTTTTTTCCTGAAATTATAAATTCCACTCACCGAGATAACCTAAAAGTCTTAGAGAATTCAATATCGGATTACACACGAAACAGCTGGAATTGAGTGGCATAAAATTTAATAACATGTATCTCGTTATATTCGGAAAATATACACAAATCAGATACGGCCGGTATAGGACAAGCCCGTGTGAAGTTTTTGGTCACAAACAATTTCACTGATGCAAATTCCATCCAGAAATGGCAGGCAATTCACCATCATACGGAAACATTTCTCTCACTTTTATTTATGTTGTTTATATTATTTTTTATTTATTGCCGCAGAGATTGTATCAAGTTTTTTTAAAATACAACGCCCATTTGTGAGTTAGGGATGAGATTAGAACCCGGAACCCTTAAAATTAAAGTCATTAATTGGTTTGACAACGCCTCCGTTGCAGCTACCCCCCCCCCAAATTATGTGATTATTAATAAGTTTAATTTTTTTTCTGAGAGGAATCTCATTTGGCAGACATGTTTGAACCCCTTTATGGAAAAATCCGGACGGAAAGCAAATTAAGTACTAGGCAAAAATTAACTCACAAAAAAGCAATATATAACAAGAACTTTACTTAAAAGAAGTCACCCAAACTAAACAATGAAGATGAATGAAATTATTTCCCAATGAACCGAACCACATTAATTGTGAACAGAATATAAAGACAGAAAATAAATCCCCGGGGATTTTTCGGTCTATCGCGAAGGTATACTGATGATGACAAAACGGCCAACTCAGCTTGGATAGAAAACCTAGATAATCGGTAAGGATATAATTACAGAATCATCACCCGTCAGATCACCGAAGAATTACTATTATTCTGTATCTTTCAATTAATTAAGGTTTTTAGTTGAGATACAAAAGTCAGTGTAACTAGCGGGATTCGAACCCACGATCTTCGGCTAGGTACGCCGCTACTCTAGCACTTGAGCTATCGTGTCTTCGATCCACTCGGTCACTAACGTCCCATCTCAACTCCACCTTTTGAATTTTCCCTCCTTTTTGCCATTTTTCAAATTTTCATTTGGTCGCCGAGAATCAAATAGATTAGACGACATTTGAAAAATGCCAAAAGGAGGGAAAATTCAAAAGGTGGGGTTGAGATGGGAAGTTAGTGTCCGAGTGGATCGAAGTCGTGTGTCGTCGGTTCGAATCCCGCTCGTGCCACTGACTTTTTTATCTCAACTAAAAACCTTGATTAATTGAAAGATATCAATTGTTCAAGCGAACCACGAAAACTAGTGGAATTATTCCGTATATTTTACGTTTGTAGTATATCATAATTATTTCTTGAGGGCAGGGGAAAGTTCGGAAAATTGAATTGACGGTGAGAATCGAATTTCCAATTAATCGATTTAAACTTCAAATTAGCTTTTTTGAAATTTCAAATTATTCCTTAAAATTCCAAACTAAGAGAAAGAAGAATTCATTATTTTTATACTTTATTTTATGAAATTTTAATTTAATTAATTTTCATATCGTCTTCTAAGAGTTGAATTATTTTGTGTCGAAAAATATACCATTTTTAATGCTTAAAAGAACAAATTAATTTGAAATTAAAAAGGTTTATTTGTAAATTTATCATTGAAGGGCTAAGAGAAAACTATTTTACAACATGATTTCCAAATAAATCTTAAATAAAGTTCCAAACTTTGTGCCGGGATTTGAACCCAGGACAGTAGCGCGTAGCAAATACAAAGTCAGACGCCCATACCCCACCGCGGCCCCTGCGTTATTTTTGAAAAGTCACATTTCTAAACTTTTCTTATTTGCCATTAACATAGTCAAGAGAATTAAATTATACACTATTTAACTTTCAACGTTTAATCTGATAGATCTATGATTTATGATTACTTTTGCCCATTAATAATGATCGGCGAACTGATTGTAATTTTAAACATTTAAACAGGAAGAATATTAACCTCAATGCAACAAGTTTTATTACTGTGGAAGAGATTTATTTTAGCATATTTGGAATTCGAATGCCTTTACCATTTTGGCATAGTCAGAATATGCTGGAGGATTACGGGCCTGGGCGGTAGCTTCTGTGGCTATTTCAGCCGGTTCCACCACAATCCTAGATACGAAATAGACTCATACCACCCATTCCCGTTGATAAATTGATAAAATCATTTGCATTTATTTACATTCTCTATTTGTAGCTCGCCCTCCACCTTTTAAGCAGCGAAGGTATAAAAGAACAAAAACGTAAAAACTGGAATAACTACGGTCGCAACTTTGTTGAGAAGCATATACTCTTTTAACGGGGAGCAGAGGGCGTTTCACGAGGTCATGATACTGACCTTTACCTGCAAAAGTTCATCAACCGCAAAGTGTGTTACAGGACTGACCAATCCTGAATCTTGCAGTAGGTCCTCCCCTACCTTCGCTCCAAGCCGGGGACATCGGGGAAAAATCTATTTACCGCTTAGAGGTTTTTCCTTTGTGCAAGTTTATTGAACGATAGCTTACAGCGCATGAGAAACCGTGAATACTTTTATATATTCATTGCAAATAGTTGAGCCGACTCTGAGCGTGGATTTCGAACAAAGTCACGTTCTTGATTATATCGGTGGTAGAATCTAGGTCAAAACGAAAGGCAGTTTCAGTTTATAAACAATAATCGAATTGCTGGCTGGTTAGATATGTTGTAAATTTTAATTTGAATGAATGCATGTATGAAATAATGAAACCTTATCCATGTCATAGTTACGCTTGGTATAATGAATGTACTGTACATAATCTCACAAACGTTATGCAACAATAACGAGACTGCCGACATCACAAATAGCTCCTTTTGAGCACCTGCTTCCACCTATTATCGGAATGTAAACAAGGTCGAAGTGCCACTGTTTCTCTACGTCTGACGAAACATGTACACAAATTTGGCCTTTATTTTGTAAAAGTGTACGACGAAGGGGTAAAATTATTTCATCAAATGTGATGATTTAAGTAAACTGAAATCCGATCGTCATCGGGAGATGATATATTCCGGTTTCGTGAGTAAAGGGTGTAAACTGGGAACACTTTGTCCAAAATATCTGATAAGTCGAGGAAATTGTAGCTTATCTTCCCACTTAGTCGAGATTATATAACAGAAGAGAATCTATCGGAAATTCTCATTGGTTTATTGCCTTTTAGAGAAGCGGAAATACTGCAGACTCTAAGAAGGGCAATATCGCAAAAAAAAGTAAATACACGTGGTTCCAACGTTAACCAACAATTATACTTGTTATTCTAAAAAACGATTTTACTGAGCTTGTAAGGTTAACGTAAAAATTAATTTTCTATAAATTTAGTTTAAACGGAAAATTTTAGATAATAGAATTTACGAACCTAACTAAAAGAAGCAAAAAAAAAAAACTCGGTATAAATAAAACAGCAACATTTTCAATCTCGAGTCTCAGAAGTAGTCTGTTTTCCCGTCTGTTCCGAATCCAAATCCTAGAAGCAGGCTATAATCTGGAATAAAGTCCTGATTATACCATACATAAACTGCAATGAAGTATCTTTAACGATATTATTATAAACACCATTAAAGGCAACAATTGGATGAATTACGACCAACTGCCCCGTGCTTTACGTATACTTTGTTTAATATGTTTCTTTTTTTTCTTCAATAATATTGATTTGATGTTTATATGAGAGAAAGTAACTCTGTCACAAATCTCACAGTGCACATACACGCAAATCTCTAAACCGAATCCCCTAGGATTGATTTTATTTTTTGTAATGCCAAGAAATATTAATAACTGAGAACGACATACTAATTGAATAACAAGCTGGCTTACGAAGGAGGCACTCCATATTTAATAAATTTTTATATGGAGGTCTGGTGTGAAGTAGGTTTCAGAAAAACATTTTCTTTATCGTGCCAACGTTTCGATCTTTATTGAGATCATCTTCAGGGCTCGAAGTGTTTGTTTTCGGTGTAGATGTGTCATTCTTGTCTGTCGTGTTTAGAATGCCAGTCTCGCCAGACGTTGAAATTGAAGCTGGTGGAGTAACAATATTGTTCGATCAGACAAAAAAAAAAAANATCGTGAGATGCGGTCTGGTGTGAAGTAGGTTTCAGAAAAACATTTTCTTTATCGTGCCAACGTTTCGATCTTTATTGAGATCATCTTCAGGGCTCGAAGTTTTCGGTGTAGATGCGTCATTCTTGTCTGTCGTGTTGAGAGTGCCAGTCTCGCCAGACGTTGAAATTGAAGCTGGTGGAGTAACAATATTGTTCGATCAGACAAAAAAAAAAGAAGTTAAATTACGATGCAACATATAATAAATGTGTGCAAGTTTTAGAATTAGAAGGGTCATAAAATATATTCTTTACTCCCTACTTTATTCTAAAATTATGAATGATTCCAAAAGTAATTTTTCACTTAGACTCTTATCATGCTATTGTAATTATAATAGTAATAGCTTTTTTTTAATGTAATGCTCTTTTTTTCACACATACCTCTCCATTCTCATCTATTTGATCTGCAAAGTTTTTCTCCACAACTCGATTGTTACCATATTATTTGGTGATCGTGAGATGCGGTCTGGTGTGACGTAGGCTTCAGAAAAACATTTTCTTTATCTTGCCAACGTTTCGATCTTTATTGAGATCATCTTCAGGGCTCAAAGTGTTTGTTTTCGGTATAGATGTGTCATTCTTGTCTGTCGTGTTGAGAGTGGCAGTCTCGCCAGACGTTGGCACGATAAAGAAAATGTTTTTTCTGAAACCTACGTCACACCAGACCGCATCGCACGATCACCAAATAATCATCAAGTAACGGTCACTAAACACCACACACTTTAATAAATTTACTAAGTAACGCCGTACATTTTTTTAAAAAATTTCACATTTACCTTAAGCTAATTTTTATTTGTAATTTTATTGACTTAAAGCCCGCGTTTGACAGTGAACCGAAATGCTGATGCATAAATTGCTCAGTTTGGGATAATCATATTATATATATATAAGTAATGAAAACACGCAGAGGGCCGGCGATGAAGCCCCGAAACTTCACTCATCACTATTTTGTATCTACAAATATATTTCCTTCGTTTTAATAAACGAATATTTGTTCTTAAATGAATTTTTATAAGAAAAGAGTTTATCTAGTACAAAGATTTTTTTTTTTAATTTCACAAAGTTAGCTAAAGGGCAAGAGACTTGGTGCAGATGGTGTTTGGCGGACTGCGGTTGAAGCTTTGACGTGTCTGTTTGTAATGTAGGGTCACATTTGCTGAATAGGGTATACAACATCAAGGCATAAAGGGATTGTTGAGAACAAACCTACGTGGGATATGCAGGTGTGAAGTTTTCGACGATGACCAATCTACAATGAGGATTGTCAAAAGCTGCGATTCTCTTGCCTTATTTTATATTTATACCCTAAATTAGCCGACATTTGCAAATTTTTGTCGTTCCAGAATACCTGAAGTTGATAGTGGCCAACATTTCCGCAAGGACCTAAGAAGTATCATCTGTGCAGATTCAATAAATTATCTAAATTTTGAAAAGTGGTGTCCGTGTGTCAAGTAGTAGTGGGTTAAACTTATTCTGATCGAGTAACTATAAAAATGTTTTTAGCTCCAGGTCATACTCACCAACTAGCAGTTGGAAATGTTGAGACATACCGTTAGCTTATGAAATAAAGGAAAAAACATAAGGCTAAATTCGGCCATAAATATTATGAATGAAAACCACAAATAGAAGCACTAAATTTTCCAATTTAGTTGACTTCTTATTTCGTCTTTTTTTCAACAATTGTGATCCAAATAGCGCGGATTTTCTTAGATTGGCGATCATAAATCCGTTTACAAAAAGAAAAAAATTGGAGCTATAGTGAAAATGAGAGATGAAATAAATTTGGATCATTTTGGTATGCCACGTACTACGTAGTTGCATTTAGCCTTAAGGCTGTGCACTTCGCTGTAACAGGAAAGATTCTATCGATCTACGGGGGGGGGGATAAGAGAAGCCCATTTGTAAGTATGAGGGTCGCTAAGATTCGAACCTGGACCATTCCAGTGATGAGTCGAACGACCAAAATGACTCATATTTTTGCTAATATCTGAGTTTTTATATGTTAATTTATTTTCTTAAATTTGTTATATGAGATTTTCCTTCTTTAATCGTATAAATGCCTGAGAACAAAACTTGTAGGTTCTTTTGTGGAATAATATGCCGAAAACTAAACTCAATTATATTTATTTGGTGTTGAGAAAAACGTAAAAGGCCCCGGTTATCGCGTACAATCGAAATCTGCCTGGAATTACCTGTACTCTTTTGCAAAATAAATTTTTCTTCACTGTTTGTTGTATTTACACATTCTTATATGCCGCTTACTACAAATTTCAAATTATGAACTAGAGTTGGTGTCTAAAAAAAGTCTGTAGGTTGTGATGGAGAGGTGGTGTCCGAGAGGATCGAAGACACGATAGCTCAAGTGGTAGAGCAGCGGCGTATTTATCGAAGGTCGGGTTCGAATCCCGTTCGTGACACTGACTTTTTTTTTTATCTCAGCCGAGACCTTACATAAAAAGAATAATTAATTGAAAGAAGTAATTTGGTCAATTAGACCACCAAAACATAAATGGATCGAGAACTATGGTTTTTAGGGGGTACGCAACAGCAGGGTCATAGGGTCATATTTACCCACAGGATGCCGGTGTTTTTGAAAAAAATGCCATTTGTAAGAATGTCGGGTTCGAATGCAGGGCCGGATTCGATCCCGGTACCTTTACCTTTACAGTGATGGGCGCCCAAACCGTTGCGGCCACCGACGCCCTCGTTGAACACTTTACGTCATCGTGCTTTTGGTACATCTAACATATGAATAAAAGAATAAACCGTATACATATCATATCAAATAGAACCTTTTTCTTTTCAAACTTTAAGACGCCGAAAATAATTTTCTAACCCAAGTTTATATGAAAACGGATAAAATTAACTGAAAAGCAAACACTGATATTGGGTTGTCCGGAAAATAATGCAGGATTTTGGTATTAAACAAAAAAAAAGAAACTAGTTACTTTAAAGCAATGTTCTTTAATCAAAATAATNAATGAGTAATCCTGTAAACGTAAACAGAATATTTTATATAGATTTTTTTTAATGAAAACTTAAAATCCTGCATTATTTTCCGGACAACCCAATAGTTTTTTAAATCAGTCATGACCCACCCATTCTATACAACAAAATAGAACTTGGGATATACATATAGAACTATAATTTCCTTCATGTCCTACTAGATGTTGGTTTGTATGTTTTTGTAAATTAAACATTTCAAATTGTACAACAATTGCCGTTAAACTGATGAATCGATTCAGAGTTCCTTCTCAATATCTCTACTTGTGAAATCCCACGGTATTGGAGTAATGGAAAAGTGGACGTTCAAGTCTTCGTTGAATTGAAACGCCCCACTCGATACTTTGTATGGGGTTCCACCCTCAAATTGAACGTTTAATCGTTCGGAAAGGCAATATGTGAAAAGAGCAGTCATCAGACCAGTATGTTAGCCACTTGATGATGATGTTAGCTTACTTTCGGTTGATTTTATTTTGTTTTTTAAACAACTTACCAGTCAATTAACACAAGGAACGGTAAAAATATAACAATAGTTGCACCTAGTCGCATACGTAACTCGCGAAGGGAGAAATAAAAAACCTACAATTTAATAGTGAACAAATCTAAAACAATGAAAATTAGTAAAGATTTTTGAGGAATATTGTGGATGACTTCATCGAGAACAGCCAAAAATGACCAAATCATGTGCAATATAAAAATGTAGTTCTTAATCATATTTCAGTATGACGGAAGGAACCAATCATAAAGTGAAATAGTATGGGATGTTGAGAAGGAGCACGGATGATGCTGGTAGTTTTCTTTTAACAAAAGGAGTTATTCATCCGAATTCAAAAGAAAATATGCATGATTATTAAACACTTGAGATAATTTTCTAAACGTGTAACATATTTTAAAGTTTAGATTGAGCAACATAGTAACATTGCACATATTTGTCCTTCATAAGTCAGCGTATAAAAAGCTGTTATCTTTTTTCTTTTTCTTTTTTTATCGAGGGTTCGCAACAGCAGAGGTAATATAAACCCTCAGGGTGCCGGTGTTTTTGAAATAAAGCCCATTTGTAAGTATGTCGGGTTCGAATGCAGGGCCGCTGGATTTGACCCCGGGACCTTCACCTTACAGTGATGAGCGCCTTCTCAACGCCTAAACCGTTGCGGCCACCGACACCCCATCTCTCTTTCATTATTGTTACTCGCTGTACATTCAGACGGCAGAATTGCCATCTAAGTGTTTGGTCCCAAGTCGTCCAATTTACTGCTGCAAGTGTCTTTGTATGGGATTCCTGACACTCCACGGTTTGGTCCTGTATGTCCATGTAGGTCTAATTAATATTTTCTACGATGTTTCTTCTTTACAATCATGTCTGATTAAAGGGCTAGAATTCTTCATAGTTGTCCAAGTCTTCGATTTAGTTCCCTCGTCTGGGGTCACGTCAGTCTACTGTCACAGTAAACTCCCTAAGTATTTTTAGTGACTGGGAGATTTTGGTGGCCCTGAAAAGGGCGGTGTTGTTTCGTAGCATCGAGGGTGATGAATCGATGCACGGTAAGTGACCGAGAGAACCGTTGGCTGAGGGCCAGGGACCGTGTTTCGGTTTACCCTGCAGCAGTTGGGTTGACTCATGAGTGCACCAGTTGGCCAGTATAGCCAAGTCGGCTGTGTTGAGAAGGCGAGACCCAGGCTAATGCTGCGAGTACCCTTGCTGTCGTCGTTGTTGATGTCAACGACGGTATTCTATTAGGTGAGAGCTAGTTGAGGAGACGAGTCTGAAGACAGCGGGGGCACGTCTTATATCCGAATGGGCTCTATTCTGGCTGCAGAGAGGAGGGCGAGAACATTCCATAAGCGGTAGAGCATCTAGCGGTAACATGGTAACTACAAGTGGCCACCACATATTTAACGTATAGTGTTGGTAGTAATTTGTTCGTATAGACGTAAGCAGTGCTATTAGTTTAACGCAACGTAATTTTGGGTGTATTGGTCTTCTTTCAGTTGCATTTTCCACTTGTTGTACATTTTTCGATGAGCTTGAGATGCTCCTGGATATTGGAAGGAGCTTGCTTAGGACGAGTTATTTGAGAAAGACAGATTCAAGCCGGCGTCTCACAAGGGAGCATTCTTAGTCTTGTTTTATATACTATTTAAACGGCTTATCATCCTTTTACAAACTAATTTAGTTTTGTCCATTCAAGTACACTGTGCGACTTAGGACCTACACAAATAGAGGTCATATCTGCTATCTGAATGTGCCTTCATCAAGTAAGTGACAAGATCCAACTAAAAAAAATTCCACACGATCCTCTAATCCCCGCGTACACACATTTTCTTCCTGATTTCTTCACAACAATTGCATTCCAACTATATAAGCAAGATATTTACATATTTAAAGTACGCAACAGTGCCGAATTTGGAATCTGCTCCCATGAGCTAAGTTTAAAGTGTCACTGACCCGATTTAAGTAAATAGTTGAAATGTGAGAATTATAAGGATTTAGACAATAAGAGTAGTAACTAAACAAGATGAAATTTATTTCAATCCATTCTCTTTAGGTTCCAGCCATTTTCCATTCAGTATTTACAATTGCATGGTTAATACTACCACAGATTTAATTTTGAATCGCTTGCAGCGTACTACGATGAACTATTTAAGCATTGAATCCTGTTCTAATGAATTAATCAACTTTTAGGATTTATGGAGGTGATGGATATCAATTTATGTTGAAGTAGACATTTTTACGAAATCTGGATAATAAACATGGTAAAGTTTGCGGTGTGATGGTAAGAGATTATTGAACAGGGACGAGAGGACGGATTTATTGAGGAAGTCTGGTTCTCGTGTCACGGAGGTCGCATACCACTGGAACATTATACAACAACATCTTCAAATCGCAAGGGTAGGAATGAATGAATCGCAACTCGGACCGAACGTCTAAACGCATGTTCGTAACAAGCGTTGGGAGCTACACGACGGGGGGAAAACCGATGCCGGAAGCGTATGTTGTATCTAGGAGACAATGGCATTGAGGACAAAGGATTGATCTTTTCAATTTTTAAGGGAACGAATCAACGGAATAGGCCCTTTTGTTACGGCTACACCGGCACCTCGGACGAGGAGGAGGTTAATACTTCATAAAGAAAGATCAATGCCACTCATAAGCCTGAAGGATTTTATATATCGAAAGTGGATGAAGGGATAGATTCCATTGAATTCGATATATCTTTAGGTTCGGGTACTTTGAGACCGTTCACTGGATTATGGAAGCGATCAAGATCACTGGAGAATTGACGTGGCAGGTATGGCGGAGGCCTAGATGGATTGAAAATACCCATCCGTTTCTATGGACCTTGTAACAATGGGGTTCGATTATTCTTTCGAATTTCCACTTTTATTAAGTCATTTTTTTAATCCAGCTATTATATAAGTTTAATTGCACTTAGACATGAAATATTTCGAGCTGTTAGTCTTAATTTTTAATTAAACGTCAACTTATCCCTGCCATTTTGTTTGCACATTTTAGATCCACTCAAATATTATAGCATGAAAAAGGAAAACATTCTTTGTTAAGCTGACATGCCGATGCCGCAGCCGCGAGAAGAAAATCCTTAAAGCAAACAAAAAACTGCCAGTAAAACTGACATGATGGGTAAAGCCTGGGATTAAGTCAATCTGTTAAAAATGTGGTTCCCCGTTAGATATCAAATGTTTAAAAACGAAAGACTTTTGTTGATTTGGCTGTTGGCGTCGAACTTTCAATTATCTCATAATAGTATTCAACATCTCGTCGTAATGGTGATAAACTTTTTTTTTAAATATGTAATGCCCTATGTTTTTCACACGCTTTGAAAGAACAAATGGTTGAATTTGTGATTCTCTGGAATCATCTTTTTTTTAGAAACGCAAAGGTGTAAAAAGATAGGGCAGTTGGGCATTTGAAAAAAAAAATTCCTCACCAAATCGGCTTAACGCGCAAACGTATTCAACTTCAAACGAGCAGATTCTACCTGCTAATTACTTTTGGGATCATACTAAGATTGGCAGCATAAAAAGAAAATGTCTTGCCTTTTATAAAAACTCACACGGTATAAATACATTAGGGGTATTCATGATCTTTGTGTTAACCCTGTTAACTGTCTTAGGTAGTGTTAGATCGAGAAAAATGATGACGTAGACCTGTAAGAATCAGCTAGTTAACATCGCTCGATCTAACAGGCCAAGGCCAATGTTCGCTGTTAGGTCAGAGATGTAGTCACATTGCTAGCCGTTAGGGCGCAGGTAACCAACATGGCAGCCACGAATTTAACAGCTGTTTTTTGTTTAAATGTAGTTTTATTCTTAACTACGCATTAATTAAATCAGACAAATACATTTCTTTTGTTAATCTCTGACCTGTACTTATACTCTCATTCATAATACATACATCCCATATCCTATAAAGTTGAAGGCTGTAAGAAGTTAGAATACAGGTTAGGTATGTCGGCATGAATTGAAACTTGTTAGTACTTTTGAAGTGCATAGATAGCAACTTTAATGAAATAGCTGATTAATTTTCATTTTTTATTAACTTCTGGAATTTTACAATTTAACACAAAAGAAAACAAAAACAAAAAACAACAAGCATTCAAGGACTGTTATAGCTTTATTTTTGGTTATACCAGTCGCCACGAGTAGTATTGCGGAAAGATTAACGTATAGCATGCTAAGAAAAGAAGTGGACGTTTACGATCTTTCTGGACATTTCTTGATTCGAGTTAACACAAGTTAAGCTTTTA
Source organism: Cimex lectularius (assembly GCF_000648675.2). Lineage (NCBI taxonomy): Eukaryota > Metazoa > Arthropoda > Insecta > Hemiptera > Cimicidae > Cimex > Cimex lectularius. The sequence goes on along the minus strand of NW_019392984.1, from coordinate 235,325 downwards.
AAAACATCGTTAATACCCCTATCATTATCGCCGTAAGAAAATAACGTAAAATATTTAATTATTACTTTTAAAACTTTGGCTGGACAATCTATATAAAATATTGGAAAGATTTTAAGGGTGCATATTTGTTTCTGACCTTTAAAAGAGTGAACAAGCAAGAGAGAAGTTTCCATGGAACGTATGCTGAAGAAAGTTGCTCTACCTTCCGAAAACCGATTGTGTAAATTATAAAGTTACCTCCATTTAAAGTACTTGAGCATGATTGGGCAAGTAATAAGAGTATTTGTTTTCGATCAATCCTTTATTTGTATTCCTAAGTTTTATTTTTAGTAAAAAAAAAAGGGTTGATAAAAATTTGTCGACCTATTTTTTTACGAGGGTTCTTAACATCAGAGGTCATATAAACCCGGTGTATTTGAAAAAAAGCCCATTTGTTAGTCTGTTAATCCAGCGTCCCTGCATTCGAACCCGGACCTTTACCTTACATTGATGAGCGCCGTGTCAACGCGCCTAAACCGTTGCGGCCACCGACGACCCCGTTCTCATGATTATTATTTATTTCATTTTTTCAATTAATTATTTTTTTTATTTAAGGTCTTGGTTGAGATTAAGAATGTATTGCACGAAAACGGTTGTTATTGAAATACTGAGGCCATCGTCACATGATTCAACAAAGGTTTCAAATTGAACCACTGCGAAAGCGTTATAAACTCTACAAACAAATCGTCAACTACAGTTGTAAATCGTGTACAATAGACAATTGTTTATGCCTGAACGCACTGCAATGCGGATTCGCGGTCACACAATTATGCACGGATTTGCGCACTTTACACCTTAACTTCGATTAATTTATGCGCGATCGACCAGAAAAATTATTAACGCTGGACAATTATTTCAATTGGAAATTAACACTCGCGTATGTTGTTTTAATTTTAAATATAGTGATTTGTGCGGACAGGACGACTCTGAAGGGTGGAAGGAATCACTCCATTGAACTCATTTAAACTTCTTGCGATGTAATGCGATATCGCGCGAGTAGACTAAAATCGCGAAGTCAAGAGGAGTCGGATCAGCATGTTTACACCGCAAGCAGAGCCGACCGATAAGCTTGCTGTAATCGCAAATCATTTTGTGTTTGATGCAATCTGGGCTAGCTTTTTTCTTTTTTTTTAATAAACGAATTCCTGTAATAAAGACAGATATAATGTCCAACTACCCGTTTGGTGAGGACGAGGTGTCATAATAACCACTTTAGAAAAGTTGTCAATGTTATTCTCAATTACCAGCGTGGCAGTAACCACTCACCTCTAAAAATTTCAAATTTAAACCCATACATAGTCCAAATTTTGTGAAACAAAATTCATTTTTTAGGCCTTTTAGCTGGAGGATAAAAAATAAAGAGATGAAACTTTTTTTTCTTAATAATTGATGAGAAAACCTGCTGTACTACGTCAGCACGGACACCCTGCATCATATTGTATTATCTCGTGAAAACCCTTCATTTTTATCATTTCAGCCTGGAATAAACTGATTTGAATTTATTAACATCAAGAGAAAGATAAATACATCCCAGCTGTTACCTCTTACGAGTTTATTTGCGTTGTATAAGTCATAATCGCACACAATTTGTAATTGGAACGTTCAGTTTTTCCAGATGAACGGTACCGAAAATGCCAAATTCTTCATTTTCCCCATTTCTTGATAATAATTCTGCAGTAGCTCTTTTCTGAACGGCGCTTTGTTTAAAGTTTCTGCAATTACACAGTTTTAGGATGGCATTTACACTGCTTTCGATGCGATATTGCACAACTAGAAGCAGAAATCGCAACTAGTTTTGTCTTTCATGCGATATGGATGAGGTTGTTTGGTCAATTTTATATAAAATGGAATTTGAAACAATAATTACTAATGTTTCCGACGACCCGGATTCCAACCTCCTCTGATTCTCTTTACTACTGCGATTGTGAAAAAAAGAAATGTAATATTTTGGTAAAAATAACATTACTTTCTTACATATTGCGTTGTTTAATTACGACCATGCATTTTTTTTAAGAGACATCCGACACCTTGGTCATTTCAGCCCCCGAAGCACTAGCAAAATACCGCTACACTCGATACACAATCACACGAATAAATACATTCACACTAACGTACACTGATCGTAATCATTCTGTTTGGTAGATGGAGTACGCGATATCCCATCTACCTGTTCCCTATAATACATTAATCTAAACGAGTCATACAGACAACTTGAGAGGCGATGGAGAAGCTACTTCGCCATCAGATCCTCCTCATTCACACCAATAAATACATTCACTCATACAAGACACAGAAACACAAAACACCTAACTTAATTTTTATATACAATAAAAAATTCCCAATTCCATTAAAAAGCGGAATAGGGGACCCTGAAACTCGCAGCTGTGTCCGAGAACCCTCTTTAAATCTGGCGGCATGCCTACTCGCGCCCTGTAGGGAGCCAAGACGCGACACGCTTCGACTATGTGGGGCACATTGAACATGAAATTGTCCAATTACTGTGGCCGATAAACTTTAGTAACTTTGGTTTTGACTTTTGCTTTCTCCTTTCCTAAAGAGTGGTCCCACCAAGATACGAATCGTTAACTTTAACCATTTTGACTGGAATACATTTTAAAGAAGGGTTCGGATCTCGATGACCGTTTCGCTCGAGCTGAAAAAAAACCTGAATTTCTACGATGGACAAAATAATATCGTATATGTTAAAACATTTCCCAACTTTATTCCGGAAATGCGGAACCGAATCTGAAGGACTTTATGTAGGCGTGAAGTTTTTCGTAAGTGCGGTTCCAGGGCACCTTCCACAAATAGGAATTAATTAGGGTAAAACCAGGTTTAGCACCTCGTGGCCAAGAGTCAATATTCAAAGGGTTGGGACCAGGGATTCAAGAATTAGGGTCAAGTAGTTCTCTCCCACTCTCTCCGGTCTACGCCTATCGGGTTTAGCTTCGCAAATATCCCCGAGATTGGAAGTACAACGGATAAGAAAATCCACGAAACTATCTAGGATTTATTTGTATATCATTATGTTGATTGGTGAAATAATCACACAAAAAACACGCTTAAGTTTCTTTTGTTACAATACAAACCAAATGATTAATATATATTTTAAGACGAAAAAATTGTTTTGACAACATGAAATATTTATTATTAACGAAATTAATACAGAACGATAATATAATATTATATTGGTTTTGGCTGAGATAAAAAAGTCAGTGTCTCAAGAGGGATTCGTACCCACGACCTTCGGTTAAATAATCCGTTGCTCTACCACTTGAGCAATCGTGACTTCGTTCCACTCGTAGCTCTCGTAGGTTCAAATCCCGCTCGTGACACTGACTTTTTTATCTCAACCAAAACCGTAATTAATTGAAAAGAATTTAGTTAGTCAAGAGGACACCGAAACCTAATAAACGTAATAAGCAAAATGAAGTATACTTCACTAAAGCTCTCCGAGGCCACTTCATTTGTCGCCGAGAATCAAATAGATTACACGACACTTGAAAAATGGCAAAAAGGAGGGAATATTCAAAAGGTGAGGTTGAGATGGGAAGTTGGTGTCCGAGTGTATCGAGGTCACGATAGCTCAAGTGGTTGAGTAACGGCGAATCTAGCATAAAGATCGTGGGTTCGAATCTCGCTCGTGACAGTGACTTTTTTATTTCAACCAAAACATTTATTAATTGAAAAGAATTTATTTAGTCAAGCGGACTACGAAACTTAATAAATGTAATAAGCAAAATGAAGTATACTTCACTAAAGCTCTCCGAGGCCACTTCATTTGTCGCCGAGAATCAAACAGATTACACGACACTTGAAAAATGGCAAAAAGGAGGGAATATTCAAAAGGTGGGGTTGAGATGGGAANAATGAATTTAACTTGTAAATTGGATAATTCGATATTAAAAATATTGATTTTAATTAGCTAAAGGGTGAATTTAATACGAAAAATAGTGAATTTAACTTATACATTGGATAATTTGATACACAAAATAGGGAATTTAATTAGAAAACCTTTATTAATTGAAAAGAATTTATTTAGTCAAGCGGACTACGAAACTTAATAAACTTAGCATTATAATTGCGATATCCATACAGAGTTATAACTTGGCAGAATGACTACATTTCAGAAGGGATAGCCAATAGTACGGACCTATTTATCATTATGAAATATGGATAAATATACTAACAAACTAAATAAATTTTGAATGATTTTTTTAAAAAATATAGTTCTGATTTTATCGATATCAGAGAATTAAACCGGAACAAAAACCTAGGGATTACACTAAACAAGAAAATATTAGTGTACAAAATCGTATTAGTGTACAAAAGCTTCGCGGAAAGGAAAACAGGATCCATTATTTAAGGCGTTTTTTCCCATTCCCTCGGAAGGGGTTGAAGGTCTATTTTATTTGTTTTATCGATCACTGTTTGGATCCGGCTTTTCTCACTGGCTATCAACAAGACAGGTGTCTCCGTATTTTATCTCTAGCATTCTGACTAATTACAAAAACAACTACAAAAACACGCGAGACTATGCGGGATTTTATTTTTATAAAGAAACCCGCATGATTTAAGTTTAATACGATGGCGTCCTACAAGGAAGAGAAGATTAACTTGAAAACTTTTAAAGTGATGATACGGGCAATAAACGTATAAAAGCTAATGCATATGATGGCACGTGACACAAGCTGACGATGCTAATATTGAGTATGATTTTAAGGGAAGTAATCTCGTCTCCGAGGTACGACGGAAATTGGGTTGTCGGCAAAAATGATTAATAAGGAACATATTCGTTAATTAATGACACCTCCGTGTCACCTTCTACCAGATAATTCAAGTCGAGAACCCGAGAAATAACTTTATTTCAATTCTTCGATGCACACGGATTAATAAAGATCTACGTGAGGGTCAGGCCGTTTTTAGTGTAATGGTCCGTATCCCCGAGGTTTTATCTAGAGAGATCGCCCTATCTAAACATACGCTGAAGAAAACAAAGTACCTCGACCCCAGTCGAGCCAACCGATAAAGCTTTAACGACGAAATTAGATTTAACATTCAAAATACGTCATTTCTCTTAATATAAAATCAGTAATGGGCGTATGGAACATATTTTTTGCATATTAACCTTAGTTTATTAAATCAATTTGATTTTCCAATATTAACAGTAAAATTATTATTAAAAGAAGACAACGACTATTTATATTTAAAAATGTTTATTTATGAATTCTACAACTATTCCAAGCCCATCAATTCATTCCTTTTAATTAAAATACCTTGGATGTATAAACTTTTGGCTTTTTAGATATTTTACTGACGCAGGTGGATACACCGAAAGGACTGTATTTGGATATGACTTGGAAAGTGCTCACCTGTAAAACTAACTAGGTTCAAAATCTCATCTACTTTTCTTCGACGTCTCTCTCATCTCATCCGCCAGGAAAAAGTTCGGTAGTCTTGGTGAGTGTGCTGGTGGAATAAACGTACACCCAAAAAGGTTCCACCTACTTTGTATTATGTTTAGTGTTATTTTGAAAAATGTAATTTTATTATCCCTGATCACATATTAGCTGGGTTTGGAGAGTCGCGTATCGGTATTTCGCCGTCTTCAGTGTGTCTGAAACTTGACCAAACACATTGATATTGAGTTAAGTTAATGTGAAATGGGCGAATATGATAGGCAAAAGAGTGAATATTACATCCAAAAAGGGAATTGAATTAGCAAAAAGCAAAAAAAATTTTTTTGCAAAAGAGTAAATTTAATTATGATTTAATTTGATTTTCAAAAAGATGTAATTTATGTGCAGAAGAAGGAATATAATGTACAAAATGTTGAATATTGTGTAGAGATTAGTGACCGTTAATCGATAGTTATTCAGATATCGTGAGATGCGGTCGGGTGTGATGTAGGTTTCAGAAAAACATTTTCTTTATCNGATTTAATTAGCAAAAGGTAAATTTGATATGGAAAATAGTGAATTTAACTTATATATTGGAGAATTTGATAGACAAAATAGGGAATTTAATTAGAAAAAGGTAAATTTGATATGGAAAATAATGAATTTAACTTATACATTGGAGAATTTGAAACACAAAATAGGGAATTTAATTAGAAAAAGGTAAATTTGATATGAAAAATAGTGAATTTAACTTGCAAAAGAGAGAATTTGATATGGAAAATAGTAAAATTAACTTGCAAATAATGACTTTAATTAGCCAAAGGGTGAATTTAATATGAAAAAAGTGAATTTAACCTGTAAATTGGAGAATTCGATATGCGAAATAGTGGTAATTAACAAAAGGGTGAATGTGATATGGAAAATAGCGAATTTAAATTGCAAAAGGGGTGAATTTGTAAGCAAAAGGAGGCATTTAATTTTAATAACTCGTTTAACAAGGCAAAATTTCAGGAATTGGGAGATGTGAAAAACGTAGCAGAATAATATTTTCCAATGAGTCCAAGGGGGTGATAGCCAGAACGACTGTCTTCTACATTGTAATTAACCCCCAATCGAGTACGATTGGTTAATAATTTATAACATGATTGAAAATAATTTGTATTCATAGAAACACTCTGGTTGGCCTAACCACGCTGTTTGTTTCGCTTCAGTGTCAAACATTATAAATAGAAATTTAAACGCACCAGCAAGGAGATGGACCAGATCAGTAGTAAAGTTTGGTTAATGAAGTTATACTAAAACAGAACTGCAAAATATTTTTTTTTTTGTACTTAAAGTTGATGTGATGTCCAGTACATGAAACAAATTTGCTTTCTTTCTATATTAGATTGCAATACTGTTTATGACTGCTCTTTAAGGACTGAAAGTCCATTATCTTGGAAATATACATAAAATTGCCCTCGTGTATACATATGGTGTAGACTACACATATGTAGACCGGAAAGGAGGAATGATGTATAACCCACTCGGCCAATAAGTTTGCGCTTGGGACATTGATGGAGTAAGATGAAAATGAACTACGGCTTATTATTTGGCGATTTCTAAATAACTCATGTGGGAATAATGCCTTATCGAAGGGTAATACGAGGAGAACGCTCTTAGAAAAAATATCTTTATGTTACCCAATCAAGTAAAACTCAACAAAACAAAAATCTTCAAGGAGAAAACTAATTTTGGACAATCTTCAAATTTAATTGTAGACTAACCCTCAAATCCTTAAGGCATAAAGTTTATCCACAAAGGAATTGTTAATCAATATTGACTTCCGTAATAAATCTGTGTTATAAGCTGCTAGGCCGGTGTTGCGAAGTTAATTCAAATTCGACCTCGAGGGATATCAATTTATAGTTTCAAATTTAACTAGTACTTAAAAAACGCGTTAACTTTAAAAAATTATATAAAAAAGTGAAGTGGAACGGAAGGGATCGCGTCCACCTATCCCACGGTTTACGGGAAAATCCGTAAAACGTGATACACGAGACTGGAATGATAAAAACGAACACGACACGAAATCCTAAGCACTTTTGATGATGTCCGTACAGTTAACGAAATGCTTATAAAGCATATGATCCATTGATAAAAAAACTTTTCTCCATGTCTGCGGATTTAAAGTAAAAAAAAGGAAGAAAGTTGAGTCTATCGAGTGTTGTTAAATTTAAGAAATTTGCATTGTTGTAATGAGAAAAACGGAAAATAATATGGTTATGAACTTATAATTAACAGGAAAAAGATTTTTTAAGAAGTAATTGTTTGCAAGGTGTAATAATACTTTGGAGAGTTGGTTTCAAACAAGAATTAACATAATCTCAAATCATATGTGCGATTTTCTTTTTTGACTGACGAGACCTCGGATTTACAAGTCAATTTTTGGAAAAAAGGCAAGAGTATTTCTCTCGTCCTCGGACACATTCGCTCTTTTTCTCCCCCGTAGATATGACAGTAGATTTGATCCAAATTGATTACCTTCTCTTCTTCGGATCGTATATTCTCGGTGTAGGTCAGGAGAGAAAGACGCGTTTCGTCTTAACGCTATCTGTCAGTGTAGATTTCCAGTAAAGAGGGCGTGAAGCCGAATCTCGTCTGTCTCAAGAGCCACACAGAGAATATGCAGACCAGATATGACTAATTTCAAACAACCTTTGTTCTACAATTCACTTGAATCACAGATGAAACATCATAATAGAAGTGTTTGCATAAAGTGTTAAAATTACAACAGTTCTTTGGTCCTTTTTAAAATTATTTATTCATTCGTAGATAAAATGGATAAAAATTTTATTGCTTTTTTCCGTCAAATTAACCTTTTTAATTTCAAATTAATCTTTTCGTTAAAGCATTAAAAGAACTTAAATGGTACGAAATGTACAGGGTGATTCACACAACGATGCGCGAAACTCAATGAGATGACTTTTCAGTTTATTTCCAACAAAAAATATTCTACACATTTTTTTTTAAATTCTCCATAGTTCACCATGATCTCAGTACTCCTGCACTGCCCGGTCTGCATTACTCCGAGCAACAAGGTGTGCAAATATCAAATCGGAGCACTCCTCGTTAGTATAAAGCAAGGAACACACTTACCCAAAGCAACGCTGTGCGACGCTACCCGACGCAAATCCAAAGTCCAATTTTCCATAAGATTGTATTACCCCTGTGCACATCTGCCCGATGCTATGCGATGCTACCCTACTCTACGTTTTGCCATCCCCATTGTCCAGAATTTCGTCGGGTAGCATCGAGTACAGTCAAAGACAAAAAACCAGACAATCATATTTTTATTCAAACTACATGTTTTATTGTCGTTATATTCATTACAACAAACGTATTTTAATATAAACCAAATTAACCGAGAATAAAAATTCATTAGTTTTTTTTTTAATTAATTTTATTGATCTGGTAGAAAATTAATCAAAAAACCGGAATACCAATTGTTGATATAATGAATTTAACTAACTATTTAATAAATTGTTTTGCTCGTAACATGGTTTTCCTCTTAAAATTAAACCATTTTCGTCGAGTAGCGTCAGAACCAGACACTCATATTATTTGTAGTTTATTTCAAACTGAGTATATGTAATTCTGTCGTTATATTAATTATAACATTCATATTTTAATGTAAACCAAATTAAACGAGATCAAAAATTCATAAGTTTTTATAAAAATTATTTAATTATGATGGTTAATCAAAAAATTTAACAAATCACCGGAATAACTTTATTTAAAACAATTAAATTCAACTAACAATTTATTACATGGTTTTGCTCAAAATAATGCATTAAGAACAAAAGAGGCGTTGCGTTTGTGATAGTGATTATTGTGATGCACGCTGTGTGACTGTACGTGGAGTGCGCTTGACGTCGCATAGATGTGCACACCCTCCCAAAACGTGACAAGGCGTCGGGTAGCATCGGGCAAGTGTGTTCCCCACTTAAACCATGGTGAACGATTACCGAAGTATAACTAATAAGAACTCTGTTTAAAAGTAAATTATTAGATAGTAACAACAATGAGAAAGGATTGTAATAATTAAATAAACAACTTCTTTAGCGTACGCAACTGCCTTATCAAATCAGGTGATTAAGAGGATTATTTCCACTAATTTTGTATTTTTCTTAAAAACGGGACGTTATTTTATTTAAAAAAAATTTTTTTTTTTCAATTTCATTACTATCCATATGAATAAAGACAAAGGAAAGCATTCGCCATTTGAGCACTATTTTCTTATTCAAACCCTATTTTTTAATGTGTAGAGATTAGTGACCGTTAATCGATAGTTATTCAGATATCGTGAGATGCGGTCGGGTGTGATGTAGGTTTCAGAAAAACATTTTCTTTATCGTGCCAACGGGCACTCTCAACACGACACGCAAGGATGGCACAATTACACAGAAGACAAACACTTTGAGCCCTGAAGATGATCTCAATAAGAGATTGAAACGTTGGCACGATAAAGAAAATGTTTTTCTGAAACCTACATCACACCCGACTGCATCTCACGATATCTGAATAACTACGGATTAACGGTCACTAATCTCTACACACTATTTGTAATGTTTTTTCCGTATTTTTAAGATTTTTCAGACGCGCAGCATTGCGGAAAAATTTACATTTATTTAGAAATCGTGAGATGCGGTCTGGTGTGATGTAGGTTTCAGAAAAACATTNACACAGAAGACAAACACTTTGAGTGAGTAGAAATACTTTGATTGAATATAAAAAAATATATTTTACTTTGTATAAATTCACTTTTCCACATCCAAAATGTAATTGTTATATGTAAACAATGTTTGTAAATCCCAGGCCCTGAAGATGGTCACAATAAAGATCGAAACGTTGGCACGATAAAGAAAATGTTTTTCTGAAACCTACATCACACCCGACCGCATCTCACGATATCTGAATAACAACCAATTTTTTAACTAATGACAATTTTATCCTAGGAAAAAAGCACAGGGTTTTCAAGCTTCAACAAATGCTCAGATTTAAATGCAGCTTAATACTCTAGCTGAAATGACAAAAACTGGTTCCTTTCATGATTGACCAAATGAAATGCTTAAAGGAATCATTTTAAAAACCTTATTTATCACAGACGATTAGGAAATATATCAAAATTTTCAATGGTGCTATCAGATTTTCTATACCTTAAAGGGCAAAAACGTTATGTCGGTTTTAACGTACAACAAACAGCGTTTTGGAGAAAAGAAATAATCTATAAATATCTCCGAAACTATTGAGAATTTTTAAAAAATGTATCGAAACTTGTTTGTTGCAAATAAGCTGATGAATCATCTTGAGTTTCGCTCATGGTTTGTGAATCACCCTGTCTGTAGACATGTAAAGTAAAATTCCAGTCTATCTGCAAATTTTTGAAAATGTAAAATAATTGGAATCTCTCTAAGAAGTCATCACAATTAAAATTTATATATATATATAAATATATATATATATATATATATATATAAATAAATTTTGTATATATGGTTGTAGGTTGAGAGGGAGAGTTGGTGTCCGAGAGGATCTAAGTCAGGGTAGCTCAAGTGGTAGAGCAGCGACGTATTTAGCGGAAGGTCCTGAGTTCGAATCCCGCTCGAGACACTGACTTCTTTATCCCAACGAAGACCATACGTAGAAAGAATAATTAATTGAAAGAAGAAACTTGGTCAATTGACCACTAAAACGTAAATGGATTAAAATTAAAAAGTTATGAAATCATAAAACAAATGATTTTTCTATTAATTTCAGTTGTTTTGATATATAAAAACGGTTTACTATGTAAAATACCATATGAAAACTAATTAAAAAGAAATTTTACATAAAATTAAACATAAAAATAAAGATTCTTTTCATTTGAGAATTATTTAAATATGTAAATATTATTTGAAAAAGCTTATGAAACAAAAACAGGTTAATTTTAAGTTAAAAATGGTTAATTTGGCGAAAAAACTGTATGACCTCATATATAACTAGTGATTTGATATAGTTTGTAATATATACATTCCACTTTATGCCTAATGCTTGAATATCACATATAAAATTCTTTTTATTTATAATATTTATTCAATCATTCATCATAAGAATAGAAAAAATAACCAAATAGTTCTAGCACGGTGATATTTTAACCTTGTTTTCCCACAATTACAAATATAAAATCCGCCTCTTATACCATATAAAAATTACAACATAATCAAATGAAATTTAAAAGACATTCAAAACAGATATTCCAGAATTAGAAGTTCTGTTAAAAAAAAAAAAAAGAAAAAAAGCTACGATATTTTGCACGTCCCTGTAAATGGATCCGACTAGGTTGGTATGTATGTATGGAAATATGTTTCTCTCTGGATGGTGATAAGGAGTGAGAAAAGGGTATGACGGTATTTGCCTTCCAAGCACGACCGCAGGTCCAAGGCATTTCAACCCTATGAACGACCTACTGCTGTATGTGATTTTCGACCATTGTGCAATCGTTTAAATGATTGCGTGCGGTGAATCTGCATATATACAGCATTGTAACTCGTAACCTTCTTTGTCCTCTTTCTTCTAAGGTTCCCCAGCCATGATATGCATACGAAATGTGCCGATTTGCAGTTAGCACCGCTTAGTTAGACATTTTCGAGAGTTCCCCTTAATGTGAGTTTTCAAATCGACAAATTAAAGCGCCTGATAAACTGTTTTCACGGATAGCAATGCGGAAAATTCTATTATTTCTTTTTATCGATTGAACAAATAAATTGATATCAATTATTATTTTGTTTGTTCTGTAGAACATCTAGTCGTGTCACGCCATCTTTTTTTATTGTTGAATTATATTTTATGCTTGTCTACTACACTACGGTTTCGAAGTTTTGAAAATGTATATAGGGTTTTATTGCCGTTGGGTCCGTCGGTTATCGTTAAGGTCATGTGACTATCAGAAAGAAACAATGACAACTAGCCCGTTAAACAATAATGGTGCTTATAGCATCATATAAATGAGGAAAAATGGCAACGAGACAGACAGTTCCTCACTGAAGATGATGCAAAGCCGAAACGTGAATGACAACTACTAATCCGTGATGAGGAATATTTAAGGTTCAGTTTAAAAGGAGTCTCCATCTTCACGACATTGCGCATTGCGACCAGTATTAATCTATCGTGCAATCGTAATTATTATCTAGAGATCTTCGTTATGTTGGACTCGTGTGTGTAAATTCAGGCTTTGGCGTTTCCTTCCCAGGAGTAGGAATTTCAACATTCTTAGGCTTCGCACCAAGAAATAATAAGTTCTTCTATTTTTTTTCTTTCTGGGTAAAACGCATAGGGTTGTTTCTACTGCTCCGAATCTATATATGTCTAATATGCCTCAGGAGATGCAGTGTCCAGTCAGCAACCCTAATACGTCCATGGTTTAGGAGTTCTGCCGTTGGTTCCGTGATGATTTTTTCAAGAACTTTCCCATATACCTCTATCCTGGAATACAGTTCTCGTACTTATTCTTAATCTAATGTATGTTTTTAGCAGTATGGTCTGCCTCCAAAGTGCTTAGGGCTGATAGGTGTTCTCGCTGAACTTTCTTTAGGCTAACTTATCGGCATCCTCCTTGACCTTCTGCCTGGTTCCCAGACAAGCGCGATTTTGATGTTGTCCGTAATGTCTGATAGGGCCTTCAAACATTCACATATGGCTCCGGACCTTACTACTGACGTAATTGTCTTCAGTGGCTATTCGTTTTTAATACCTAGCTTTTTATCTCCGTGGCACGTTGTACAAAGTCCACAGACTCCGCCTGAAAGATAGTTACATATAGCCTAAGGGTTATATTTTAATTCTAGTCCTTTGTTTATGTTCATAGTTACCAGCTTCTGGCCCATACTCGATCCTAGAACCATATACCAGATATAGTCGGCATCAATTAGGATCATTTTAATTTGAATTTTTCATCAAATTTAAAATTTAGGGTCATGGCATCACCATGCACCCATAAGGAAAAGTATAAACAGAAATTTCATTGCACAGGCGTATCAACGCTATTTTTTTATTTTTCTTTATTACCTTATCAGATCCTTGCTCTAATAATTATATCAAATGATGAAGAGTGTGTTTGCTTTTTGGACAGTTTTTTAGCGCAGACAGCGCGTGGAAGCTGTAAAAATGAGGCCTTTCATCAATATGTTATGTAGTTTTTTTTTTTTTTTTAATACGCTCACTATCATATCACAACGTCCCACAAGCATAGATGCTGGGGGACTGGGGCAAACGCTCGATCAGTACAGAAACCTCACTAATGTACGATAATCCGTCAGGCGGGAGGTATAGTGTAAAACTGGGCGCACACTAGGCCGGTAGGGAGGAAGGCGCGGCGAGGAGCAGAGCTGGAGAAGCTGCGAGAATTCTGGAAGCCGGCTCCGCGCCGCGCGTTGCCTCCCTACCGGCCTAATGTGCTCCGGGGCGGTCGGAAATCGTTGAGTTCCAGTATATTCGGCTGCCGTCAGACGCCCTATTTGTAAAGACGAAGCCTTGTAACGTGGGGACTTCTGGAAATGCAAAATCAACACTAAACCGCAGCGCTAGTCAGAAGGAGGGGGAAAATTCGACCAACGAGGCCGAGTGCGGTTCCTACATAGTGTACGGACCTTCTGCAATCGTCTGGATATTCTACTTCCCGCATCAGAAAATTGCGATTTTGCATTTACATTTCTGTTTGATTTGAACAATGCAGAAAGAAGATTCCACGGATCATGGCCAATCGAAGTCAAAACCATCCAGCGATACCGGATGATTTAAAGATCCAAGAGCATTGGAAATACGATTCAGAAAAGAAAAAGAATTCTTTACATTGCCAGCGGTAAAAAGGTTAGCTGCTGAATTTGATCACTTTGGGTCTGATGGAAGCTTAAGGGAATAAATCGAGACTCTTTTATATACCTGACTAGTTGATCTGGTTACTGGTAAAATCTAACTAGTCTTTTGATGATACGATGCCGCTAAATAAAGTACAACCCAGGAAACGACAGATCATGATTTAGTATTCCTTAAAAAAAGCTCTTCACTCATTACGTACCTTCCTCTAAAAGTCTGTACATTGTAAGTAATCAGTTTTGTTCTTAATCAAAGTTGAGAAGTTAACGTTATGCAATTAAGTTTTTAATGTAGTGTATACAATTAAATTTACAGGCTTTCAATTATCAAGAAACACACTGAATCATTATATCAGAACTAAAGTTAATAAGAATAATGTCATTTATAAAAAAGAAAAAATGATATGTTGGTTTAAAGTTTCATTACTGCCTACGGAAAATATTGTTAGAAGATCCTAGGAATTGATTAAGTTCATTGAAGAAAGCTCTTCTAGTCTTTTACAAGAAATATATCTACCCTGCAAAACCAGTATAGCAACTTAACAGAAAAAATAGAAAATCATTAATATAAATGTATTTTCTGTCATTACTTGGAGCCATTTTGAAAAAGCATTCCTCAAACACTACACCTTATCATTGAAAGCTTAAGTGTCATTCCATCCCATCAATGCTGTGCAGGTGCTTTCCTTGACGTGACGATCGGGTGTGGCTCCCGAGCTTAGACTTGAACTAAAGGGCATCATTCACATATTAACGTATCCTAAAATACGATAAATCTGATAGGTATTTTCAAGTAATAATAGAAATATCCTTCTCCCCTTCTAGCATGACGAATCGAGTAATCCTCGAGGCACCATAATTGATCTCATTCTCTTTTCAGTATACACTGGAGACTATTAACCCCAGTACCTCACGCAGACGTCCAAGTAAATAGTAGCCATCAGAAACCTCCATGGCATCTTTGTTTAAAAGAATGGTTCAAGAAATGGAGGATTAGACTCATCGAAAGCAAATCTCAACAAATTCATCCTCTGCGGTATAACCTCTCGTCCAACCTGTACTACTCATTACTACAACCAAACTGGACGTAGGGATCTGTTAGGCTCAACCAAACGTTCTAACCTATAAAAAATACAGTAACTCTACTCCAAAATCATTGGCACCATTGCATAAACCTCCTGCTTCGCACTGAGCCACACAGACCATTAGTCTATGATACCGCCAGTAAAAAGCAATCTCTACAAAAGCCCAGACCTCCATCCCTACCCACATACATAATCCTATCAATCCAATTATAATTCTCGACACATATGCAGACATTTCACCCAGGCCAAGTAACCGCGTTAGAACCCTTCAGGGCCATTCTCTTCTGATTGGAAGAATAGTTCAAGAATAGGTGTAATAGCAGGCCTGACCTCAATTCCACTATAACTCTGTTTTTCTCCCAACAACTAATGTCTTCCACTATTTGGGACAAAAGACCTACTTGATTAAAAACACTGCAGGTCAATTTCACTACAAAACGAACGCCTCAATTATGCATAGTTCTGCACGTACTGAATTGAAATGTGGAGTTCAACTGTGCGTTACAACCTCCAAATAATCCAGTCAATCTAATCCCAAAAAGTCCGAACCATTGTCAAAGATACCTTATTCATATCCAACCTTAGTCGTTCAAATATCGTTTGTCCTCGATACGACACGGAATCGATACAAACGCTTCCATAAACCCCAGCAGATACCCAACACATACCCTTAGTCCAACCAATTTCTAAGACACATAACGTGCCAATGACCTCCCTAGTGAGGAACTTTTTCACTCTTGTAATATAAAATTTAATAAAGACAAGAGAGTTGCTTGTACCACACTAGCGTTGTTGCAACATAATCATTATTCATTTTAAAAAATTGTGCATTACGTGCAATAAATATAGAATTCGAGCACAATCAAGCTCAAAATGCCCTAAATGTGTAAAATAATGTCAGATAAATGTACAAATAGATACTGGGGTTAGAATGAGCTAAGATCAAGGAAATGAAATGTACATCTACATAAAAAGCTATGAAGATCTTTAGTTGTATTTTATTATATTTTGTTTTATTTAAATTATAAGTAACCTTTATTTTAATTTTAACAAATGCAAAAGAATTAGATCTTTTTGTACATTGTATTAACACAAGTATAAATATTTTAAAAAAATTATGTGTTATTAAACTAGAAGGCAAAAGCTCTTGAAGCGGCCGGACGGCCATTGAACAAGTTGGATTATTATTATTTTACGACAAGTTGTAAATAGCAGACAGGTTGTCAACCTTGTTTCCAGCCTGTTTTCAAAAGGTCGTGTGTAAATTTAAACGCTTGAAATTATCGAAATATTCACTGGTCAACTTGCCATTTGGATAACTGGGTTCGATTCGGTGGAAAGCGATTAAGAGTCGTGTTTCAATGGCGAAATGAAATGGACGAAAGGAAATTATCCTGAAGGATATTGGACTGAGGACAAAGACATCGGCGATCGAAGATTGCCTCTCTACCCTCCAAGGCGAAAATGTTTGAAATTCTTGAAACTGCTGATCGGGTCAAATTATTTTTGAAGCCTTTTGTGTCAGCTCGACTTTAGTTCGAACGAAAATGGGAAGTGGGCCGATTCATTAATATGGAAATCCAATTTTTCCCCTCCTACGCCGCGGGCATGTTCAAAATTGTGAAACGTCGTTAAACTCGCGTGTCACCTGAAGTTACAGCCTTGATCGGAACAGACATGGAAAGGCTGGGCGACCTGCGAAGGGCGACAATCTGTCAAGACATGCAAGTAAAAAGGCAACGATGCCTCGTATCGACCAAGCCGAGGAGAACGTGATTATTTAAAAACTGTCTGACGCATCGTTATACAGTACAAAATATCGCAACAGAATTCCCATTATCTAATATCAAGATCGGAATGACAGCACGGACAGAACGAAACTCACTATCACTCGTGAAAGTGTCTGTTTTATGAAAAATTGAAAAATGACATTTTAAATGGACTCGTATTTCCAATGAATTGATAATGCAATTCAATTTGCTTTAAACATTAAATATATGTGATGCAATCTGTATCCTACATATCGCATATTATGCAATGAATTACCTACAATATTAACAAGTAGCATAAATTTGGTTTAAGTAGTTAACTACTATTATTCTTCTCCTAAATTTTTCATGAGGTCTAATCCTGGACACAGAGGTCTTGAGGCCATCTCCGCATCAGCCCGATTCAGTTTATACTGGTTTGTTTCTGTTAGATAACAATTGACCTAATCGATTGGTCAGAGAAGGTTTATTTTAAAAACAAGGAAAAAATTTCATATTAAAGAGATTTTGAGGTCATGGTGAAAGGTGTTGGAAGAGCATAGACATGTCCCAAAACACCAATGCAATTCACCCCTCCCTTAAAGTAATATTTAATATTAAAAATTATTGAGAATATTGGCGGAAATATAGGCCTAAAATATCCATTTTTTTTTTACTTTTACCACTAATTGTATGTTTTGAAATATGATAAAATTGGGGAGCTCTGTAGCCTAGTGGTCAGCGTGGCTCATAGACCCCGTGGTCGAGGGTTCGATTCCCATCGTCGTCCCTGGCTCTTTTTTCACGCAACCCCCCTCCCCAAGTGATGATGATGATGATGATGATATAATCAACGGAGCCGCATTTTGGTCCATTACAAAATTATGAAACCCATCAACAAGGCTATTCTCAGCAAATTATTATTTATTGACTATTACCTATTTAATATACACATTATGTGATGCGTAAAATAAATTTACGATATACGATATTTTCATTTGAGACCGATCAAATGTCTCTTTAAGGTTTTCAGGTTAAGGTTAAAAGAAACCTCTTTACGACCGCGATCAATATTGGTCTATTGTGCGAACTCCGTTGTTATCTAAAGATAATCGTTAAGATTAAATCTTTTTATGAGGTCCTAAAGTTTTGTCAATGTATATCCGTGTATATCCTTCAAGACCTGGCTTTTCTTTTCCAGCAGTAAGAATCTCATTCTGCAACAGATTACATTTACCGCTGTTTCTTCCTCCTACCCGGACAGATTTATTTCTGATGATCCGACTCTATACAGACGGAGTTGGCCATACCCAGTCTGCAGTTCTCACATGCCCTTAGTCTAATAGTTCTGCGATTTTTATGAACTTTTTTGCATGCCACTGTCCTGGAATACAATCTCATTGAAATGAGTACTTATTCCAAATACATTGTCTGATGGATCTATGTTTTTGGCAGTTTGGTATGCCGCAAAACTGTTAAACCGAAAGGTGTCCCCATTGAGCTTTCCTTGTTCATTTATCGATCTGCTCAATGCCCCTTTGCTCTGTGTACCCTTGTTCCCAAACAAGGATAATTTTGTGGTGGCCCGAAAACTTTCTAGGGCCATCTGTTTACCGCGTTTCTTCGGTATCAACTCGATCCTTTTCTCCTAGTAGTTTCTATCGGTTATTTTAGTTTGAACCTCGCCTGCCTTCCTGTTCCTTCGAAAAAATTGATTATTTTTATGTAGATAGACTATTGGAGCCTGTCACTTCATTAGCCTGTGAGTAGGGCCTCATCTCCCTGGAAGAAGATATGTTATGGTGGTATGAAGGACAGGGCAGCAGTAATCTGGTGATTTATGTCTCCAGTACTACTCCAGCTTTTAGCCGCAATGCCTTCATGTTCATCAAACCACTGCCGTCTTGAAGGGAATCAACAACCTTTACGACCCCGTTTAACAATGCCCCACGCCTTGACGAGGAGGTCCCGGGGCCATCTCTGCTTAGACGCCTGACGCGTTTATGTTGGACACTGCACTAATAGTGTTAGGACGAGAAGATTATGTTAGATTAGGATTAGAAGATTTAGATTTGATTATCTTCAAAAAAAAATTTGAAGACATTGTGAAGAGGTGGTGTTCGAGACATAGTAGTTTGCGTTCATTGTTCTAAGGACTGTACTCTTTGGTAGTATTTTTTTTTTTAATATTTTCATTTTATTGGATTAACGTGCCATTAGTTTGACTTTAAAACTCTTTAACAAACACAGAAATCAGGAGGCTGGCATGTTGTGCTTGACATTCACCTGATGTTTCAAATTTTCCAAGGCAATCCTTAAGAAAATTAAAACTTGATAGTTCAGTTGGTCTCTGGAGTTTTTCTTCGGTTCTTTTCAAACTATCAAGGAGGATTGGCAATTTCTACTAAAATGATTATTCCGCAGAAAACCGATTTGATTAAATTTTACTTGCCAGTTTTCAGTATTTTAAGGTTATATGGGTGTTTTTGCAAGTTTGCTAATTTTTATTCGTTCAAAGGGCTACATTTTCGTTTATTAGTTTATTCGCCGGAAATACGAATAGAGCTCCTCCCAAGAAATTTTGCGATAAGAAGACATCACTACTTTTTCACCAAAGGGTGTAGGGTGATATACTGATAAAAAATTAATTCCGATAGTTCATTTCATAAAATGTTGTTTTGTTCATCTTCCAGATGCACTCATAAGATTATTTCGATGCCCTCAAAGAAAAACAATTTCTCGACAGATACTTTCTCTTTTCACTTGTAGTATCGATAGGAAGGAGTTTGTTCCCGACTCATGAACATGGTATAACTTCCTAACAACAATAAATTAAATTGTCTACCTCTATACCAAACAAGCCACTATTTCGTCGATTGCCTACGCGATTCTACAAACCCAAAACTCAATCAGGAGTTTCGCCCTAAAAAGTGCTATCCCCCGAGTTTCTCTCAAACGTCAATGTCAATAGTGATTTCTTTCAAGTCGAAATCTTTTACGCAGCGAAAAAAAGTTGGGTTAAATTTGTATTAAACAAAGAAACAACCCGCAATGAACACTTTACGTTGTAGATGACGGATTATGCTAAATGAGTTTACAATAAAAAGAAACATTCCTCATCCTAGTGGGACGCTTTTAGGATTTACGATTTATATAAGCTCAAATCTGCACATGTATTTACATACATACACATGTGCAGAGTTGGGTCATCACCTCTCCCAGTCCACCGGCAATTCCATCTTTTGCAATTTTCAGCAAATTACCGGCAGGCCTGGAGAATCACCACCCCGGGCGTTGGCAGTCCGAATCGGATCTCGGTCGTATCCGTCCGGTCACTGGTGCTCCACACTCAGGACACAAACTATCAGTACTATATGTAATAAACCAGACCTGTTTCCTCCAAAAATCGAAACAAGGAACTCAGGTACTCGGTGCCGTGCTCAATTCGGGCAACCTTTCCCTACATGCCGGTCACATTTGACGGCTTTGACCCAAATGTAAGTGCCCGTGTGTAAACCGCGCATGGCCAATCCTTAATCGGGTAAGGATGACCCGTCTTCTACGAGATCTTCCGAGGGCAACACATCGAGAGTGCTCATGATACGTGATGGGTAGAGGGATATTTAATTAGAGACGGTTGCATTTGTAATATATCATTTTCTCTTTGTGCTCTGACAATTTAAATAAATAATGGAGGACCATTTCGACAGTTTCTCGTCACACAACGTTATACACCTGCCTTTAAATTGATTAATTAAATATAACCCACAGAACTCTCGTTTTAGGGGACCGCGGTAGCCGAGTGGTTAGCATGAGAGACTCTCACGCCGCGGTCGTGGGTTCGATTCCCACCGTCGCCTCTGGNAAAAAAAAAAAAAAAAAAAAAAAAAAAAAAAAAAAAAAAAAACGTTTTAGTTATAACCTTTTTCCAAACCCATATGATGACCATTTGTTGATAATATTTAACATCACATAGCCCATTGCGAAGTAATAATACATAAGCCTACATTTTCGACTATATAAATAAATTATATACAAATATTAATGATTATTCGGAGATTGTGAGATGCGGTGGGTGTGACGTAGGTTTTACAAAAACATTTTCTTTATGGAGCAACGTTTCGATCTTTATTGAGATCATCTTCAGAGATCAAAGTGTTTGTTTTCCGTGTAGATGTGTCAATCTTATGTGTCATGTTGAGAGTGCAGTTTTTTTAATTATTACTTTTTTTCGTGTTGAAAGTGCCCGACACACAAGAATGACACATCTAGCGAAACGTTGGCACGATAAAAAAAAAGTTTTTGTAAAACCTACGTCACACCTGACCGCATCTCACGATCTCCGTATAATCATTGACTAACGATCACTAAACACCACACACAAATATTAATATACGCAGGTAGTACAAATGCTGGTTATCTTTTTGGCAAAAATTATTGACTGACTCAATCTACCAAGGTATAGAAAGTATGTTGTAAGTGGTTTAAGAGGAGGATTTTAGAAGAAGAGATAGAGATTTTAATGAGGGCTGTTTAAAAAGTTATTTGTAACGTTTAGAATTTACAAATTAAAAGTTCTTTAATTAAGGTCCAAATGAAAGGAAAATTATTTGAAAAGCGTCGATCCAAATGTGCCGCCGAGCTAATTTATCGCTTTAGGAATGAAGGAGGGGGTTGGTAATGACCCTACTTTAAGTATATAACATGACAGGAGTGATATATTTGAAATTAACTAAGCGGCTTAAAATGTAACAAGTTAACAGGCAATGCATAATTTAAACAGAAAGGTCGTGTAGTGTAAACTATTACAGAATTTAAAATGGAAAACAGGGGGTGAGTAATATATAATGTACTTCCCTCGACGAATGCGAGCGAAATATAAAAAGGCTCAAAATGAGACAGTGGTCCGATTGTATATACGGTATTTAAAAACTAACGATGATATATTTTGTATTGCGTGACAGTAAAACAAACGCAATAAACTCCAGCTTTTTTCTAGCACACTCAGAGCCACTTCCGTTAGGTCTTTTTCCCGGTTAAGTCCTGACGGGCTTAGGGCCTTCGGGGGAAACATATGGCAGCACTTGGGTAGCCCCGGAGAAGGAAAACCCATCGCTTACCAGTTTAACGACGAATAATTCCCGATAGATTTCCGACGGGTGGGCACACGCTTTACAACATTTTCTGCCATAGTTAATTTTTTTTAACGAGGGTTCGCAATTGTAAATACGTCGGGTTCGAATCCGGGACCTATACATTGCTGAGGCTTTTAACTATTGCAGCCACCAACCAGCTGTTATTGTGATTTTTCAAAAATAAACATTTACTTAACAACTGCAACGGGTAATCTAAACATTTACAGAATTGCATCTATTTTTTAATATTTTTTAAGGCGATTGTCAAAAGCGTCATCATATAAACTCCTGGGTTCCGGTTTTTCTCGAAAAACTCCCATTGGAAGTCGGTGCCGCTGAGATTCGAACCCGGGACGCTTCAACTTTTCTTTAACAAAAGGAATATCTTTATACAGAGTTTGATTAATGACCTAGAAAGGAAGACATTGGTGATGATGGGAGGACTTTGGGATTGAAACGCTTCCCTTAGGTTTATGAGTTTGTTTTCTAATGTAAATACACTTTGTTCTACTTTGTTAGAAGAACTGTCTGTTCTTTTCAGCCTAGTGTGCGGATTCCGGTTAAATTTGCTCGCTGTCGAGTAGAATCCGAGGCGGGGCACCTGCGTGGTTACCGTATTATTCGGGTTAACATGGGGACAGGCAGATTTAGGGCTGTTCAGATTAAAAGAAAAAAAAACTTACTAAAAATACAACAGTACGCTATGTCTACAAAACCGTAATCAAACAAAGGATCGAAGCGTTTTATTTACGTAGGGCGGGATTATAATTGTAAAATTGTTTGCTTGAAAAACTGCCCGGAGCTGCAATAAACGCAGCAGCCAAATTATTATTCGACGATTTTATACGTGTATTTAAGAAAACACATTAGATATTTTAATGTTATAATTATATAGAAAAGATCAGGGATAATGCAAATTTGAAAGAAAAAAAACACTCCGTGCCTTCGTCAAGCTTTCGATAAACAGTGTCCTTTTTAGATTGGCCGGTTGAATTTTTCTTGGACCACTGAAGCTATAAAAAAATTAAAAAAAAACATGTTTAATATTTTTAGTGTATTTTCAAATTGTTAACTTTTTTTAGAGAAAAAATATACAGGGTACTTTAGACCCAGTTCAACTTAACGACCCTATACAGAGTGACATATCATTTTAAAGGATTTTTTACGCTGAAAGCAATGGTGCAATCTTAATTTAAATTGGTCAAAAATGACAAAATTATGGCAAAAAGTTTGAAAAGAAAGTCGTTGGGCAGGAAGTAAATAGTCTTTTTTGTTTTTCTTAAATTGTCTAGTTTCAAATTTTTACATTTTTTTGGAGAAAAATTCAGTTTTCAAATTTTCAGTTCAACTTCAAAATTTCACATATCCATCCTGACACATCATTTTAAATTACTTTATACGTTAAAAACAATAGTGAAATCGGATTTTAAATTGGTCAAAAAATGGCCAAGGCATGGCAAAAAGTTTGGAAAAAACGCGTTTTGTTTGTTTCGTTGTTTATCCCAATAATTTGCTTCTTCACAAAAGTAAACATTAATGCCTTTAATGTTTACATTTTGTCATTGTTTGTCAAACTAGCATTAAGAGAGCAAATTTTAATTCCTGGAAGTAAATAAATTTTACAATAGTACCTATTCCTCACATTCAGTATTTCATTCAAAATGAATCGAAGAGCACACTTTTCCGATCAACAGCGAATTGATATGTGGGAATGCTTTATTGATAGCGGTGGCATTGCGCGCCGTGCAGTCGAGTTGCTTACAATATGAGATACGTATCAGATGCTGCTCCATCGCCAAGAATCTGGCAGCCTAATTTCGAAGAGGAGCTGAATGCACGTTCGCGAAAATCCGAATTCCTCTCTCAAAAATGTTGGAAGGGTTTTAGGATATAAAAAAAATTAGAGATGTACTCCGGACTTTCAATTTTAAGCCATTATCTTATCCAGGGATTGGGGTCTCTGGTTATGAGAGGCGTCTAACGTTCCTTGTACAAATGTCGATTTGGGAGGCTGAAAAAATCGTTCTTCCATACAACATGTGGACTGATAAATCCAAGGTTTAAAAACATAAAACCTTGGAATTTTCAAACGTGGGCAAAAGAAAATACGAGAATTTCGCCCATCATCAGGTGGTTCGCAGTATCAACGTTTGTTGTGGACTTTTCGGGAATAAATTGACTGGGCCTTATTTCTACGAAAATAATTCAAATTGTGCTCAGTTCTTCAATATTTTGAGGGAGGTTTTACAAACATTATTAGATGATGTTCCTCTGCAACAACAACAAAGAATGATTCTCCAGCTTCATCGATGTCCCGCACATAATTCTTTGCAGGTGCAACCTTAGGGCGATGACACACGGAGCGGTTTTGACCGAAGCGTTTATCGCGAGAAAAATCGAGGCGGTGAGTCGTTCATTGTTGTTGCATTAACCTGACAGACGTAGCGGTCGTAACCGCCTGTCGGTTTTCAAACCGAGTCGGTCGGTGGCGGAGACGACCCAACGCGTCGGTTTTGAAAACGCCAGGCGGTGNCTTCGGCCAAAACGCACATCATACCGCTGCGTGTGTCACAACCTAGCAAAACCGAAGCGGTAAACGCTTCGGTCAAAACCGCTCCGTGTGTCAGCGCCCTTATTTGAATGGTAACTTCCGGGATAGGTGGATATGACCTCATGACCCGATCTGTTGGTGTCCTAGGTCACCCGATTTAATTCCACTTGACATTTTCTGTGGATCCATTTAAAAAACAGTGCCGCAAATCATAACCCAGCGACCACAGTTGAAGAACTGAGACAAAGGGTAGAAAATGCTTTTCAATCCATCTCCCTTGATTCTACCGCTCTGAGCACCGGTGAAGAGACGTTAAAAAGAGCAAATATTCGCATATTTACGCAAGGCAAGCAGTCAGAACATAAAATGAGATTAATAAACAACAAATCAAATGACATTTTTTGTTCAAACTTTTTGTCATTTTTTGGCCAATTTAAAATCCCATCCGACCATTGTGTTCAGAGCGAAAAAACCCTTTAAAATGATGTGTCAGGATGTATACGGTCGTATTTGAAATTTTGAAGTTGAACTGGATCTGAGGTACCCTGTATAGTTTTTCTCCAAAAAAGGTAAAAATTTGAAACTAGACTACAAAATCTATTTTTTATTATAGCGCCATTGGTTCAAAAGAAATTCAGCTGGGAAATCTATAAAGGACACCTGTATATAGTATTTTCGGTCAAATAAACGCTTTTTAACTTCAAATTAACCTTTTTGTTAATTTCAAATTAACCCATTATTTTGTTTAAAGAAATACCCCATTAACAAGTAAAACCATTTAGAATACAAGCAAAGACAAAAATAAATCGGGAGGGGGGGTTATAATTGTTGTTTCGACCATTATTTGAAATCGGATCAAGAATCCACCGAAGTTGCGGATGACATCCGTAATTTATTCGTTATAAATAACGTCACGAGCAAAAAGTAATAAAATGGATTTGAACGACGAAATTCCTGACAAATATCGAAAACCATTAGGAACCTTCACATGACTTTTGAAGCATGCATACCTTACTGAAAGCAATACAACTCTTTCAAAGAGCATCCGTGATGCGACTCCGTTGACCGAAAGGGGAATTATTCCGTAAACGAAACGAAATTTTCGTGCTACGCGAAAGCAAACCCAAACGACGGATAAATGTAAGTAAACCAAGAGTCAATTTTATTTCAAAAGGTCGAAAAGAAAAGCTTTAAATGGAAAAAAGTCCATCTTCGAAATAATAACAGTTAATACGCTTTTGAGGAGTTTTGAACGGATTTTATTCAACAGTTCATTAGTTTATAACAAAAATCGTCTTTAACGTAAATTCTGTTTTTTCAAAACTTCTTATCACAATTTCCCACGGGGTTTGACGTAGAACACAAACCTCCGTTTAATTCCACAGAATTGAGACATTGCGAACTCGCGCTAGTTCAGATTTGCAATTATTTAGCCCTCCCTCGATCCTAAATAACCAGCACCAAAAGTTATAACATGTTCCATTGGGGGGAAGCTGGGACGCAAACAAAACAACATTGGACAAACATCCAACTCCCCAGTTACCATGTTCCTTGCAAATTTCAGCCGCTTGTGTTTATTATTAGGTCCTTCGATATCCATGCAGAAACAAGAATTTATACTGTGGTTGAGACCTCGTTACAAGAACACTTAAAGATACGTTTTAGTCTATTCTTTTCCAAAGTTTCTGTTATAATGTGTACATAGTCTATTTGTTCTTCTTCTTAATTGTAGGAATTCAAACTATGAATATTAAGTGGGACGAAGGATATAAAAAAAGAGAGAAAGGACTTTTTTTTACCTTGCTTGCTGAAAGTTAACGTGAAAGAATGTGGGCGATATAAACCGTCGGGCAAGTATATTAAAGTGTTTTTCAAAAAGGGAAATAGTAAAACACGTGTCAATTCTTTTTGTTCATTCAAATGTTTCGTGATAAACTGTCGACATGATTTAATTAAAGGATTGAAGTATGGAAAAAGAATATTTATTTGTAATAAAATAGATATAGGGCGGAATGTCGTCCCCCACATGCCTATTATACCTAGGTTAAAAACGTCATAGAAATTCTGGTCTTCCAAATTGGCAATTTTAGCCTCCGCCATTCTAATTTAATCCGCCCATGGCCGGGGATGTAATTTTCCCTTTATAAACCAAACCAGTGTTCAATTTTCATCAGCGACAGTGGCAAGGTGTGAAAAACATCCTCACAATAAACACTTTTCTGGTTGTAAAATAAAGCAAGCGTCTAAAGTTTATATCAACCAAATTTAACATTTTTTTGCAAGAAAATATACTTCCAGATGTGTGGTGATTAGTGACCGTGAGTCGATGATTATTCGGAGATCGTGAGGTGCGGTCTGGTGTGACGTAGGTTTTAGAAATACATTTTCTTTATCGTGCCAACGTTTCGATCCTTATTGAGATCATCTTCAGGGCCTGAGATTTATAAACATAGTTTGAATTTTACAAATACATGTAGGATGTGGAAAAAATTATGAATTTATACAATGCTAGAAAATTTTAGATTAAAAAAAGAAAGAAAGAATTTATACGATGTTTGAATATTTTAGATTTAAAAACGAAAAAATGAATTTATACAGTGCTAGACAATTTTAGATTAAAAAAAAATGAATTTATATAATGATAGAAAATTTTAGATTTAAAAAAGAATGAATTTATATAATGATAGAAAATTTTAAATTAATTTTTTTTAATCTAAAATATTCTATCATTATATAAATTCATTCTTTTTTAAATCTAAAATTTTCCCTCATTACATAAATTCATTTTTTTAATCTAAAATTGTCTAGCATTGCATAAATTCATTTTTTGAATCTAAAATTTTCTAGCATTGTATAAATTGATTTTTTCACATCCCGCATGTATTTGTAAAATTTAAAAAAAATTATATATAAAATGCTAGAAAATTTTAGATTAAAAAAAGAAAGAATAAATTTATACGATGCTTGAAAATTTTAGATTTAAAAAAGAAAAAATGAATTTATACAATGCTAGACAATTTTTGATTTAAAAAAATGAATTTATATAATGATAGAAAATTTTAAACTTAAAAAAGAATGAATTTATATAACGATAAAACATTTTAGATTTAAATTTTTTTACTCTAAAATTTTCTATCTATAAATTAATTTTTTTTTAAATCTAAAATTTTCTATGATTATGTAAATTAATTTTTTTAATGTAAAATTTTCTATCTGTATAAATTCATTCTTTTTTAAATATAAAATTTTGTATGATTATATAAATTCATTTTTTTTTATCTAAAATGTTCTAGCATTGTATAAATTCATTTTTTCATATCCCGCATGTATTTGTAAAATTTAAACAATGTTGATGATCTCAATAATGATCGAAACGTTGGCACTATATAGAAAATGTTTTTCTAAAACCTACGTCATACCAGACCGCATCTCACGATCTCCGAGTAATCATACTTCGAGATATTGGTTTAATTTTACATTTCTCAAATAATTTTGGAACTAGCGAGGTTTGAGGTGAAACCTTTCTACAAGGATTAACAAATCACGAAACCTTGAAGAACACCGGAATCATTACACGCCACACACAAATCAGCCAACTAGGTTCCTAGGGAAATACAAACCAAAACTAAATCTAAAACCCTCATCGGAATAAACTATAAATAATCAATAGTTTTATGTTTAAATTATTTAAAATCTTATATATAATAAATTAGATAGGATATAGCAATTAATGTTGATACCCTTAGAGTTATTCTATGCGATAATGAGACATGTTTTTTTTGTATTGTTTTTTATAAGTGTAATCTGGTTTTATCTATTCGCTCTACTATTACTAAACAACAAGTCAACCTATTCTAAAAACACGACATTATTTTAAATCTTTGGAAAATATTTTCTAAGGTTTTCAGAGGGGATTTAGTTGATTGATGGGTTTTCATAAAATGAGTGATTGAAGTCGCAAAATCCGGGCGATTCCAGGGTATTACTTTTAGGTTTTACAAGTAACTCCCTGACTTACTATTCTTAAAAATAAAAAAATGTAATTAATTATACTGAATCCAATTTAATTACATTTCAATTTCAACTTTCGTTTTTCTGAATTAAGTATATTTAACTATAATATATAAACTTGATTGGGAGGATTTAATGCAATGTTAAAAATGAGTGTACTAAGCAAATAATTTGAAGCTAAAAAATCTTAACTTCTCAATAGAACTGTAGAACGAGGTATTTGCCAATCCAATGTTACCCATTCCCAAACCTTAAACGCCTTAGCATCTCTCTATTTTTTACTTATGCTCCATTATTTTCGCGAAATCCTTGCAAACCTCCTCATGTATGAAAATCTCCTCAAACACCAATCATGTAAATGTAATTGTACCCAATCTTTGAAAGCATCAATCCCGTCAATTCTAGTTCAGACATGACTTTGCCATTGAACAATGCCACAAGTTGGTAGACATTAGTACAAATTGGACCATCCTTCTACCCTATCCTTTATGTCGAAGCAGGAGTTTCGCAAGGCAGCATCCTTGGTACAATTGTATATTTAGTATACACTGGATGGCATTACGATCATATTCCGACACTATACTACTCACATATGTGGACAATACAGCCAAACTTGCAGCGAACCCAAGCCGGCAAAACTTCCAAGACCATCTCTCATGTTGTGGAAGAATGGTTCAAGTAGGCTCATACATAAGGAAACAAAATATCCGCATAGAATTACGTCTCGTTCTATCTACTATATTAAATCTGCTGCTCTCCCAGCAACCCGTCTTCAGTTATTTGGGACTCCACATAAAAAAATGTTTAATTGGAACCACACACGAAACAAGATTATTAGTAACAGAACGATATAAATTACTCAAAAAACAGAAGGAAGTGAAATGTGGGGTTCAATCAAGCATTCCAACCTCAAAAATGCAGTCCAGAATCCTTCGAGTCATAGCGCATGCTTCCCTACTTCACATTAAACCTTACTATCAACACAGACCTTCCATTCGTACTTGAAACCTCAAGAAGTCAATACACATTCCTCCATAAAACCATGGACCATCATCTCGACCTTTCTACTCCAGCACCTTGCAACCGGCATCCAGATGTACGGATGAAGGTGTATTGAAATGTTTGGTTCAACCAAGTTGCTCCAACCTCCAAAAATCGAGCCAGAATCCTTCGAACCATAACACATCTTCCTTACTTCCCATTAAACCTTACTATCGACAAAGACCTTCCGTTCGTCCTCGAAACATCAAAAAGTCGATACACATTACACATGCCTCCATAAAACACTGAACCCTCACCTTAACCACCTACTCCAAAAGCTTCAATCCTCCAAGTGTTCTTCGATAAGATTGACGGTTTTTATCAGATCCCAAAACTTGGTGTTTCCCTGTGTATCCTTTAGACTTGGTTTTTATTCTCACAGAAGTATGAATATCAACCTGCATAGGCCTTCGCAGCAACAGACGACATGTTCTTTTTTCTTTACCTGGTAATATCTGCACAGGCTTTGTTTCTGTTCATACCAGAGGGGTTCGAAGTTTCAGCATAATTCTAGTCCTAAGATCTCCTAGGTTTAATAGTTCTGCCGTTAGTTTCTCCAACAATCCATGAATGAACATTTTCGTACGCTTCCGTCCCGGAATCGATTACCAACGAACCGGAAGCGTATTCTTAATAAACTGACTTTACGATCCAAGATTTGTTGAAAAGAAAAATTATATATCCATCTGCCATGAGATTGTCAAATGGTGATACTTCTAAAAAACTACGAAATTTGCATTGGTATAATAGGACAGATAAAATATGAGAAAAACGCTAAAATAATGGGGCAATAACAAATGGTAAATGGGTTATTAAAGAAGTAATGGCATCCACGGGGTAATACCCGGATCGGTTGCAACAACGAATTAACCTTATCACAAATCAATTCTTTTTTTTTTTCTAGACACGCAAAACCAGTTCTGCGCTAGAATTAGTATTTTAAATTAAATCAAATTCCGTCTAGAAATTAGTTTACCGCGTAAAATAAACTTTAAACGTTAATTGTTTCATATTTATGATGAAATGTCTGACTTAGTTGGACTTACAGCTATCCAGTTTTTATGCTTAGCTTCACTCCTTGCACACGGCGTTATTTTAATTATGCACTCTAATTATGCACATAACTGTATTTTTAGTCGTTTCAATCGGAGAATAAACATTTTTCCTTAAAAAGTCTTTAAATATTCAGGTATTTTTAGTGGTTTGTTGATTAAACGAACAACAACAAGTTAATTGCAAATTGACTTCCAAATCAAGTGATTTCCATTCTAACCTTTTCCACGAATAAAACAACTAAATTCCGAATGTCACAGAATATCATTATAAGTAGAGGAATAGAAAATAGTGAGCATTTAAACATTTCAAAGTATTCGTTAACTATTTTAAAATAACTTTCTGGTTTAAGCTTTCAGTACAAATTTGTAATATAGAAATTTACAATATAAGGAAAAGGGGTATATAGGAGTTTATTACAAATGAGCTTTACTGAGTTTACTTCCACCATTATTTAGTGTCGGACTGTTTCCATCCTTGAATCAACAATTAACCCTTTAATATTTCAATATTATTATTGCCTTGAAACAAATTAATATGGCACGATTTACACAACCTATTAATTTTATTACTCCAACTCTCTTCAATTATCATTTTTGCCAGCTCATGATTGATCCGGATAAGTATAATCCTGCCTCAAAAGTAACAACCACGTATGAATTTTCTTCAAAAAAGCCATTCCTCTTTTGTGAATCTCATTTCGGTTTTTAACCAGCTTGTTGGATTGTTTTATTAGAATTCTATATCGAGGATGATGGGGCATGATCAGGTGAATATGGCAGATGTCCTAGTATTTTCCAATTAACCTTCAGCATCCGTTGAATAAAATATTACCAGGAATTATAATAAAACCCAGGAGCCCAGAAAAATATATAATTTAAATACATTTTTAATGAGACTTGTTTTGTGTATGTATCAGAAAGTTATTATATTGCTTTTTTCCGTCAAAGTAGCATTTTTGTAATTTCAAATTGGCCGTTTTTCGCACTGCAATTACAACGTTTACTTTCAAATTAACTTTTGTTTACGTTCGAATAAACCATTTTTAATTTAAAATTACCTATTTTGCTTACATGGTATGTAAGCATGTAAATTAAAATTCCTATATATTTGCGAATGTTTTTTCAATATAAAGTAATTGGTTTTTTTTCCCGTCAAAGTGACATTTTTGTAATTTCAAATTAATCCTTTTCGCACTACATTTACATCGTGTAATTAGAAATTCACCTTTTTTATTTTTAAATTAACTGTCAATTAAACAAGGTTTTTAGTTGATATAAAAAGTCAGTGTCATGAGCGGGATTCGAACCCACGATCTTCAAGCTAAATACGCCGCTGCTCTACAACTTGANAGCTCAAGTGGTAGAGCAGCGGCGTATTTAGCCGAAGGTCGTGGGTTCGAATCCCGCACGTGACACTGACTTTTTTATCTCAACTAAAAACCTTAATTAATTAAAACATATTAATTGGTCAGCGGACCACGAAAACTAGTGAATTTAAAATGAACCTTTTTTACGTACAAATAAACCATTTTTAACTTAAAATGACCTATTTGTCATTTTAAATTAACACTTTTATTAAAACATTCAAAAACATAGGAGGTGGTATGGAATGTATGTGAATTAAAAGTCCTATATATTTGCGAATGTTTTCTCAATATAAAGTAATTGGGCTTTTTTCCGTCAAAGTAATTGTAATTTCAAATTAACCCTTTTTCGCACTACATTTACACCGTTTACTTTGCATTTACCTTTTTTTTTGTAACTTCGAATAAACCATTTTTAACTTAAAATTACCAATTTTGCTGATGGGATGTAAGCATGTAAATTAAAATTCCTATATATTTGCGAGTGTTTTTTCAATATTGGGCGTTTAGATCATATGAAATTAACAATAATTAAAACTAAATATAATACAGAAACGATTCTTATTTTAAATGGAGTTTTTCTTTGATATAAAATAATTGGGCACTTGATACGTACAATTTCTCACATTTTTCAAATGATCAAGTCAATATGGCAGTTGCCTAAATGTTTTCTGTCCTTCGTAAAATACTGTTGGCCAAGCAATTAAAGAATATGGACAAATTATCCCATATTTTCTATTACTTTTCCCATAATAAAAGAAAGGAAATGCTGCCAAGGCTTAAATAATAAATACAAAAAGTAATGACTTATTTAGTTTCATTGTTTAAACATTAGAAACCAAATTGTGGGGAAATGTGGACGAACTACTAATTACTCACACTAAAATCATGATTATTAGATTGTACAATTTAACATAACATTTTAACCCCATAATATTTCGTGGTCCGACTGACCAAATAACAACTTTCAATTAATTAATCTTTATGTAATGTATTGGTTAAAATAAAAACGTTAGTGTCACGAGCGGGATTCGAACCCACGACCTTCACCTTAGCCGGAGGTAACTAAATTTTTCATTTCAACCAATACCTTACATAAAGATTAATCATTGAGAAAATTTTTTAATTTTGTTCATTTCACCAAAAAGATGGACGCGTTTTAAACTTCTCGAAGCTTTTAAACTAAGTCTTGAAATTAACTCACAATTAATATACAAAACTTATGTTAAATATGATTAAGTAGAAACGTTCAATAAGAATTAAACCGAGATTTCGATAATAATTTTAAAATCTCGATTGTGGATTCAAGTGAGACTATCGATTTATGTCAAACTAAAACTATTGTACAGTATTTGGTGTTCTCGGTTCCTGGAATCGTTTGTGAAAAGGAAAATGTGTTAATCTCTTGAGTTATCTTGGCCCGAATAGAATTATCCAGATTTGTAACATATATCGAAACTTGCCCGCGTGTATCGAACACATACACCGTGTATTACAGTTGTTGTACATATTTTATTAAAATTACTTTCTACCTGTAGTAAATACCAATAGAGTGTACAAATTACTTTGTTTACAGGGGAGCAGCTAATAGGAAACAGCCAATAAATTATGGTAGGGGTTAAAGGATGAGGCTATTAAGAACAATGTTTCACACCTATCCTGATAGGTATTGTTCCAGTCATGCAGTCTCTTGAATTTGCCGTGCAAGCTAATCGATAATATTAATACCGAGTGGAAACTTCGATTTTAGAATTTGAGCTATTCAGAAAATCTGAACAATCATGAGTTCAATATCGGAAAATGAAGAAATGAATTTAACATTTAAACACCCAATTCCTATACGAGAACAATATGTCGAAAGTAGATACCATCAAAACTGTGTTGAAGCGGGACCAAAATTGTAGGACGGTGCCCATATAAGTTGGCTACACGACGGGTAGTGAGAAAGTTACACCACGGTATCTCCTAACTCTTATCAGAGATAAAGTAACAAAATGTTTTATGTCGACATTACAGCAGTAAATCGGACGAGAGGAATTTGCTGGCTTTTTAAAATCCTGTTTCGATTATACGGCCTGGAGGGATATAATTCCAACAAGAAACGACAGTGTTAAAAGAACCAGGGACAAAAAGAAAGGACATTCGGATGGTCCTTCCTTCACATTTGATAATGCTGACGACGACAAAATAGGAAGAAAATTGCAATGGATTGACACAATAATGACTACAACTTAATTTTAATTGCATTTTAATCATGTTCAGACCATATTTTTTTTGAAGATTAAAAGTCAATTTGTATTATGTTATTTTAAGAATTCAAATGAATGTACGTGAAATAATAGCAAAAATAATGACACACTACAAGCAAAAGGAAATTAGCTATTTAAAATAATATGAACAAAATGTCTTTATTTGTTGGGTTTAATAATATTGAAATGACGGAATATAAGTTATTCTTTTGACATTTCTAGTCCAACTTGTGCGTAACTGTGGCGAAATAAGTCTAAACATTAATTTCCCCTTCTCGAAGAGTCGTCCCACAGGCAGTTTTCGAAATTCCGACGACGAAATGTCAAAGTTTAAAACGGAAAGCGTGGCAAACCAGAAGTTAAGCTACCACAAGGATCCGGCCGTTCTTCGGCCGTGCCGCGGCGCTTTCTTTGCTTCTTAAGGAGACTGGAAATCCCAAAATAGTCGAAGAAATGGGTGCCGGATTTAGTCCGTTCAAACGCAAGGAAGAACAACTATAATCATAGGAAACCTACTCAAATTAGATGAGGTTAAGCAATCTGACTACCCGATCGAATCTAAAAGTGCCAACAAAGGAATCGAACCTTGATTTTTAGTACTGATTATTTGAGTGATAATGAGTAATAATCAGAGGGTTGATTCCAGACGTGGGATCACCGATTATAATGAACCTTTGGTGATACTAGGTCGAAAAATATTAGATATTTTTGCCCTAGTACCCGTTTCGGCCTTAGGCCGGGAAAAGAAAAGTATATTATTTAAATCGATTTTTTAATGAGGATTTCTGCGTTTGTTCTGCATGTATTTGGAAACTATGGTATAGCTTTTTTCCTTGAACAACCTAAACAACAAATTAGCCCTTTTTAAAATCCATTTATGTTCAGGGGACTAATTGACCATATTACTTATTTCAATTAATTATTCTTTTTATGTAAGGTTTTGGTAAAGAAAAGTTAGCGTCATGAACGTGATTCGAACCCGCGACCTTCGTCTAAATACGCCGCTGCTCTAACATCTTGAGCTATCGTGACTTCGATCCACTCGGACACCAACTCCCCATCTCAACCTACATTTGAATTTTTCCCTCTTTTTGCCATTTAAAAAATATATCAAATTAACCGTTTCTCTCAATAAATTTCTTAAATAAGAATTTTTAACTTGAAACCAACATTTGTTAATTTTAAATTAACCCTTTTATTATTTCATATTAACCTTTTTTTTTATTTCAATTTTACTCTTTTGTAATATTAAATTCTCTCTTTTTAATTTTAAAGTAAGACTTTCATTAAATAATTTAAATTTAGACGTTATGAAATATAAGCATGTAAAGTAAAATTCCAGTATATTTGGGATTTTTTTTTATATATATAAAATAACTGGGCTCTTAGAAGATCGTATGAAAATTAAGTACTATTATAATTCATATAAAAATATAAGATCATTTTATCAGTATAAGTATACAATACCGTATGAAAATTAATTATAATTAAAAATTAGAATTATATAAAATTAAACATTAAAACAAATGAGATTGAGATTTTTAAACATAAAATAATTGGGATGTTAAAAGCCCAACGGAACCACCAACCAAATTCCAACACAATGGAATTTCAATCTAAATTAAAAATTATATAAAAATAACTGAATATGCATTAAATGGTCTAGTACAGCAGTATATAAGAGCGGTCTGGGAATACGCTTTGGCGCATCCTTAGGGAGCGCAGATGACCCCTGGGACGGTACTCGGGATGGGGCTCTCGTCCGGGACGATCCCGTCGTGTTAGCCGAATCATCTATTCGGCCATACCTTTACCTTTAGTTAGGTTTCGGGCTCATCTACAGACGGGTCTAGGACCGACGAGGCAGTGGGTGCGGTCTATATCACGCGGGTGGACGCACCCCCTCACTGTAACGTCTACACGGCCGGTGATTCGAGACGATGGTGGCACTGACTACTTAATCTGCACTAACTCCATTGCTGTCCGTGACTGGTTTTCCGTCGAACCGTCTCGTTGGCAAAACGGTGCTTGTCTCTCTACCCGGACACATAAGGGGGAGGTAAAGAAAAGGCAGGGGCGTCCTAAGCTCTCGACCTAGCCACCGCAATCCAGCTCTCTGAACCTAAAATGCATTAACAAACATGTTTAAAAGAAAGTGGGAGGGTCGGTGGGACGGATCGGCAGAGAAGCTCACACGTATCGAGCACTGACGTGCATAGGTGGCCCTCGGAGGAGCTGACTCGAAGAAGAAGAGTTAACCTCACTTGATTATGGATAGGTTGGCACTTATCCTTGGGCCATCCCGCGTACGCATGTAGAGAAAGGTTGCTCAATGTGCCCCACCTATTTTAGGTGCACAATTATATGAGATAATAATATTGGTCAGAACAGCGAATATCTGGGTTGGGGGGAAAGAAATAGGTGGTAGTCGGCAAGTTTTTAAAAAATTACAAAACCATTCAACAAATGAAAAAAAAAAAGATAAAAAAAAGAAGGGCGGACTTATAAAGTTAGAATAAGTTGGCTGCTTTCAATTCAAGCCAAGAAGCCCAAAAAACCCTGAAACCCCGCCTCTCGAACAAGGTACAACAAAAACCGAACATCAATTTTGGAGAGGAACTCTCCAACCCCTCTTGTAAATCCTCTATCGAACTGCCACCCCCATGAAATCCTTCTAACATTTTCCGACACATAAAATTCAGCAAATCAATGAAATATTATAACAACAACGTGCAGATCATGCTGCTTATAAAAATTAAAATGACAATAAAGTACAAATTTATTCTGGAAACATTAAGTTTACTATTTTTATTCATAGACATATATGTCATACATAAAAAAAGCACGCAGGAAATATAATCATAATATGAACGAAAAATAATGCTTAAAAAATTCAACTAACAAATATATTTATCGGTACTGCAACAATATTTTTTTTTAATTAAAAATTTAATAAATTAAAAAATTTATTTTTGTCGGTAATGCAACAATGCTAGCTTGGAAACAATTTGTTAAAAAAAGATAATACAAATCCCATTATAACAATAGAGCTAAAACTAATGAATATCGAAAAGTCACACACTCAATAAAACCTTATTTCCTTTTACTTGTTAAGCTAAGAAGTGTATCAAAAGAACTCTTTTTACCTCAATTTTACGATTTTTCTCATTATACGCCATTCAATGGTGGACTGAATGACTGTTCCATCAAACGAATATTATTTACGTGGAATAAAATGAAAACAACTTTTCCAACATAAAAAAAAACATTGGACCTGGAAATTTCATACAATACGACCTGCTATTTATTCTATTTTAAAAAAATTTATGTTGAACGAAAATATTTTTAACTGATTTTAATCTAATCATTGATATTTAAGATATGTATAAAAATAATAGAAAACCTGGTATAATAGAGATTAAATTTGCTGACGAAGAATTGCCAGCGAGGATAAGCAAATCAAAATAATCGTTAACGACAAAATTCAAAAACGAAAAGTGAGTTTAGTCTAAATATATATTAAGAGAATATTCTCACCTTTTATACAGGGTGACCAGGGTTGTTTTCGAACCTCTTTATTTTCTAGTACAACAATATTTGGAAAAAGCGAAAATCAAGTTTTCAATTATTTTTTTAAATAATTTTCCGTCAGTTCAAGTGAAACTTTTTTTGAGTTTTAAGAATTACTTTTTCTTGTGAGAACAAGGTGAACATTTTTTAAACGTCGGTCACGTAATACACAGATTGATAAGCATATATCTTCAGCCAACTTAAATATGAAACATTTCTTAAATTAAACAATAAGTAGAAATTCACTATTTTTGGCAAAAAGGAGGGAAAATTCAATAGGTGGGGTTGAGATGGGAAGTTAGTGTCCGAGGGGATCGAAGTCACGTAGCTGAAGTTGCAGAGTAACGGCGTATCATGCCGAAGGTCATGGGTTCGAATCCCGCTCGTGACACTGACTTTTTTATCTCAACTTAAAACCTTAATTAATTGGATAATAAGTAGAAATAAAAATACGTAGTTTATTAGGAGATCGTGAGATACGGTCTGGTGTGACGTAGGTTTAGAAAAACATTTTCTTTATCATGCCAACGTTTCGATCTTTATTGAGATCATCTTCAGGGCCTGGGATTTATAAACATTCTTTAAATTTTACAAATAAATGTAGGAGGTGAGACAAAAAAGCTAAAAATTTTAGATTAAAAAAAATGAATTTATCCAATGCTAGAAAATTTTAGATCCAAAAAAATGAATTTATACAATGCTAGAAAATTTTAGATTAAAAAAATGAATTTATACAATCATACAAAATTTTAGATTTAAAAAAGAATGAATTTATATAATGCTAGAAAATTCTTTTTTTTTAATCTAACATTTTCTAGCATTGTATAAATTCATCTTTTCCACCTCCTACATGTATTTGTAAAATGTAAACAAAGTTTAATCCCAGGCCCTGACGATGATCTCAATAAAGATCGAAACGTGGCACGTTAAAGAAAATGTTCTTTAAAACCTACGTCACACCAGACCGCATCCCACGATCTACGAATAATCATTGACTGATGGTTACTAACCTCAAGACAAAAATAATACATAGTTTACAACTTCAAGTCCTTCAACTGCGTGTCAATTTAACATATTCAATGAGAATTTACTTCATTAGTACGTTAATTTATCCTGCGCATGTAACTAGTTTTTATCGGAATAGACAATACCAAGTTCTAACACCAGATTTGTCATAAACAGTTTATGAATATTACAACTTTTCCACTATTTTCAATTATTTAGGGTTGGTGTTTTATCATTTGGAGACGGTTTGGTTGAATAAATTGCAATAAATACATATAATTGTTCATTTCATATTTCAAGCCGGTTCGTAAACGTCTGGTAATTAACTACCGATAATTGGGCCAGAAGAGGAGGACAACCCTGTAATTTCCATGAAAATAGAAATTATATTTTCAACACATTCTTTTCGGAACGTTCTCTGGTTTTTAAATCGGAATTAGCCGTTGAAAAGAAAGTACGGTATTTCTTCTAAAGTACTTTAAAACACATGTTTAGACATGATCTATGGTTAATCACATTCTGAGGTATCCAATAAAACAATGTTTTTCCCGCGGGCTACCGACGGTTGGGTCGTTTCAGCCCCCAACCCAGTATTCAATAATATATATTGAGAATTACCTACTTGGGGGTTTTTGGGAGCCCGGGGTCAGACCTAGGTCTGTTCACAAACAGGTCATTTCAGCCTACGCAAGCAGTTTTTAAACCTATACACAAACAGTATCATTCATTCTTTCCTATTTAGTTACAACTCACTCAAGTAAGTACTCGATATTCCTTCTTTACCTTTTCAACATATAATATAATCA
The DNA here is from genome assembly GCF_000648675.2 of Cimex lectularius. Taxonomy (NCBI): domain Eukaryota; kingdom Metazoa; phylum Arthropoda; class Insecta; order Hemiptera; family Cimicidae; genus Cimex; species Cimex lectularius. The sequence continues at coordinate 195,376 of NW_019392984.1, read as the reverse complement.
ATCGAATTTTTTCAAACATTCACACTAATAAATACATTCACTCACAGAATGCATTAAATGGAACGAGACATCTATCAGTATTCGATGCAATAAAATACCCCTGGTTTTCTCCAAACAGCGGATCCGAAGGTTCCGTTATCTCATGTCAAGGGTTCACAAGTAAGTGCGCTTATGTCAAACTGGCATGGCCTATTCTTAATCGACGGAAGCAATGTCCTTTTGTTAGGTTTGAGCAAGACGATCGATTTAATTAGTCATCCTAAAATACGATCTGTCTTTCAAGAATCGGAACATTCTGCTTTCAAATCCACCGTACCGAAGCACGTGTTCCGCAACTTCCTATTTTGGGTCCCAATTAAGTATACGCTGCAGACATTCTTATCAATCCTGATGATCACATGTGAAGATGTTACGGGCGTCCTTTCAACAAACGCAGCCCAGTGAGGCTATCCAAAACATACAGGAAACCTCGTTTGGCAGAATGGCTTAAGAAGTCGCGGATCGGACTCAACGAAAGCAAATCCGGGAAATCGTCTTTCGCTGTAGTACCTCTACTCCAATATACTTCTCTACAAACAACACTTATCATCCGTTACATCGATTGTGGAGTTTGACCAGACGTTCCAGCGTCAAAGAATCTAATGACTCCAGTCTAAAATCCTTCAAACCATTGCCCAAGCTCCATACTTTGTACCCAACCTAATTTGAATCCCATTTGTCCTCAAAACCGCAAAAAACGGGGTAAGGATGTAGGGTTTTCTACGATTCCACCGAAGGCCATCTATTGAGCGTGCTCTTGATACGTAGTTTCTCTTTCCACTGCGTTTTTTTTTCTTTTTTGAAAAAGCATTTTTACCGATAGGATCATGATGGTCATTCCAGCATTAGCTGCCTCGTTCGCCCTTTTGTCAGCTCTATTTGGGGACCACCCAGATAACCAACATTTTGCAGAGACGCTCTGTTTCAGAGAATAGTCGACGTAGGTTTCTTTTTTACACTAAAATTGAGATTTGTCTGAAATATCTTTCTTAAATCTTTTCCTAACAACCTCCTCCGTAATAGGTAATTGAAGGAATATGCCATCATAAAATGTTCCAATACAAATTAGTATCATTACAAGAAAAAATATGATTTACTAACATTTTACCTTATTCTATGCTCGCGTTATTTTTCCTAATAGAAAATACAAATGTGGATTTATCATAGCTTATTAAAAATACAAATTCTCCCCTATTTTCCTTCAAGAATTATGGTGTCCTTTTTCGTACATTTGACTGAAGGCAGTTTATTTCAATAAATATTTCCCACGGAGAAATGAGGAATGACTTATTGGTAGCATTTTATCTTTTCTACCTTTCCTAACGGCCTTATTCCACTCTTTGAAATAATTAATTGAAGCAATAAACCACCACAAAAATAATCCCAATATAAATTAGTACGATTATTAAATAATAGCAACGATTAATTTTTTCTTTTTTTAAATAACGAAAAGCCAATTAATTATTAGCATTGGTTGCTAATTTTGCTAGTCGATTAATCGATTCGCTAATTGTAAATTAGGAGGCTAATTTGGCGTTAAGGAATATTTCTGAATACGGCCTACTGAAGCGTAATCTGGAAGGGGGCGGCGAACTGGATTCGATCTCCGGTCTGGAATTTCCTACGTTAAATAGAAGCCTTAACGTTTGGTATTTGAGGTATAACACCTCTTCTGTTAAACGTACGGTTTTAGCAGCCTGTACATATTCAAATATATATTACACATATGTGTCTATGTATTTTTTCTTCAAACTGACAATAGGGCCGGCATCCGGAAAAGACACATGTCAAGAAAAACCAGGCAACTTTGGCAATCAATATGAGGGGTGATGGGTCAAGGTCTCGAGGGCATCGTCGTTTAAAGCGACAGGTTTCTAAGAATGGGTAAGTCGAGACAAGGCAGTAGGGGTAGGATGGAGGTTGATACGGAACTTTAGGAAGCGGACAGTTCCTTGACAATAGAAATGTTGAGGTCGTTCTGGATAGTCTGGATAGTACCATTGAAAATACGTCTTACGACTTTGACTAGGACGATTGGATGCTCTGGATATTGGATGACTTGGCAAAACTTCTAAAATTCTTGGTGGTAGTACATATCTTCTGCTAAGTTATTTCTTAAATCTTTACCCGACGTCAGTCTGTTTTTTAGGTAGCTGACTTAAGTTTAAATCCGTAGCTCCTTGTTTTTGTAGTACAGAGAAGGACAAGACGGTGTTTTCAATGTAAAAGCGTACTGGGTAAATTATTGTTGGAGGTTGTTTGTTTGTTCAGGTTAAAAGATAGAATGTACGAGCTTAGGATGGTATTGGGATGTATATATGTAAGGCCGGTGATTCGAGACGATGGTGGCACTATCGACTTAATCTACACTAACTCCATCAGCGCGGTTATTGCTGTGACTGGTTTTCCGTGGCAAAACGGTGGTTGTTGTCTGTCTATCCGGACAAATAAGGTGGAACGAAACGAAAAGGCTGGGACGTATAGAATGTATAGGACGGTCAGCAGTATAAACAATATACAGGACAGTACCTAGAATGCTTGCTTGTTTCGATATGACGTATGAGTATATATTTGGTTGCTTCCTCACTCTGTAGTGCCGTTTAGCTAAATAATACGAAATGGTCCTATAAATCCAAACCTATAAGGTTTGAGGCTTTTAAATATAAGGCATTTAAATCCCATACTTTATGACGTCCCATCCCGAAATAGTTATATCGATTGGTTTCAGCTAACAATCGACTCGATAATTTCTACTCATTACTGTGTAACGTATAGACGTTTAGGCGGTTTTTTCAATCTAAAAGGCCACTATGTACTTTCTTCTTAAGTAAGACTTGTCGTTCTTGGATTGGATGTTGGACGTTGCTGGAATAGGATTTCGGTTAGAAAATCAGATTGCTGTATCATCAACATAGATAATTATGATGGTACTGGAACTAAGAGTATTCCCTTGGGGAACGCCGGCTTGTACTGGCCTTTTATTCGAGAACACTGCTGCACCTCACTCTGAATCGATCAGCTACATACGATTCCAGGATAAGGTAATACGGAATGTGTGGGAATCATGTAAAATTATAGAGGATGCTTAGGTGCCAGTTCTATCGAAAACTTGGGCTACAACTAGGGACCCACGAAAGCTATTCTCTATTTGTTTTTCAACCAAGCACTCTTTGCTATATCTAATTTTGAAGCATCGGTCAACTAAAATGGATGCCAAGATAATGTTATAAGGAGGAGTTGGAATCATCTATGTTTATAGAGGACGCCTAGTTGCCAGAACATATTAAAAGCCTGAGGCTACATCTTGGAACTCACAGAAGTTATACTATTTGTTCTCTTGAGCAAAAGAGATGGTTTCAATTGAGGTCAATGACTCCGAATCATGATGGTTGGTGGATCGACAGGGACGGAATCCGAATTTGTGAGAAAAAAGTTTATGTGAATCTACGTTGGGTCCTAAACGTTTTAAAACGAGATTTTGGTGGATTATGGTGATCGGAAGAAGCATGGTAGTAGGGAGTATATGTCGTTGAATGGTACATGGTATACACAGTGGTGAGATGGTATTGTATATCGTGGTTAAAAATACTACGTCCTTCTGAAGGAGATTTCGAAACGAATTTAAAATGAACGTGCAGGCTATACCTTACAATTATAAAACATTTAAATAAGGATGATTATTTTAGGGATATTTTCTAGTTCTACCCCATTTGTTACGGTGAACTGAAAGCAGTTGTTCATCAATTTGGTCTTAATCAAGAGTCGTGTCAGTGTTGACTTACTCTAGCTCATTAACAAGGTTAAACTGAATTGCTTTGCATATCAAAACAATGAGATATCTTGGTTGGAAGATAAAAGGATTTCGAAGGTGAACCATTCACGAAATGATATCTCACAGTCAAGATCTGGCCTTATTCTTAGATAAATAGGTAAAAACAAATGGTAGATAAATTTAAGGATGTTTAGAACGCGTCCTCGACCTTGCTTACATTCTCGAGGATCTGAGAGGATTAGGACCCGAGTTTGTTGAGAATCTCCAGCAATCTTTTTCAAGAAGCCACTGAAAAACTTCCTAAATCCTGTTGCCTCAATTGACGTGAGAGAGGTGTTAGTTAAAAAAATCTAAGTCCCTATAAATCCACCTCTTCGAATGTTTAAGCCGAGACGATCTCGATCGAAAACTCCAATCCTGCCAAAATGCCAATGAAAATTAGGAATTTTGGAAAAACAACGTTAAAGCAAACATCTATATCAAGGAAATAATGCAATTATACATAATTCTCTAGTTTTCGTGGTCCGCTTGACCAATTACTATCATTCAATTAATTGAGGTTTTTAGTTGAGATAAAAAAGTCAGTGTCACGAGCTGGATTCGAACCCACGACCTTCGACTTGATACAACGCTACTCTACCACTTGAGCTTCGAAGTAACGATAGCTCAGGTGGTAGAGTAGCGGCATATCAAGCCGAAGGTCGTGGGTTCGAAACCCGCTCGTGACACTGACTTTTTTATCTCAACTAAAAACCTTAATTAATTGAATTATACATAATATAATTAATATATTATATTAATTATTGTTGTATATTATTTATTCAGCCTTTATTTAAAGATATATGCCCCGTAAGACGGTTTAAAGATATATAATTTTAATATAAATAACTTAAACTTAGTATAATTGCATGTCGATTGAAATACGTGCATAATTTCAGGACGTACAACACAAAGCAAAAAATAAAAAATTTTATTGTCTTGTTCAATTATGAATTACTCTCTGTTAATTATCAGAAGCACAAATAAAAAACCTAACAAAATCAAACACATGTGAGACAATTTATTATAATAAAGTAGAGTATAATAAATGCGAAAAACGTAGGTTACAAACAAAGCAGTTATTTGGATAGTTTGATCATCCCTGATGATGCTGGTACGCCTATTCTTAATGTACGTTTATGTCAAAAGAATTGCAGCATTACAGCCCAAGCAGAAGTGACCAAAGTGCAGGAAAATGTTCAACAATTCGCCAACCACCCAATGCTTCTCATAATTTCATTTTTTCATAGTTAAACTAATATCAAATACTAGTTTTTACTAGGTTCTTTAGAGCGAAAAAATAATTCACCTTTGGTTGTTCTGTTTATATAATTTGTGCTATGCCTTTAGTTTCAAAGATTTCCTGTGCACACGAGCTACGTGTTGAAAAACTTCGATCGGGTCATCGATGATGCTGAATACTCGAAATCCGCATTCGAATGTTTCAATTTGTTGGATTATTATTTTGCATGCTGAGCCGGGCGAGTCCGAAACCGAAAAGATTCAGCTTGGGCAGAGTGAGTTAGATCAAAAATTGGTTTGAAGGTGTTTTCGACCGCCTGCTGTAATAAAATTACCTCGATATTTCCAGTAATAGAATTAACGATGAACTAGATTATTTTCCAATCTAATCTTTACTACATTTCCTCTTATCTTTCAATAATATTTGGTAGAAAAATAAAGGCATAGCGTTTTCAATTACTTTATTTTATCTTTCTTTAAGAAGCGATGCTTATTTAGTATTAGACTCTGAAAAGGAATTACTTAAGGTACTTTGATTTGCCAGTTTCGTTCGAGATCTGGCCTCTTTATAAGGTGTTTTGCTAAGTTAAAATGGAGGAAAATAGGACAGTTAGTTTTTTGTTATTGCAAAATGAGAACCGCAGCATAGGACTACTATGAAAATTTATGATGTGGGTAGTGATCTTTTTGAGAAAGCATCGCTCTTATGTGGTTTGCTCGGTTAAGAAGCGGAAATTTTTGATTTGAAAGCTCAAAGCGCTCTTGTCGTCCCTCAACCGTTAACGATAACCAAATACAAGCTTTTGTCATAAATAACCTACTCTCAACGAAACGAGACATCCCAGATACGCACATCTCACACAATCGTTCCAACGCATCTGAGAGCTATTATAAATATTTACCGGGGCAATGTTTGGGAAGAATTTATTGGATAGGATCTACGATGTCCTCCTAAAATGCAATGTAAACGACCCAATTTTAAAAAGTTTGGTAACTGGAAAATAAAATGGGTCCTTTATAACAAAGTTGCACAAGGAAAATCCTGAACAAAACGCAGCCACACACCGTTCTAAAAGCCTGATTTCCTAGAAAGGTATGCATTCGGAAGAAAGTGCTTAATTATGAGCTTTTGTCGCCCAGCTAAACCGTTAATTATAGTGTATGCTGCATACAATTAGGCCAATTAAAGTCAGCAGTTGAACAAAGTCGAGAACATTGTCGAATCACAAGAGGATTGTTTTTACCAGGATATTATCGTAATTGCCTGACATTGCCCCGTCAGATATTCACTTATTACGCGCTCTGAAAAACTGTAAATGGGAGAAACTTTACTCCACTTGAAGTTGCAGTAAACACATAGACGAGTTCATTCATCGGAAACCTGGGAAGTTCAGGGGGATGAAAAATTACAAATTTTCAAGGAAGATGGTAAAACAAAATGTTTCGTATATTATCTCGAGCCTCAAGTTTTAGATTATCACTTTTTGTAAATAAGTCAAAAAAAGCCATTCCAAATAAATAAGCTCAAAAACTTCAGTACCTCTCGATTTGTAGCAGGCTCGCTAGAAAAAATAACTTCTACACTGCTCCAACGCTTTGTCTTGGAATTTTAAGGTCGTTGTGGGGGTAGCATTTGAGACATATGGATCATCTAAAATCTTTAGGTTGAATGGATTGGAGATATCGGATAATAGAAGGTTTAGCAGTACCCAACAGGTTTGTAATGAAGTATTAGCGTTTTGTAGATTGTGTTTTATGTATTTATTTTGTTTTACGAAGGTGCGCAACAGCAGAGGTCATATCAATCCTCGATTCTTTTTAAAAAAGCGAGACCTTGGATATTGAAAGAAGTACTTTATTGGCTCCCCACAGTTTGATACCGTACGTCCAAATCGGTGAAGATTGTAAATTTGTTTTTTGTAGAGATCTTGTACTGTCGCACCAATCTGCTATACATGTGGCATGTTCCCGCTTTAATTTGTACAGGAGACGTTTCGTGGCATTGGTCAAACGCTTGCGAAATACTTTTACAAAAATTTAATAATTTGATTACACTGAAGATTATTTTAAACACACTTAAATTCCGGCAGAGCAGATCTTCCGAAGCAACCGTACGATCGAGGGCAGTGACAGTACATCTGTGTCATCTGCAAAAGATGCATGTAGCTCTTGTGGGGACATGTGCAATATGGTGAATAAAAAAGATCGATCTGAGCATACCGCCCGCGGTACTCAGAGAACAGTTTTCGGAATAATGTCATCCTTATCGGACCCGAAAAACCCGCTCTGTTTGATAATATCGGAGGATTAAGTAGAGGTTATTTGGAAGGGCCCGCTTTAATTTGTACAGGGGGCATTCTGTAGAATTGGTCAAACGCTTACCAGATATTTTAAAAAAGTTAATTTGATTACGCCTGAAGTTATAACTGAAGATGATTTTAATTACTCTTCAATTTGGGCATTGATACTAGCTTACAAAAATAAATAAACAATAAAAATTGAGTTTTACGTTTTCTGGTCATTGATTTTTTTTAATATTTAAAATATTACTATACAAGATACTTTCATTTACAAATATAACAGGTAGTAGTGAATATAAAAAAAGAGAGCGAGAGAGAGAGTGAGTGAGAGGGGACAGAGAGGGAGAGAGAGAGAGAAGAGAAAGAGAGGAGAGAGAGAGGGAGAGAGAGGAGAGGAGAGAAGAGAAGAGAAGAGAAGAGGAGAGGAGAGGAGAGAGAGAGAGAGAGAGAGAGAGAGAGAGAGAGAGAGAGAGNAGACAGACAGAGACAGACAGACAGACAGAGAGGGGGTGGGAGGGAGGTTTCGAACCCATAACCCCTAGCGTAGCTAATACGAGTTGTACGCCCTAACCACTAGGTCACCGCAGTTTCAAAACTAAAACAAAATATTCACATTTGTTATTCTATCAAGCTTAAATGCATGTTTTCTTTTGTATTTGGTTCAGTTATTAATCCAACGGATATGATTGGTACTTATTGGCTCTGTCAACAGTCAAAAGTATAAGTGGCAAATAACCTTGATACCGATCACAACTGATGAAACATGTCAGGTATTCATATTCATATTATTCATTAGAGAAAGTCGGCATGACGACAGGCTTATCATTCGATTTGACACGAGCTTCTCGGCAGAGCTAGGAGCCTCGGCTAGATTATTAATTAAGAAATTACACGCTAAGAAAATAAAATGATGTGGAAGTTCACCTCATTTAAATTGGCTACGTGCCTAGTAGTACCGTTAATCGGCCAACGATCACAAAAAGAAGAGAAAAACCCTCCAAGCGGTAATATTTATCCAACGAATTTGGCTGCTTGTCAAAAAGGAAATAGTTCGCGATTCTCCCCATGTTTATTCATAGGTGGAGGAGTAATTACGACAAAATAATAAAAGACGGTGCAAAAACGTATAACCACGAGGTTTTATTGCATTTATGCAAATAATTTGCAAGAAGGACTATACTATTTTTAAATACTCAAAACTATCAGGGGTAACACAACCGACCAAATTTTATTTTTATTAACTATAAAATTATAATAAAGAATAACTTAATACTTCATTTTAACAGACTAACGAGTTCTAACTCAAAAAAGAAAACGTTAAGAAAAAGTATGTGAGTTGCCTTAGCATAACGATCTGGACTGTTTTCAGTATAAAAAGTATCAACCACTTTTTCACTTATGAACACTCTGGATTAAGGTATGATCTTGAAGAATAAAGCAAATTTAGTTGCTACTGGCAAGGTTTCGACTTATTTTGAGGTCATCATCAGGGCCTATATTAATTTCACATTATGAAAAACATATTTGTACAATTGATTTAACAATCAATATAATTATATAGAACTTTAGAAAACCCTTAAATATGTCTACAGATGGACATATTTAAATATCTTTTACAGGCGGTCACAAATTTCCTCGAAGACAGATTTGGTACCAACATTGCCAAGGACTGTAACTGTATTGAAACCTTATCCCGGAGGTGCCCTCTCGTTACCAAAGACCTCTTTCTAAAATCCATAAGACCTTCAATTGAAGTTAAGCCCATAGTATCTGTTTGCATGCAACATTTATTGTGTGGTGTTTAGTGACCGTTAGTTAATGATTATTTGGAGATCGTGAGATGCGGTTTGGTGTGACGTGAGTTTTAGAAAAACATTTTCTTTATCGTGTCAACGTTTCGATCTTTATTGAGATCATCTACAGGGCTCAAAGATTTTGTTTTCCGTGTAGATGTTTCATTCTTCTGTGTCGTGTTGAGAGTGCACTCAAGATGATCTCAATAAAGATCGAAACGTTGGCATGATAAAGAAACGTTTTTCTAAAGCCCACGTCATACCAGACCGCATCTCACGATCTCAAAATAAACAGTAACAATTATTATTTTCCGTTTTAGTATGTAGAATTCTCCTATTCTTCTTCTTCTTCTGAGTAATTAAACTTTATCAATTATTTCAGCATTCCAAAAGACAAATTTATGCCTATTTGGTATTGACTGTTTTAATAGTCCGGTACCAGTTCTGGTTTTATTGCCACAATCAGAAACACGACCATAAATTCTATTTTGTATTCTCTGTTTTGTTTGACCAATGTATCTGATTGGACCTTCACTACACGAGAATCTATATACAAAATACAAGTTGTATATAAGTAAAAAAATAAATAATAAAAATAAAATATGTAAAATACCCATCCATTTATAATAAGCGGAAATTCTTGAAAATTAAAAAATATTTTAAAAATACGATTTTTGATGGTCCATAAGTCAAGCACAGTCAAACAACAAATCTGGGAATAGAACCATTTACAAAAAGTTAGAAATAAAAGTGGATCAAGTAGGGTTATGGACAGTTAGGTAAGGCTGCATATCCATGCATCGAAGTTTTTCCGTGAAGAAAATATGCTAGTAGGGAACACAAATGTTGGTAAGATAGTGTTATCTGGAAGTGGTTCCATGTAATACAGAATTAGTTAAAACAATAAATACTTCGAAATTTTCCGAAGGTAAATGTTAATTTTACCATAGAAATATTGATCCTTAAGACTTTAGTAAGGAATTTTACCCAGTCTTAAGGTTACATATACAGTCTTAACGTTCACGAGTATGCAAAGTATTTTAATTAATACGTCAAGGAGCACATCAACTGGATCTAATCCATTATAAAACAGAACCACAGTAGCTATTTTTCAAATTTTCAAGCGATAAATATTGATTTCTGTTTTAAATGTGAAGAATGTTCCTTTCAGAAAAATTACACAGACTCAGCAAATACAATTTATTTGTGTTGACTTTATTTTTTGTTTTCTGATTCATTCGTGTACAAATAAGTCGTAATATTTGCGAACGCTTTAATTAACCGTTCTTCAACATGTAACATTTACATAAAGGCGGTTACGAAAACATTTGGTCTTTCTTCTTTTAAGCACAAATAAACATTTTGCGATGTCGAAAAAAGAAATTCGGCTTTCCGGTGTTTAAATGTGGCTTGCAACATTTTGTTAAAAGGCGGAATTAACTCTGACAGACTCCACCTCGAAAATACCTGGTTTCAAAGCTACGAGAAAACTAAACATTTATAATTGAAAAACATAGTTTTGTTTTGGTTTGTTTTTTTAAATTTGCCTGAGTTCATCTGCGTACAGAAGCAAATCCGGGAAATTACTGAAGATTAGTTCAAACACGACTGCTTGCATCGGTCGGGTTCAGTGTAGCTTGAAAATGTTTTACTGTGTTAACTCTTGACAGTTAAATTGTTGATATTTTGGACACAAAATTAAATAAGCTAAATAATGCAAATGCCTTTCAACCCTCCTTCGAATAGATTATAATACTGGCAGTAATTTTAGTATTTTAAGATGAAAGTATTTTGAAAATTTACGATTGAGGCTAAACGAACATGAAATAATTCGTTTAAACTCAATAATTCCATCGAGAAAATAATAAATTCTAAACTATAATCGGTATTATAATTATAACATACTCAGCCTGACGATTTATGGAGACGGAAGATTCACAAGAATACGCGAATTGCACGGCGTTTACACTGCCCGCGATGGAATAAGATGGGTGTCCACAAAGACTCCTAAGTCCACGAACATTTCTGTAAAACTTCAAACTGTCTAAAAAACGGTCAGCTGCAGAATGGATAAAGTTGAAAACTTGATGGGACAACATCCACCGATTGAGGTAGGTAAAAACTCGGCCAACAAAGTCCCGCCTAAACTTACTAGAGAAAATCGATGAAAATTAGTATGTTTTTGTAAGCAATTATGCAACGCAATTTGTAAGGTTGTTATTTCTAATACAGCTACATTTATTTCCTCACAATCGAAGTATAAATTGAATTAGAAAATGTTGAGATACGAGACGCCACAAAAATTAATTAATATAGTTTAACGTTCATTTCTCAAGAAAAAGTTTTAAAAACTCGTCTTGATCGCATGAAACACAAAATGATTTGAGATTACAGCATGTCATCACGCAAAATCGTGCGGCATAGTGAGAAGTGTAAACCGGTCGCACGATGATCCATGCAAAGTCAATAGCAGTTCTTCTCTNCCTTGCAAAGTCAATGACAGTTCTTCTCGCGGCGATTTTAGCTTCTACTTGCGCGATATCGCATTACGTCGTTCGGCAATGTACTCCCGCCATATCGCATCGTATCGCAAATGGTCCCTTATACGCTTACTAATAAATAATAAACTTAACCAATTTAAAAATAAATTACAACAACATAATTGTTGTCACTTTTTATGCACTACAAAAAAACTCCTTTTGGTTTTTTTGTAAGTTGGCTTAAGGAATGGGGGATGAATTAATATCGTACTGTTATTATTGCAAGGAAAATCCTCTTTGCTCCTCCCAGAAGGCCTCATTTGAGTAATCTTTCGTTATTTTTTTATTTAAAAAATCCCCTTGTGAAGAATAAGATATATTTTTTCAATTTGAAAATAAAATTCGGAAGAAAACAGGATATATGACGTTAGGTTTTTTAAAAATAAAAATTAAATTAAACCTACAGACAGACTTAAAACTTTAAAAAGATTCTCAAATTGTAAATTATTTAACAAAAATATTTTAAAAATGCCTATGAACAAATAATAAGAAAGCAAAGAGTGAAAGATTGCAAGAGGGGTGAGTCAAGCGAAGTATATCTCGGTTCAAGTGTAAACAGTGTGAAATTTCGACAAGTGGTCGTCGTAAATTATTACAATCTCAGATCGTTACTTTATATTTCATTATTCATTTAGTTGTAAAAAGAAATAAGGGAGGCTTCCCCCTCGCCAATTGAAGGGAGAGTGTAAGGCGTAGGGGTGGATCCCTTATGTTACAGGGGTGTTACACAAATGCACGGGCAATTTCTACAAAACGAACTGGTATTTTAGGCTAACATGTGTATGTGAATATTTTAAGAAGGCGAGTTTCGCCGACCGTACAAACCGTAATAACATGCTGTCATCCGCAACATCTAAGCGATCTCACAAACTTACAACTCTCGAGAAGTTTTTAAGACAATAGATCGCCAGTTCAAAGGCTAAACGTGGGGCGTTGAAAACCAAATGAAAACTTTTAGGCATACCTTAAACGCATAATTGAAGAATAATTATTAATATTTTACAACAGCCTGTTTATTACAAATCTCAGTAAAAAGTTTTAAAAGATGGGTTTAAAATTTTGGACATGAATAGGAATTATTGGAATTGATTACAATTTACGTTCTTAATTTTCGAAACATCAAATAATATTTAAGATAAAGAATTTTTTTTTTCCTCCGAACGCCATATTAGCCTTTCCTTGTGAATGCAAGCTTAATACACGCTCTGTCCCTTAATTCTTATGGTAAATGGTATGCATGTACTTTTTTTTTTAATATAATTTTTTTTAAATTTTTTAATATCCTAATAACAGGCTTTGTCAAGTTAATCCTTTTTAATTTCTAATTAATTTTTTAACTTCAAATTAACTCTTTTTAATTTCAAATTAACTGTTTTTTATTTAAAATTAACAGTTTTATTACAAATAAAACTTTTTAAATTACAAATTAGCATTTTTTAATTACAAATTATCCCATCTTAAGTTCAAATTAACTCAGTCATTAAAACATCAATAGGTAAACCTAGGAGATGGAGTGAAATGCATGCAAGTAAATTAAAATTCCTACATTTGTAAAACAAAAATTATACACATAACAACAGAACTTTTACGTCACATGAGAATTAATTACAGTTGAAATTTAAAATATATTACATTAAATATAAAAACAAATTATTCTTATTTTTTAAAATTCTCAATTAAAAGAAGATTCCTTTATTTTATATTGTGTTATTAATTAATCATTAAAATTATTTTACTGCTATTTCTTTTTCTGGTCTTTCACGCCTTTTATAGGTAATAAATTATAATTACTTATTATAATTATTAATATGTAAGTAATTAATAACTTTTTAATATTTTTTACGAGGGTTCCCAACAGCAGAGGTACCCTCAGAGTGCCGGTATTTTTGACAAAAAGCCCATGTGTAAGCATGCCGGGCTCGAATGCAGGGCCACTGGATTCGAACCCGGGACCTTTACCTTAGAGTGATGAGCGCCGTGTCAACGCCTATACCGTTGCGGCCACCAACGCCCCTAAGTTTCTAAATTTCAATACATAATAATGTCCGAGTCGAATCTGAATCGCAAAAAAAGGCGCTGTCATTGACTTTTGGGTAGCAATCGTTTTTTCGGGCCAAAAAAATGCATTTTGTTACGATTTTTGTTTGATAAAATACAACCACTTTTGTTCAGAATAAAAGAACTCAAGTCAAAGCTATAGAAGTGCTTGAAATATTCTTTTCAAAGTTAAGAATGAAATCTTATGGTGTATCTTGTCTTGATGAACTTGCCACTCGCCAGCACCCAAGCTAATTGAAAACTTGCCTTTTTTCCGTGTCAAAAAACTATTTTCATACTAAAACCAGAAGTATCTGTTTGTAACAGGTTCATGATGAAAATCTCCACAACGGGAAAAATTAAGAGCTGGATCAGACAATCACTTTTCCTGAAATGTTTTCGCCTTTTGGTACACCTTTCACCAAAACACATAATCAATCCTTTCTTTTTTTTTCTTTTTTTCATTTTGTAGAACAATGATAGACAAACATTTGTAGAGAGTAATTGAGTTTAAAAGAAAACGGAAGTGGAAAAATATATTTTCTGTCTAAGAAAAAATTGGACAGAACTTGAGTCGGTTGCCAAAAATTAATGAATCATTAGTTTTAAAATCCTCTACCTACGAATACGTTGTACACAAATAAAGCAAAACGACAAATGATTATTTATAATAGACGTAGAATTCGTAAGGAAACGGAACCGAAAAAAGACAATTTTTTGGCATCCTTTTGCACAAGTAGATAACCTTGAAATTTCGTGAAGTACGGTAATAGTTTACCAGATTGATGCTTCAAAAGGATGTTATGGTTCGTGCCAGCTAGACGAGCTTTGTGGTTCTCTTCTTATAAAACTGGCGTTAAAAATAAATTGTTAATTTTTGTGACGACCGGAAACGCAATTTTCAAATTTGCAAATTTTTGGAACATAATTATCAAATTTTCTCTATACATCGATTATGACGAAACGAATATAAAGTTATATTAAAAATAAAACTGGATTTCTAAACTCTACGCTGTATTTACTACCAAGAAAATTCCTATTTGTGACTCATAATCTCTAGTAATCGAATTCCTACTGGGGTTTGGTGACGATGCTGTAATTTCGTTCATACCGATCATCTTGGACTTTTACCCCTGCTGGGTTGGTCTTATCAGACGCGTTTCGGCATTTAGTCATCCTCAGTATGTCTGCCTTAGTTTGGCCGACTAATCCTGTAAAGACTAATTAGTCACCAACCTATAAAGATCCTAGGTGTTGATCGACCTAGTATGATTTATTCAGACCGTCTCTCTTTTTTTTTTTTTTTTTTTTTTGCGGCAGTTTGAAATTTTGTAACACACACACACACACACACACGAACGGGCAAGAGGCGTTTATCGTGTATATTTGTATACCTTGCGACAGATCCGGTAGTTCCGATTTTCCGCTGAGTTGTTTATGATGTTAGCACAATGAATAAGTTTATGACCACGAGCGCCGAACACAACCAAAATAAAAACGCAACGGTCAAAAATAAAAAAACAGCGATTTTTATTACTTTCATCAGCTTTTCATAATTTTAACCTTGAGGGTAAAGGGTAATAACCATTGACCATCACGATAAGGTAAAGGACCGGGTTCGAATCCAGCAGCCCTGCACTCACACCTACATACTTACAAATGAGCTTTTTTGTACAAACAATACAACAAACAACACCGGCACCCCGAGGGTTCACACAACCTCGTAGTTGAAATACCCTCATTTAAAAAAAAAAAAAAAAAAAAAAAAAAATCATACATATTATGTACGTTTCCAAAGTAAACTAAATTGACAACAATTTAAGACAAGAACCATCTCGGCAGACTCAAATTTTTTCGAGGTACAACCTTTCAAATGTTATCGATTTTTTCGTCTAAATAATTTAAGAATTATATGAAACCTATCATCTTGGTCTGCTTATCTTTAGTAAATTATTGTCAGTCAGACTTGTTTAGGCATTTCACCAACTTGACTGTTGAGTATAGTTGACATTTGTGAATACTTAGATTTTCACATCTGGTCTGCGGGTGATAAAATTTACCATTACAGTGAAGACGCCGAAATAGCGAAAAGCATCTGGGCCTACAGAAATCAGCAAGGTTAGGCAGACCAAGATGATCTACAACTATCAAATAATAGATTTCTGAGGAATAAAATTTTAGTTACGAGGCCGTGGGTAGAATTGGGGGAGGGGGAGTTGTGTCAGTTTTAACATTGTCAGTGTTTTTGATGGAACAGGTCGGTTTTTTCTTATTGTTCTCGTTCGTTTCTCTTTTTGATCTTCTGTCCTTTTTCTTTTTAATTTGTATGGTTTTACAAAAGGTTGAAACGACGTTTGTGAGTTATTGGCAATTTGTGTATTTATGAGCTTTTAGCGTTGGTGTGTTGTTATATATTTCCAAATTTTCAAATATGTTCATTTTTTGACCAATTTCGAGGTTGTTTTCTAATAGGCGAGTCGCGTAATTACATTTTCCGTCGTTAACGATAAATAAGCTATTTGTTCCTTGTATGTACCTTTTATGCTTAGTTCTGTCTGTCCAACGTATCTCATTATTCGCATACTTATTTATATTATTTTAGATATTTTATTCATTATTATTCCCCAAAAACAACGGCATAGAGTTAGCCAAGCGTTAGTCACTTGCACTGTCAATTGCACAACTCTATGAAACAACATAATTCAACAAACTGAAATTACCAGTAATAATCTACAGGCGCGTTTTTAAATCAGAAAATAAGTAGAAAGATAATGAAAGAATGTCTAATCAGAAATTATAATTTTTCTAATTACAACAATGTGAAATATACTGAAAAATATTATAATGAAAAAAAGCGATAAACGGTCAAATTCTTTTGATTATTTTAATTCGAAAACATACAGTGAAAAATTATTTTGTCCGGTCAATTTATTTTAAAATCCGTCTGCAGAGAGCTTTCCTTAAAAACAAGTACGCCAATTATCAATTTGGTTTGTTGCCAACGTTAATGTTGTGATAAGATAGAATAAAAGAAATCAGTAGGCGTAGATTTCACGATTTGAGAGTAGAACGGTCTTTTCCAGCGATTTAACGATCGGAACCACAATTGACTCCCTACTATGTCCTATGGGCATTGGCCGGAATCCTATATTTCATTATAGGGCGTCTAGGACTTTGGCCCTTTCGCTAACGGGGAAACGTTACAACCCAGTATGTCTACAAAAATCACGTATCAAGGCGAGAAAATTCTTTTGAGCCAAATACTACTTGTTCACCTATACCCAAATTTTAAATATATATATTAAGGTAGCGGGGACGAAAAGTGCGACAAGGCATAAAGATAAAACACACGTACCCGATGCAACGCCATGCGACGCTACCCGAAGCCACCCTATGCAAATCCAAAGTACATTTTTCCATAAGATTGTATTATGCACATCTGCCCGATGCTATTCAACACTACCCTACCCTACGCTCTGCGATCCCCACTGTCCAGATTTTCGTCGGGTAGCATTGAGAACAGTCACAGCCAAAAGATCCGGACACTCATATTTTTATTTAAACTACATGTATTATTGTCGTTATATTAATTACAACAAACTTATTTTAACATAAACCAAATTGACCGAGATCAAAAATTCATTAGTTTTTATTTTAAAAAAAATTTTTTGTAATTGTTTGGTAGAAAATTGATCACGACACCGAAATAAAATTTTTTAATATAATGAATTTAACTAACAATTTATTACACGGTTTTGCTCATAAAAATTAACTAACAATCTATTTCATGGTTTTGCTCATACAATTACATCATTTTCGTCGAATAGGGTCAGAACAGGACTCTCACAATTTTTGTAGTTTATTTCAAACTATGTATATGTAATTTTGTCGTCAATTAATGACAACATTCCAATTTTAATGTAAACCAAATTAAACGAAATCAAAAATTCATGTTTTTATAAAAATTATTTAATTTTGATGGTTACGAAGAAAATTTATCAAACACTGGTTATCAAAACTGTATTTAAAACAATTAAATTTAGCAACCAATTTATTACATGGTTGTGGTCATAAAATTAAACTAACAATTTATTACATGGTTTTGCTCATAAAATTATACCATTTTCGTCGAGTAGCTTCAGAAAAGGACACTCATATTTTTTATAGTTTATTTCAAACTATGTATATGTAATTTTATCGTTATATTAATTACAACATTCTTATTTTAATATAAACGAGATCAAAAATTCTTGAGTATTTATAAACATTATTTAATTATGATGGCTAGGAAGAAAATTTATCAAAACACCGGAATAACGTTATTTCAAACAAATTGAACTAACAATTTATTACATGGTTGTCCTCATAAAATTTAACTAACAATTTATTTCATGGTTTTGCTCATTAAATTTAACTTACAATTTATTTCATGGTTTTGCTCATAAAATTATACCATTTTCGTCGAGTAGCTTCAGAACAGGACACTCATGTTTTTTATAGTTTATTTCAAACTATGTATATGTAAGTTTATCGTTATATTAATTACAACATTCCTATTTTAATGTAAAACAAATTAAACGAAATCAAAAATTCATAAGTTTTTATAAAAATTATTCAGTTATGATGTTTAGGGAGAAAATTTATCAAAACACCGGAACAACTTTATTTAAAACAATTACGTTTAATAAACAATTTAATACATGTTTGTGCTCATAAAATTTAACTAACAATTTATTACACGGTTTTGCTCAAAATAGTGCATTAAGAACAAAAGAGGCGTTGCGATTGTGATACTGATTTGTGATACTCGCTGTGTGACTGTACGTGGCTTGCGCTTGACGTCGCGTAGATGTGCACACCCTACCAAAACGTGGCGTTGTGGTAGCGTCGCACGGCGTTGCATCTGGTAAGTGTGTTCCCGGCTTAAGAAGAGTGAACGGAACTGTAGTTGAAGTAGGATATTCATGGATTCGTGAGCATTTCAATTTTTTGGTTATGTTAATTTAGGTTGTATTTGATTTTTTTTATTTGTGATTGTTTAAATTCGCAAATATATATACTGGAATTTTACTTTACGTGCCGTCCCGCAAGTTGCTTTAAAGAAAGGGATAATATGAAATTAATAATTGTTAATTTGATGGAATAAACCTATAATTAATAGATCAATTCTATACTTATATAATGTTATAACACAAAATATATAAACACAACCGACTTGCGTGTAGATCTGTCCTAACGTAATAATAATAAAAGGAAGTATAAGAGATTTTAAAGTATTTTTTAAACTTTATTTCTGGCAAGTTAATTTATAAGAGAAAAGAGTTGTTTTCGTATGGTTATTACTGTGTTTTGCGTGTCAGCACGTTCCAGGTCTATGGTAAAATTGCGTGCACGGTATAAAATATTTTTTCAGTTCTAATTAGGTATAATTTATGTCTTTTGAGATATAACCGCCTAAAACAATAACGGCTGCCAAATTCTCTTCAAATACGATCGAAGTGTAAACATTTCTGGAATTTTCATTGCAATAACGATTGTACAAACATATTAAAATATGTATGTACAGCTAAAATGATAGAAATAGTTGATTATCCAGCGAAATGGGAGGGAAAAAATGGGAACAAAAGGTGGTCTTTCATAAAACGAATCTGGTTTAAGATGTCGCCCTGGGTTTCTAATATGATCAAAGAGTAAAGATTTATAGATTTTTCATTACATTAACGATTGTATAAACATATTAAAATATATATATATATATATATACATAGCAATAAAAAAAGAGAAATAGCTGATTACCCTGCGAAATGAGAGGGAAAAATGGGTACAAAATGTATGTAGCTCTTTCATAAAACGAATCTGGTTTAAGATGTCGCCCTGGATTTTCCCGCAAGGGAGGAAGGTCGGAAAGCAAATAGCGAATGTAAACCAAAGAGTGAGTTGGCAATAGGAAAATATATACCTTTATACGTAGACTCATTAACATTATCTCGGTCGACTTTGCTCCCCTGTTGTTTACCCATTAAGTAGTAAACGAGTTCAACTTGGCTTTTGCAAATACAAACCTTTGAAAACCGCCATTAACACTTCTTAGAACAATAAAATTTCAGGAGAGCGGATAATAAAAGAAACATTTCTAAATAGGCTAAATCATTATGTGAAGTTTTACAAAAATATAAGCCATAAAATAGTGCACAATTATTTTTTAAATTTAATAAATATAGTTTATCAAGTAAAATATAAATTGAATATCAGGTTTAGGAGGATATAGATTTTTTTTCAATTCCATCTGCTGACCTGATACTCAGATAAAGAAGGGGACGAGTAGGCAGGCAACTGTTAATTCTCTACCACCGTCCCATACTTCCACGTGGCAATAAATTTGTATAAAACTAGGGTTTGTTCCACTCTACGTGCAATAAGAAGGGGGAAAAAAGAAGAAGGTGAAAAGGCGGTTTCCTTATGATTATAAAATGGGGTCGGACAGCCAGAATGAGCTCGTATGCATACATGATCCATAAAAGACACCAAGCGTTTTTCGCAATTTTGCAATGTTTGATTCAAGCATGTTTTTCACATGTCAAACGGCAATATGCACGTTACTAATTTAATTCGTACTTATGTGGCGAAAATAAAAGATAATTTCTCAAATTTAAATAAGCCTTTCTGTTTGCAAATTAAATTATTTGTACGATCCAAACTTTTGGCTTTTTCTGCTAGAATAATTAAAACAATAGTAAAAATTATTAGCTCTAGTTCTTTACGATAATGTTAATGAAAGGTACGTACTTCAATTATGGATAATTAATGTAATGGCATATTGATAGCCGGATGAACATGATAGGATGCGACTTTCCCATCCGCTGTTTCTATGGTTACTCAAACTCACCTGAAACATAACGACAAATCATATTATTATCAGTGTGCAATAACATCTAGGGCATACTCGTGCCAAAAACAGGCCTGATATACAAGCTATCAAAAAAACAGCTCAAAGAGAATCCTCATAGACTATGACCTTTCGATTATACAGATAGGGGTTTGCAGAAAAATTTTAAGTTATGGAATACAGGAAATGGTGCATGAAAGGCAGTATATCGTTGTATCAAGTCGCCCGTTTCCTGAAGGTCAGCTAAGTACAGCATACAATTTACAAAACGGATTTTAATTATGTGGCGACCTCGTGGCTGTATTCCACTTTCTTGTATTGTACGGAAGCGTCTGGAATATACATTTCTATTTCATAGAGCTGGAAAACACTTTACGGCAGTATCTGTCGCAGAAATTAACATCAATTATGCAAAAATATTCTGCCATAATGTGACCCTCTCTCTTATTTGCATAATATTTTGGTATGACTGAGGGAAAAGAGCAGTTTCGCCTTGAAAAATAGGTCGGTTTTTAAAATGCTATGCAACTAATATACTGTAAAATAAAACGCAAGCACCGCCTCAAAATACAGTTACAAATGGATGGTACGGACACGGAACCAAGGATTTTAATGAAACTTTTTCTGTTGATATTAAGTCGAAAAATATTAGACAAGTGTGCAAGCGCCGCTCTTGCCAATGGGCTCTAGGAGCGATAAGAAAATATAAATTTTTTAAATATAATTTTCTTCCTTTGTTGTGCATGTATTTCCAGTTAATTATATATGAACAGATTTGGTGCTCTACCACCATAAGAAAACAAGGAGCATTGCATTAAATGAGGTTAGATATTAAGAAAGACACAAAGTTACACAAACCAAAAGAAGATGTTCATAAATCATGCCAACAAATTTTTTTCCGTAAAAACAATTTAAATTGTTTTCAAACACCCTTAAAGCATTAAAAAATTATAGTAAAAAAACAGGACATTTTTGGGATGGATCAGCCGGGGGCAAATTTTTTTCTTTGATGTCCTGCGTTCCACTTAAAAATTCATAACTGTCCTGGATTTAATCGAAATCAAACGTTACTTCACCGACTAAAAGCTGCATTTCTCTTCTTTGAGCCAATCAACAAGCTTTTGATTAAATCTCGTTATAAGTGAGAAAAATAACGATGAAAACCTCGACGAGGGGGGGGGGGTTCAACAACGGTAGGCGTTGACATGGCCATCATCACTGTAACGTAAACGTCCTGGGTTCGACTACAGGTCCGTTGGCGACATACTTACAAATGGGCTTTTTAAAAACACCGACACCGCGAGGGTTACTAGACCTCTGCTTTCCGAACCCACATAAAAAAACTCATACTTTTTTCATATACGTTTCTAACCGACTGAAAACTTTGCTGAGGACGGTAAAGTCGTTTCAAGCTTAACAGCATTTTTGAGATTTTCGAAAAAATCGGAGGTTTCAAAATTTAGGGGGGATTTCTGTTTTTCCCCAAGGATCTTTTTAATGAGCATAAAGCCGATTATAATGATGACTGCTGAGTAAGTATCGGAAATATAGCTATTTTCGTGTATTTCAATATGTTAGTTTTTACGTCAAATTACCCATTTTAACTTCAAACTTATCCGTTTTAATTTTAAATTAACCCTTCCTTTCAAGGAACAAAAGATTAGGAGATACATATAATCATTTAAAATTAAATTCCTGCTCATTGGCAAATTTTAAAATATAAAATAATTGTCTCTTAGACCGTATAAAAATTAATTCACATTAAAAGAAAATAAATATAAAGAATTCTTTTTTACTAGGATTTTTTCAAAAATAAAAGAATTATTTTAAAGACCATGTACTGTATATTAAAAAATAATCTCTTATTTATTTTTATAACCCTTTTACTTTAAATTGTATTTAATTTGCATATGGTATTTTATATAAGAACTCATTGTATATTTTTTTTGATACCGAGAATTATTATAAGAAAGATATATTGGTTTTTATATTTGATTGTACTAATTTTCGTCTGGAATTTTATATTAAAACCATTTTACATTTGAAATTAAAAGAATAACGATTTAATTGTATATAATTTTTAATTTTAATTCTAATTAATTGTCGTGGTATTCTAAAAAAGAACCCAATTATTTTATATTTTTATATTTACAAAGGAATTTTACAGATTATATTTTATACGATCTTCTAAGTTTTTAATGCTTGAAAGAAAACGTTAGTTGGAAATTAAAAACGTTAATTTGAAGTAAGAAAGGCTATTTGAAATTAAAAAGATAATTTTAAGTTTAAAAAGGGTTAGTTTGAAAAAAAAAATAGGTGATTTGGAGTTAAAAACGTTAATTTGACCTAACAAAAGTAATATATTGAAATACCTAATCAGAGACCGTGTATTTACATTTCCGTCCTCATTACTTTCTTATCAAATCAATGGCGCTATCAAAAAAGATAAAAAATACTTGTTTAGTATTTTTTAATACAGTTTCATGTTTTTACCTTTTTTTGAGAAAAATTATAATGGGTACATCAGGTCCAGTTCAACATCAAAATTTCAAATACGACCCTATACTTCCTGTGGTACATAATTTTAAAGTATTTTTTTACGTTGGAAATAATGTGTAGAGATTAGTGACCGTTAATCGATAGTTATTCAGATATCGTGAGATGCGGTCGGGTGTGATGTAGGTTTCAGAAAAGCATTTTCTTTATCGTGCTAACGGGCACTCTCAACACGACACGCAAGGATGGCACAATTATACAGAAGACAAACACTTTGAGCCCTGAAGATGATCTCAATAAAAGATCGAAACGTTGGCACGATAAAGAAAATGATTTCTGAAACCTACATCACACCCGACCGCATCTCACGATATCTGAATAACTGTTGAAAATAATGGTGCAATCGAATTTTAAATTGGTCAAAAAATAACAAAGGTATGGCAAACAGTAAGAAAAAATCATTTGATTTGCTATTTATTAATCACATTTTATGTCGAACTGCTTGGCTTGCGTAAAGATGCACTGATTTGCTCTTTTTAAGCTCGCTTCACCCGTGTTCAGAGCGGTAGAATCAGGGGAGATGGACTGACGAGCAGAGAAGTCTTTGTTTGTCGTTGTTGCACAGGAACATCAACTAATATTTTATTATTTAAACTATAATATTTTAGATTATAAAATTTTTCGAGGAAATAAGGCCCAATTAATTTATTTCCGAGAAGTCAACACCAAACGGTGATACTGCGAACCACCTGATGATGACAAAAATACGAACTCCTTGGATTTTCCTCTGCCCACGTACGAAAATCCAACCGAAAATTCCAACGATTTAGAATGCCACTAGAGGTGAACATGGATGGCAGAACGTTTTCTTCAGCCTCCCAATTCGCCATTTGTACAAAGAACGATAGACGCCTGTCGTAATCAGAGTCCACCCTAACTACATCTCTAATTTTATTTTTTGATAAACCTAAAACCTTTCCAACATTTCGGGAAGAGGAATTCGGATTTTTGCGAAGGTACAGAGAAACCTATTTATGTTTATGGTCTAATTGACCAAATTACTTCTTCAATTAATTATTATTTTTATTTGACGTTGTCAGGATCAGGAGCGCACAGACTAACGGTGGGGAGAGATAAGAAGGAAGGAGAAAAGAAAAATAGATCATTGAGGCGTGTCTCCAAATGCGACAAATATTGTGAGTGAGCTCGTTGGTCATTTTTAAAATAATTTGTCTTTTAATTCAAAAGGATTATTATTATTGTGTGGTGATTAGTGACCGTTAATCGATAATTATTCAGAAATCGTGGGATGCGCTCTGGTGTGACGTAGGTTTCAGAAAAACATTTTCTTTATCCTGCCATCGTTTCGATCTTTTATTGAGATCATCTTCAGGGCTCAAAGTGTTTGTCTTCTGTGTAATTGTGCCATCCTTGCGTGTCGTGTTGAGAGTGGCACTCATCACACCCGACCTCATCTCACGATATCTGAATAACTATTGATTAACGGTCACTAATCTCTACACACGTTTCGATCTTTATTGAGATCATCTTCAGGGCCTGGGATTTACAAACATTGTTTATATTTAACAAATACATTTAGGATATGGAAAAGTGAATTTTTACAATGCAAAATATATTTTTTATATTCAATCAAAGTATTTCTACTCACTCAAAGTGTTTGTCTTCTGTGTAAACACAAACACTTTGAGTGAGTAGAAATACTTTGATTGAATATATAAAAAAATATATTTTGCATTGTATANCCAACGTTTCGATCTTTATTATGATCATCTTCAGGGCTCAATAAAGATCGAAACGTTGGCACGATAAAGAAAATGTTTTTCTGAAACCTACGTCACACCAGACCGCATCTCACGATTTCTGAATAATAATTATTATTATTTGATCTATTTTCATTTCATGAGTAGTATTTTTTTAACAAAAATACAACTCATCAAATGAAAATAGACCAAAAAATAATAATAATCCGTTTGAATTAATAGACGAATTATTTCAAAAATGACCAAAACGCTCACTAACAATATTTGTCCGTGCAAGAGCAGAACACACGCCTCAATGATCTATTTTTCTTTTCTCCTTCCTTCTTCCTTCTTCATCACTCCCCACCATTAGTCCGTGCGCTCCTGATCCTGACAAGGTCTTGGTTGAGATGAAAAAGTTAGTGTCACAAGCGGGATTCGAACCCACTACCTTCTGCTCAATACCCCTCAATGCGCCTACTTCGAAGTAACGACAGCTCAAGTGGTTAGAACAGCGGCGTATTGAACAGAAGGTCGTGGGTTCGGATCCCGTTCGTGACACTAACTTTTCCATCTCAGCCAAGTCCTTACAGAAAAATAATACAGTAAAATATTCACTTCAAATTACGCTGCCGGTTTCTTTTTGCCATAACTTTGAAGTTGAACTGGGCCTGAGGTACCCTGTATAATTTTTCTCCAAAAAAGTTAAAAATTTGCAACTAGTCTAAGTATATTAATTAAGTTTGTTTCCTGATAGCGTCAATGGTTGAATAGAAATTCAGCCTGGAGATCTAAAAAGGACACCCTGTATAAAAACCTTGAAATACATGCACAAGAATGGCTGAAAACCATAAAAAAATATTTAAATTACTCACAATATTTTTTTCCTCGGCTCCATCATTTTTCCGTATATGTAGTTGTACAAAGGACCATGATGTGTCTTTTACAACAGGTTATTTTAGATTTTTATTATTTTGCGAATCAATAACGATGTATTTCTATTCCTTATGACTACATACATATGAAGTGTTCGAACGATGAGGTCAGAATGATTCCGTATATAGAGTTGTTTACCTTCGTACAAAACCAAACGGGTTCTTTGAAACGTTTCGATTGACAGTATGATAATAACCGATTTTTACATATTTTAAAAAACTCGATCCTCTTCTAATATTACCACCTATTAAGTACGAAATGTACAGGGATATTTTCCACGTATATCCACAAATGAGACAAGAAGTGAAACGAGCGGAGGTACGGTGGATCCAGTCTTGAAACAATGCCGTTCACAAGTCGTTGGCAATTTCAAGTGGGAGTGACTGGCATGCGGCGAGTGAGTCTCTGTCCGTAGGAGGTGAGTCACCCATTTGAGTGCTCTCGATAAATCAATCCACTTCCAAACGCACGGAAAACTGAAATTTGAACGTGTCACTGTTTGAGATTTGTGGAAAAATGACAGCGGTGTCGGTGAAAACGACCATTTTTTTTTCTTTTTAACTGCCAGTCAGGTCGGCGTTATTGGAAGTACATTTGAGATAACACGTTTGATCGATGCATGGCCCGAATTAAACCGAATTTTTCAATAGAGGTATTACATCCGTATTTTATAAATACAACATGGAATGCAGAAATTGAAATAGATAAGATAATTTTTTATAGGTATTTCGTTCAATGATTATTATTGAGCTTTGAAGAATCCGTCATTGATTTTACATTTTTACCTTTCTAAAGTGCCGATGTGGACAAAAAGAATCATTTTTGATTAATTCACTTCTAAAAAAGGACCAACATAGTATCATTATTTATCCTTCAATTAGGTTTGTAATTTAATAAATTAATTTAAATTTATTAATTTTATTCGGGCTGAAAACTGAATAACTGTGAGTAGGCTGTAATTACCATAAAATAAAAATAGCTGAAAGTTTCCAGAAAAAAATATTAACATAACGATAATCCGGGTAATTTATACACACAGATAAAACTAAAGACTATTAAAATGTTGAGTGTAGGATCGACCACAGATGAAAGGTTGGGAGAAAATCAGGGCTTGTCAATTGAAGAAGAAAATAGTCATTTTTACCAAGCTTTCGTAGATATACTTTCTCCTTGCTCAGGGCCTGCATTTATGTGCATTTATATCGGATGATAATAATTTTAAAAATTATGACAATATTACACCCTGATTACGTACTTACTAACACTCATCTACTTTTTTGAATTAACATGTACATTTGATCTCTTTCTCAATCAAGTCGATATGTGAGTTCTGTGGCAAATATTTAAATATCGACTAACAAATTCTTACAGGTTTATAGCAAATCATATAGATTTTTAAAAAACAACGAAATTGAACAATAGGTGGATATCCACAGAGCCAGTTATTTCGTGATAATTCTTAGGAACAATTGCAACGGTTAAATGTTTTATCATTATTTAATTATATGAATATATAAGCTGAACTTATTGATGTCAACATCATTTTCAATGAACAGGTATAGTAACATTAAATAAACTATTTCCGTTTTAGTGGTCAATTGACCAAGTTACTTCTTTCAGTTAATTACCCACGACCTCAAGTGGTAGAGAAGCGGCGTATTTATCCGAAGGTCGTGGGTTCGAATCCCGCTCGTGACACAGACTTTTTTTTATCTCAACCACGACCTTCCATAAAAAGAATAATTCATTGAAAGAAGCAACTTGGTCAATTGACCATTAAAACGTAAATGGGTTATTATTATCATTTATTCACTAGTTTTAGTGGTCCCCTTGACCAATTAATATTTATTAACATTTATTATTTTGTAAATTATATTGGGTAAAAAGAATACTACGTAATTTTAGTATAACAATTCTATTCGGTAGATAAAAATCGATTGTCATGGTGGAGAGGAACGAAAAATTTGAACTAGTATCCTTAAGGCCGATAGAAATAAATTTTTCTATGCTATGACAAAACTTGTGGTTATATATTTTTTGACCTTCCTGTAATAAAAAAAAGTAAAACTTGCATTAAAAACAATTGTTAAAACAGTAGAATGAAATCGGTGTGATAGATGGAAAGTTATAAAAAAAATATACGTTTATATTTTTGCAATACAACGCGTTCCAAAATACACGGCTGTACAATGGACGAAATACTTGTTACACTACATTTAATTAAAAAAAGCCCCTCGTATTTTCATCTTTCAACGTCAAATGAAATTTAAATATTATAAATAAAATCTTACATAGTTATACACACTATACAATATTGTTAGCTAGGACGTACATGCCACCAATGGAGCCCCACCTCTGGGCGTCAGTAGAGGGAAGTCAGCAGGTAAAAAGACCGACCAGCAGTACGGCCTAAGAATAGAAGTCATGGAGCAATGGACATTACACAGTTGATAGAAACACTCAATTTCGAAACGGCGACCATTACATTTGCCACTATTTTTTTATACTAGAATAACGAATTTAAAGGGGCGTCGGTGGACGCAACAGTTTAGGCGTTGACACGGCGCTCATCACGTAAGGTAAAGATCACGGGTTCGAATCCAGCGGCCCTGCATTCGAACTCGACATACAAATGGGCTTTTTTTCAAAAATACCGGCACCCTGAGGGTTTATATGACCTCTGCTGTTGCGAACCATCGTAAAAAAATAACGTATTTAAAGCCAGACATATTATTAAATTTAATTTCCAACAGTATTGCCATAAGCAGTACTTATTTTTGATTTTTGTACATATAACTTTAAGCAATGAAAAAAGAAAAAGACGCGAGGTAAAACCTAGTATAAACATCAATACATTATATTTATGCAATAAATATAATAAGTTTTGTAATTCAAAATGATTAACTGTTATGAGGATGACCGCACCACTATAAAAACTAACTAATGAAAGAGATACATTAGAGTCTAGAAAAAAGGAAACAGTTTTTTCTTTTTTTACGAGGGTTCGCAACAGAAGAGGTCATATAAACCCTCGGGGGTGCCGGTGTTTTTGAAAAAAAGCCTATTTCTATGTCTTTACCTTACTGCGATGAGCTCCGTGTCAACGCCTAAACCTTTGCGGTCGCCAGCGTCGCAATATGAAAGCGGTAAATATTAGGGGTATTCACGATCTTTGTATTAATCCTGTTAACTCTGGTAGGTCCTGTTAGATCGAGAAAAATGATTACGTAACTTCTAAGAATCGGCTAGTTAACATTGTTCGATCTAACAGGCCAGGGCCAATGTTAGATGTTAGGTCGAAAATGTAGTCACATTGCTATCCGTTAGGGAGCATTTTGAATGAAAGAGTTTATTAATTATCCTTTTTTATTAACTTTTGGCATCTTACAATTTAACACAAAAAAAAACCATAACAAACGACAACAACCCTTCAGGACTGTTATAGCTTTATTTTTGGTTCTACCAATCGTCACGCGCAGCATTGCGGAAAAATTAACGTTTAAAATGCTAAGAAAAGAAGGCGGCGTTCACGATCTTACTGGACATTTCTCTATTCGAGTTAACACGAGTTAACATCTTACAAACATCGTGAATACCCCTACTATATTGAAACTGCTAAAGTGCGAAAATCGCACGCAGATTTAGATTATCTATCATCTAATAAACGTTTCTATGTAGATTTCATTGCCGAAAAGGTCAGAATATTTACAGACTCCATAAAAAGCAAAAATAACAAATAATTTAAAAAGCAAACTTGTTGAACTTGTTGACCAGCAAAAAGTACTCCAGTGAACCAGCTGAAGCAAATTGCTGCTAACGGCCCTCAGGCGCAAAGTTTCCTCATCCTTGGACAGAAGAAAAAAGAAGGACAAGTTTCGACCTTAAGGGCCGTACAGTTGTAAGAAAAAGACCTATGAAAAACCCTCTGAAGACTTTCAACAACAAGCGATGACGAACTTGAAGAAGCTGTTGAAGAAAATCCGCATTAAACAAGAGAACTTTTTGACTGGCAAGCCGACGTTGACGACAGTTTTCATACACTTTAATTCGGAAATGTTGGAAAGCAGGTTTCGTGGATCCCGTCGAACGAGCATCTAACATGGTGCATTAAATGTTTTATGTAATAACATCCCGGAAACTTTGTTTGCGAATTTTTAACGTAGTATAAAGAAGAAGAAATCAAGAGAATCAAACACTCTATAGCATAGAATATGCAGATGGCACCAAAACTACTGAAGGAACCGGGTTCGGGTATAATTGCAGAAACCCGAAATATGAGCAATCAAACTCATTAGGAAAGTACGCCTCGGTATTTCAAACAGATATAATGCTTGCGCCGTAGAAAATCTTTTAAAAAAAGTTACACTGACAAAAATGATTGTAAGATTTAGACAGAAGAGGACAGAACGCATTAGCACGTAAAATGTCACATCCAAGATTGACTGTGAATGCACTCAATAATCATCAAAACGTTTTAAAACTACCAAGTTTCAGTTATATTCTATAGGAACCGACAATATGAGCAACCAATCTCAATAGGAGAGTAAACCTCGGTATTTTAATAAGAAATGCAATACTTGCGCCATTGAAACTCTTAAAAAAAGTTATTCTGGCAAACAAATCTTTATAATATTAAACAGAAGGGGAAAGAACGCATTAGCACGTAAAATGTCACAGCCGAAACAGACTGTAAATGCACTCATAATGTGTGGTGATTAGTGACCGTTAACCGATAATTATTCAGAAATCGTGAGATGCGGTCTGGTGTGATGTAGGTTTCAGAAAAACGTTTTCTTTATCGTGCCAACGTTTCGATCTTTATTGAGATCATCTTCAGGGCTCAAAGTGTTTGTCTTCGGTGTAATTGTGCCATTCTTGCGTGTCACACTTTGAGCCCTGAAGATGATCTCAATAAAGATCGAAACGTTGGCACGATAAAGAAAATATTTTTCTGAAACCTACATCACACCAGACCGCATCTCACGATTTCTGAATAATTGCACTCATAATCATCAAAAAATTTTAAAACTACAAAGTTTCAGTTATATTCTATAGGAACACAAAACATGAGCGACCAATCTCAATAGGAGAGCATACCTCGGTCTGCTGAATACAGCTGAAGACAGAAAGCATTAGCATGTAAAATGTCAAATCCAAAATAGTCAGTGAATTAACCAATAATCATCAAAACCTGTTAAAAACTAACAAAACCAACTTGACTACATATTGAGTGGGCATAAACGAGTTTGGGTAATGAAGAAGCAGACGAAAAGATTAGAGGAGGATCTATAAGACCACGTAAAGGCCCAGTACCTATACTTAGGATAACAACTTTAAACATTGATTCACTACTTTCGTGGTCCGCTTGACCAATTAATACATGACAATTAATTAAGGTTTTTAGTTGAGATGAAAAAAAATTAATGGCACGAGAGGGATTCGAACCAACGACCTTCGGCTAGATACGCCGCTGCTCTACCACCTGAGCTATCGTGACCTCGATCCACTCGGACATCAACTCCCCATCAAAACTCATGGGAAAACTCATGAGGTGGGGTTGAGATGGGGAGTTGATGTCCGAGTGGATCGAGGTCACGATAGCTCAGGTGGTAGAGCAGCGGCGTATCTAGCCGAAGGTCGTGGGTTCGAATCCCTCTCGTGCCATTAACTTTTTTCATCTCAACTAAAAACCTTAATCAATTGTCATTTAAACATACACTCGACCATCCTAATCTGGGTCCGGAAAAAAACAAAACGGGAAGTGAATGAATTCCAGAGGACAAAGCACACTCAGTAAAACTGGCAGACACATTGCTACATTGCACAGGGTAACATGCAGGGGAGTGATAGGGTGACTGGCAACTCAGAAACTCGTACACCACATGATCACCGATTTGTAGGTTTATAACAAGGAAGAAACTGTCACCCATACCATCGTGGAATGCGAAGGACCTGCAAGGTCATAATCCCAAGACCTTCAATTGTATGTCAAGGTCAAACATAAGCTCTTCCATCGAGGAATAGATCCATACAAAACAAAAGGAGAAATGAACGGACTCAAGGGAGCCAGACAAAGTAAGTGGTTAAGAAACCGTAGTGATAAGGACCTATACAGATCACTTGGCATCTTAGAAAAACACCTACATAATATAGATTCAACGATGACCTCATTTGTTATGCAATGAGGAGGAAGAAACTGCCATCCTAATGGAATGCGAAACATCTCAATGGAGACATAACCTAGAGGTGCCAAGAAGATCCGGGAAAACGAATTGCAGCAATGACAACCAATGAGCTTCCAAAAAGAAGGATCGAGTCAATAAACCTGTTGTATGATAACGGCCGACCTCTGCAAGGAATTAAGAAAAGCACAGAAAGCCAAAAAGCTGCAGTGCTTGGGAATGCCAAACCCACACATCATCTCTTCATCATCATCAATAATCTGCGACGGATACATTCCGCTTAGATCAGTAGTTAGATGTCGATCAGCTTGTACAAATTTTAAAAGATACTCTTTTAAGAAAAATGGTGACTATGTTGCCCATTGTTTGAGGTCATCAATTTTTTACAACCAACTCATTAACGAAGCCGTGACGTTGCCAAAATGCATAAAAAGTTATAAAAAACGACTGACCCTGTGGCCCAAGGTTCTATCCTGTTGTTTGATACCGCCCGACCTCATGTGTCAATACAGACGGTGAACAAACATTGAAGGAAGTTGGCTATGAAAGCCATGAGTATAGCCCTTAATCTCTTGATCTATCCTCTACGACTACTAGTTTTTATGCCTGGAGTGCTTCTCAAGAAACATTTTTCAAATGAATCAAATATTAAACACGCACCAACGGATTCCTTTCATCGCGACTAAAATTTTTGAATTATTGGAAAAAATCGTTTTGAAAAAGGTGGTAAAATATAATCGAACTTCTCATAACCTGAGACCACCCGGGAATGGGATTGTTTTACGCACATAGAAAAAATTTTACATCGTCATATTTCCTCCTGTGGACAGACACACTGAAGATGGCGAACTGCACATCTGACAGAACAACACGTCGAAGGTAGACAGGCCAAATATGATCGGAAACGATCAAATTATAGAAAAAATGGTAGTACGTTAAGTGAAAGTAAAAAATGAGTCGAATTCGAATGTAAGTACGTATATACAAGGAAATACGTACACTAATATTTTATATATATTATATCATCGACTTCACTCCGGCCCAAGATAGAGCTTAGGACTTTCGCGAGTATTGTGCAAGCTCTTCCCAAAACATGGCTGCTTGAAACTTGCAATTAAAGCCACACACTTACCCGTTGCAACGCTTTGCGACGCTACCCGATGCTATCCGTCACCATGCCACGTTTTGGTAGGGTGTGCACATCTATGCGACGTCAAGCGCACTCCACGTACAGCCACACATCGTGTATCGCAAATAAGTATCACAATCGCAACGCCTCTTTTGTTCTTAATGCATTATTTTGAGCAAAACCAGCAATAAATTGTTAGTTAAATTTTATCAGCACAACCATGTATTAAATTGTTAGTTAAATTTAATTGTTTTAAATACGGTTTTTCCGGTGTTTTGATACATTTTCTGCCTATCCATCACAATTAAATAATTTTTATAAAAACTCATGAATTTTTGATCTCTTTTAATTTGCTTTATATCAAAATAAGAATGTTGTCGTTAATATAACGACAAAATTACATATACATAGTTTGAAATAAAATACAAAAAATGTAAGTGACCTGCTCTAACGCTACTCGACCAAAATTATGTAATTGTATGAGCAAAGCCATGAAATAAATTGTTAGTTAAGTTTTATTAGCAAAACCGTGTAATAAATTGTTAGTTAAATTAATTATACAAAAAAATGGTATTCCGGTGTTTGGATTGATTTTCTACTAAACCATTAAAATTAATTTTTTTAAATAAAAACTAGTGAATTTTTGTTCTCAGTCAATTTGGTTTATATTAAAATAAGCATGTTGTAATTTATATAATGAAAACAATACATGTAGTTTGAATAAAAATATGAGTGTCCGGTTCTTTTGTCTTTGACTGTACTCGATGCTACCCGACGAAAATCTGGACAGTGGGGATCGCAGAGCGTAGAGTAGGATAGCGTTGCATAGCATCGGGCAGATGTGCACGGGGGTAATACAATCTTGTGGAAAAATGGACTTTAGATTTGCGTCGGGTAGCGTCGCATAGCGTTGCATCGGGTAACTGTGTTCCCGGCTTAACGCGTTGGTCATCCGTCGTGTGTGGAATTCTTTGTTCATTTTTCTTTACTGTCCGCTAAGAAGAGATATTTTCATTGGAAAATCAATAAACGCAGTTTCCGTCCATTTATTACAATGTCCCGTTATTACTTTAAGTGCACGTCTTAGTAAACCGAGGGGAAATATGTATGAGGGATGACCGTTTGGAGAAGTAGGTATATGAACACTGACTTTTTATGTATGACAACCCAATAGTACCTCTCTACAAAATTAATATTGTAGAGTACTTTTTCATACTCACTTTGGTCCTATTCCATTTTTTTTAGGGGAGTAGCCCACTTCGAAACGGCCAAACGGCCCGAAGCCGCCTTACATATCTCTCACACCCATTGTTCAACGTTCTTAAAACTTTAAATTCACTAATTTCGTGGTCCGCTTGACCAATTAAATCATTACAATTAATTAAGGTTTTTAGTTGAGATGAAAACGTTGAAAAATGGCAAAAAGGAGGGAAAACTCATAAGGTGGGGTCGAGATAGGAAGTTCATGTCCGAGTGAATCGAGGTCACAATAGCTCAAGTGGTAGAGCAGCGGCGTATCTAGCCGTAAGTTCTTAAAACTTTAAATTCACTAATTTCGTGGTCCGCTTGACCAATTAATATATTACAATTAATTAAGGTTTTTAGTTGAGATAAAAAAAGTCAATGGCACGAGCGGGATTCGAACCCACGATCTTCGGCTAGATACGCCGCTGCTCTACCACTTGAGCTATCGTGACCTCGATCTACTTAGACATTAACTTCCCATCTCAACCTCACCTTTTGAATTTTCAAAAGACCATCGATGTGTCCAAATATCTCAAGCGGGGGGCTAGGTGGTAACAATCTCGTCAGACGTTTAAAACATGCAAATTCAAAAATTAAAATAAAATACGTGCACTTATCACAAATACAATTTATTTGTACCAAAATGTCCACAAAGACTTCTTGCATTTTTTTTCAGCAAAAAATCGATTTTTTCGAAATTTTTATTCGCTACTCCCCTTAATTTCAAGTGCCGTGGATGTTTTTAGAGGTTTGAACTAGACACGCGTGAACACAACAGGATCCCCCCCCCCAAAAAAAGAAGAAGATTAACGAAAAATTAAGTTGTTTTTGTTGTCTCTTTATCGTTTTCACCCATCTTTCAGAGGGATCACCACTTACGACTATATCACGACTGTAGGAAATCCGAGGACACAGATGAAGGCAGGAGAGAGTCACCACATCTCTACCATAGCCTATAATTGCACCCTTATCATATAATTCATTTAAGGTCTCACAAATTGATACAAAGACGTTTCCTCACATGTTCACTTTGCTTTCACCGTCGAGCTCACAAATTAAACTAACGGCCAACAGAAAATAGAAGCAATAAAAGGGTCCAAATGAGCAAGAAACATTGCCCTTAGGGGCCATACGTATTGGAAACTTTCTTAAAGTACGGCAATATTGCTCGCTAGATTGGCGAAGACACTCCGTCCTGTTTCGAGAGGTGAAAAGTAAACAGCAAATACAAATCAAACGGAAAAACTACGATTTCAATAAAAACTATACCAATAAATAGTTGAGCGATTTAGCGGTACCGCACGGATAAAAAGTGCATCCATAAAATTTCATATTCTTCTGGATTGGCCAAAAAACATAAGGATTGCAACACAAAATATAAGAGATCCATGGCCAATTGCACTAACAAGTCTAGTTCAAAACTGCGTAGGTAATTTTGTAAAACACTTAAATTTGTGATAAAGTCAAAAGGTGATAATGTGATTAAAAGTTGTGGTAAATGCTGTGATAAACGTGGAAAAAAGTAAATAAAAACTATTTTAACGTTTTTTTTACGTTTTTTTTCTATCAAATTAACCCTTTTTAACTTCAAATTAACTTTTATAATATCAAATTAACCCTGTTTTAATTAATAAGAGCATGGCATATATGCATGTAAGGTATATAAAATTTCTGTATATTTGCGATTTTTCTTTTTAAATATAAAACAATTGGGCTGTTAGAAGACCATAAAAAATTAAGTACAAATTTCACAATTTGGAGTTTAAAAAAGGTTCATTTCAAACTGAAATAGGTAAATTCGATTTAACGGAAAAAAGTCAAACTATGAAAATTGTAGTCTGTAGCATATCAGATAAACAGAATTAAAAAAGTCGATAAATTTAAACATCAATTAATTTGTACAGCTCAAAAATATGCGTGGTGTTTAGGGACCGTTATTGCATGATTAATTGGACATCGAGAGATGAGGTTTGGTGTGATGTAGGTTTTAGAAAAACATTTTCTTTATCGTGCCAACGTTTCGATCTTTATTGAGATCATCTTCAGGGCCTGGCCAAATTACACAAACACATGTAGGATGGGAAAAAAGTGATTTATTCAATGCTAGTCATTTTAGACTCAATCAAGTATTTGTAATCACTCAAAGTGTTTTCTGTGTAGATGTGTCATTATTGAGTGTCGTGTTGAGAGTGTCAGTGAGATATTGATGTTTAGATACGTTGGATTTCGAAGGGGTCGGGAAGGAAGATGTAATGATTGTATTTGATGATCATTGTCACATCACACAAAAAATAAAAAACTATCATTACATTCCTCACATCAAACATTTCTACATAGTCTAATTCTACAACAAATTAGCTTTCCTTTCCCTAATTATCCCCGTCTGTATAATCTTGAAAGGATAATCAGGCTGAATCATTACCCATTCTTTCCCTATAACCTCAAAGAATCCGACTCCTCATATAAAAATGTATTTCTGTCCAGACATCCTTCCCCACCCCTCCAAAATCCAACGTATGTAAACATAAAACATCAATATCTCACTGGCACTCTGAACATGATACACAATAGACACATCTACACAGAAAACAAACACTTTGAGTGAGTAAAAATACTTTCATTGAGTCTAAAATTTCTAGCATTTTTTTTTCACATCCTACATGTGGTTTGTATAATTTAAACAGTGTTTATAAATCCCAGACTCTGAAGATGATCTCAATGAAGATCGAAACGTTGCCACGATAAAGAAAATGTTTTTCTAAATCCTACGTCACACCAGACTGCATCTCACTATCTCCAAATAATCAAAAACATATTTTTTGTAAAATTATATATTATTACATATACTAATTATTGGGTTGTCCGGAAAATAATGCAGGATTTTGGTATTAAACAAAAAAAAAGAAACTAGTTACTTTAAAGCAATGTTCTTTAATCAAAATNTAATCCTGTAAACGTAAACAGAATATTTTATATAGATTTTTTTTAATGAAAACTTAAAATCCTGCATTATTTTCCGGACAACCCAATACATTGTGATTTATTACACGCCTCTGTAAAATATTGGAATAACCACGCAATCGTTTATTAAGGTTATTAATTTAATTTAATTATCACAAAGACCGAACGTAACACTAAAACGATCCCGACGTAATCCAACGAAGAAACGCGATAACCCCGTATCTCCCACTTTCAGGCTTGACTTTGCAAAAATCACCCAGACCCAACACCGACCATGGCTAAAAGACAAAACACATCTGACAAGCCGATCCAACAGACCAAAATGATCGTAAGAGACCAAATTACAGGTTCACGGATAACACAGAGAAATTTAAAAAAAAATTTCCCGTGTAAGTAATAAACAAATCTATATGAAATTTAAAGGACAAATTTTGTTCTCAAATGATTCCAAGTTATATATTTTTTGTGGGAATAGGAGTAGAATAATAATAATAATAATCCAGCCAATTTTGGAGAGCCTTTCTTAACCGCAGATCTTGCGTGTTTTCCATAATATTCCGCTAGTAATGTTAAATCCTAGATAATGAATTTTATTAACAATATAATTTATTGTTTGTTTGCTTTTATATAAAATGTTTTAATGCTTCTCTCAAATGGCTACTCTTTGTAAACGCGATTATTTTAGTTTTACTGACATTGACCTCTTGTTCGTTTCATTTCTTTGTAAATCTATTTTAAACTCGGCTAGGATTCAGTACTGTTATCATGCTTTTTACATTCAGTTGAATATGTTTTTTGACTTTTAAAGATAAACTGTAAGGAAAATGAACAAAAATTAAACCACTATTATTTACTCATATATAAGACGAAAATCCATACTAAAAAGGTTATAAGAAAAATACTGTATCACCTTCATTTAGAACTTTTAGACTCAAACTTCTTCAGTAGGGAAAACCAACTCCAATATAAACTTCTAACTTGTGACTACTCAGCGATTAATGAAGTTACAAAATATTTTTCGCCATCTGGAGAGAATTTTGATTGGGTAAGAAGTTTTTGGCGCTGTGTCAATTATATCGAACTCGGTGGCTGAACAAGCAGCACTAAGTGGAATTACTAACATCAGAAATATTAAGTTAAAAAAAACTGGTAATAATTAAAATATGACAATGCAACCTAATATAAAATAAACTGTTGTAGTAGTGAGGAGCAGTCAAGAATGAGGTAGTTTAGAAAAACAACTTTTTTATTTTCCGTTCCGACCTTCATTCGGGTCGTCTTCAGGGCCTGGATGAATTACAAAACGTACGGTGTTTGAAAAAAAATACAAAACAGTTGTAAATGTAAATTTTGAACCAAATTTCATTTTCACATCAAGTATGGTGCTATTCATGTGGTGTCATATTGGTTTTTTGTGAAATTAAATAATACCGCCTATGACCAAAGGAAATTTTCAGATTTACCACGTCTCCGAACCTTTCACAATAATATAAAAACTGAAGAATTTACGTTTCACAACAATTTCACACAAAACCAGTACGACACCACAAGATTAGCACCACACTTTATGTTAGTATGAAATACATGGTTCAAAATTTATATTTACAGTTACATTCTATTTTTTCTAATCAATATCTGTTTTCATTCACCCTGGCTCTGAAGATGACCTGAATAAAGGTCGAAACTTCGGCAAAAAGTGAAAAAGGTGTTTTTCTAAACGACGTCATTCTTGACCGCTCTTCACGACTCCAACAAATTATTAAAAAAACGATCAGTGAAAAGACACGCAAATATAAAATAAGATTTTACGAAATAAACAAATATTTTGAATGTGTAATTTAAGAGAAAAACAATAAAATATTTGTTGTAGGACGTCCTAAAGGAAGATCACAATTTATGTTGCAACAACAACGGGTGCAATTAATCGAGGGAAAACTAGGTGATGTTCTGATATTCAGAGTTTTCTTGAAATGTGGATGTTCCCGAAAGCTGTTCACAGCAGGTCAAGTAATGGCACAATGCGAGGAATTGGAATAAGGGGCATTACGGCGGGATGTCCCGACGGACGTTCGACGATTTGAGGCCCAGCTGGGGTCGTCATAGTGGGATAGCCGGGTGGAAATAAAGAAAAATAAAAGTAGCAGCGTTTGCAAAAAATAAGAAAGGGAAAAAAGGAAATAGTGCACTGGCACCGACGCTGCCAGATGTTCTACCCCAAAACGTTCTCTCCACTCTAAAACGTTTGTTGTTAATTATTTATACACCATACAATCGAGAGTCACCTGTATGAGTATGGAAAAAGAAATGCTACTTGGTTGGGCGATTAGTCAGCAAAGGGGGAATACATCGCATTGTAAATCAAGATGTGGGTAATGTAAATTATGGGCGGTCAGGAAAAAGGTTTTTGTTAATGTAAACCCCAATTAACCCTTGTTGTCTACAGAAGACTAGCAAGCCAATTTGCACAATCGTACGAGGTGATTGCAATTTTATACATACATTTTTAAATACAGGACGAATAACGCCAGTTGAAAAATCTATTCCCATAATGAGAAAACAGTCGTTTTTTTTTCTATTAAAAAAAAATTAACTTTGCTAAATTGTTCAGAAACTACGTCAAATTGTAGTAGGCAGCTAATATGGGTAGCGTAGATATTGATCAACATAAATTATGTCCGAGCAACGTAGGTCAAATATTTTTTGAGTCTTTGGTTCCAGTAGGTTGATGGGGAATAGGCACCAGGAAAACTTAGAAAACATACGCTAGAAACAAAAATATCCTATCAACACAGAGGCCATAAGAACGACTAAATTTGGTGTAAAATACACCATTGAAATTATCAAATATTTTTAAACGTTATCCATGGCAAGGATATTTCAAAAGCTTGCTTTCCCGTGATAAAAGAATAAGGAAAATGTGATCATGTAAAATAAAGCTATTTCAGAGAAAGCTTTGAAGAAACAAAAAAATATGTGCGTGCATTAACTTTTTACGTCAAACTAACCCTTTAATCTTTTTTAATTCAAATTAACCTTTCAATTTTAAATTAAATATTTTAACTTCAAATTAGGGGGCGTCGGTGCCCCCAACGGTTTAGGCGTTGACACGGCGGTCATCACTGTAAGGTAAAGGTCCCGGGTTCGAATCCAGCGGCTCTGCATTCAAACCCGACATACTTACAAATGGGCATTTTTTCAAAAACACCAGCATCCCGAGGGTTGATATGACCTTTGCTGTTGCGAACCCTCCTAAAAAAAACTTCAAATTAACGTTTTTATCATCAAATTAACCCTTTTTAATTTCCAATTAACCTTTTTAACTAACAACGCTCCCAACACTACACAGAAAACACACTTTGAGCCCTGAAGATGATGTAAATAAATATCGAAACGATGGCACAATAAAGAAAATGTTTTTCTAAACCTACACCACACAAGACCGCATCTCACGATCTTCAAATAATCACTTTTTACCTATTTTAACTTGAAATAACCGACTGTAACATCAAATAAACCCTGTTTTTTACGAGGGTGCGCAACTGCAGATGTCATATAAATCTTCAGGGTGCCGGTGTTTTTTAAAAAAAAGCCCATTTGTGAGAACCCGGGACCTTTACCTTACAACGATGAGCGCCGCGTCAAGTCAAGAGCAAGGGCGACATCGTTGCCACTCGAAAAAATTTAGTCTAGAAACAAAAATTTTCTACCAACAGGCATGCCATAAACAACGCCTAAATTTCACCTAAAATCCAATATTTAAAAACTTGCTTTCCCGAGTTGAAATAAAAACAAAAAAGAGAAAGAAAATCTGATTATGCAAAATATAAATGCTTCGGAGAAAACATTAAAACAAAGAAAATATGAGCATACATAAAAACATGTTAAGTATATCCTAGACGGTAGAACGAACCGAAATGCAAAACACTACTTTTCATGATCTCATATCTTAATTATGAGAGTTAAAAAGACATTTTCTCCCAAGAGAGCTTTAACATAAAGGAAAAATTATGGAAATAACTTCATTTCTATTAAACGGCGCAATTTGTAGTGAGTGTCTATTAAGGCGCTAGACCTTTTCACCTACGGACGTTCGACAATAAAAATTTAAAAGAAAGAACTGTATTAAAAATTGATTTAATCGCAGTTATAAAGAAAGCTATGATCAATAAATTCTTCGTACAATCAATGAAATTCAGTTCTTACCACCACTTAAATGTTTGACGGTATAATCAATATAATTGTACGGCTCTTGTGAAATATATATTCGTCCCGTTTTGTGGAAGGAAGATTATCAAAGAATAAATGGATCAATTATAACGAAAAGAACGAGGTTGTCTTCTTGATCAGACTTGTTTCACTTTTTAATATTATTTAAACGATAAGTCCCTCTGTAACTGTAAACTTCATTTGCATCCCCGTATTCGTACAAAGATTGATTTGTTAATACTAATATACTATACTAATGTGTGGTGATTAGTGACCGTTAATCGATATTTATTTAGAAATCGTGAGATGAGGTCTGGTGTGATGTAGGTTTCAGAAAAACATTTTCTTTATCGTGCCACCGTTTCGATCTTTATTGAGATCATCTTCAGGGCTCAAAGTGTTTGTCTTNGCAAGAATGACACAATTCCACAGAAGACAAACACTTTGAGCCCTGAAGATGATCTCAATAAAGATCGAAACGTTGGCACGATAAAGAAAATGTTTTTTGAAACCTAGATCACACCAGACCGCATCTCACGATTTCTAAATAAATACTATACTAATTTAATGCTGTATATGTGGTTGATTAAGTCCTTATCCGCTACCCGATTTTAAGAAATAATGTAAACCAGTAAACACGACTTCCCGACTGTTTCGATCTCGAACTTGACACACTTTTCACTCCAATTTTATATGACGATAAAATTAGGTTGTGGTGAGTGTAGGGCGTCTGGAGAGTAAAAGTAATTTATTAGCGTGAAAGGAAGGGGTTGCTTATAACCCCGCCACGACGAATATCGAGTACTCTGGGGAATGTGACCAGACATCTATGGTTGTGGTGATGTATATATATTATTGTATGTTTTGTTTCTATTCTGTATTTGACAACCTAAGGTACAAACGAGAGACTAGCAATCTAGGATATCAACTTAGTATATATTTGAAATCAGAGAGTCAGTAACCAGATCGAAACGCTCAAATGGCTGCAGTTTAAAACAAAATACGCATGAAAGAAGAGAAAAAGAAGGAAAAACGCAGAGGCCCGGCGATGACTTCAGCTGTTTGTCGGCCCATAAACTTCCAACTTTATTATTATTAAGTTCTCTTCTAGATTTCTCTTAAAAAACCTTGTTTAAAAATACAAGTTTACTCTTCTATAATGACATGCTTTCAATAACAGTTAGGAAAGGAATCTACAAGTGAACTGATAATTCTGTATAACTTGACTAGATATACGGTTCTTCTCTTAAATTTACTTATGATGTTGATCCAAACTTTCATGAATAACCATTTAATGCTATATTTGTCTCAGTGAACCATACACATAGAATCCTGGGAAAAAATTCACTGTGGAGAGGATGCAAATTTTTTTAAAGCATAATGTCAATAAATTAAATGTAAATGAATAATACAAAGCTCTAACAACTTTAAGGCACCATGGAGTGCATATTACCGAGAGGTAAGAAACAAAAGGTACTAACCTAATTTTTCAACTATTTTCTGAAGATCTCCACATTTGGAATGTAAACCTCTCCGAAATACGAATACCTAAAACAGAAAAAAAAAGTAATTAATAAGCTAAAAATGATCAATTGTCAGTTTTTAATTAAAGTGTAAATGTGGGGCTGGTGGAGGAAAATGCAGGTTTTGAAAAAGAAGTCAAAGCTACTTTTAACTTTTTTAAATAAAGAAAATTTATTCGAAATATTTTTCATCACAATCTAAACATTTTTGTCAACGTAAAACAAGCGCTTTTATTCCGCCGATATAAAAATCTTTATTTCGAATCACAATAAATTCTAGGAAGGCGTTTTCGGCTACAACGCGTTCTCAAAAAAATTTATCCCTCAAGAAATGATCAAAACGCCTAAAAAGTGGAAGTCTGTAGGCGAGAGGTAAGTGGAATATGGAGGGTGCGGTAAGGTTTCATATCCTAAGTCTTAAGTTTGCGCAGGTTGGCATTGCGAAATGTTACCTGGCGTTATCGTGAAGAAGAATCGACCTGTCACCATGATTCAGAAAATTATAATACACAACCCCAGAAGTACATCACCAAACAGCACCATAACCTTTTTTGGGTGCAGATTTGGTTTTTGGGAAGTGTTTAAGCGATTTTTCGTTGTCCAACCACCTGTTCACCTCCTGTGATCGTACAGAATCCATTTCTCACTGCACGTGATGATTTGATCGAGAAATAGATCAATTTGGTGTCGCGACAGAAGACTTTTGAAAATGGCAAAAACAGGGAAAATTCAAACGGTTGTAAGTTTATATCAGAAGTAAGTGTCCGAGTGGATTGAAGTCCAGGATAGCTCGAGTGGTAGAGCAGCGGCGTATTTATCCGAAGGTCGTGGGTTCGAATCCCGCTCGTGACACTGACTTTTTTATCTCAACCAAGATCTTACATAAAAAGAATAATTAATTGTAAGAAGTAACTTGGTCAATTGACCATTAAAACGTAAATGGATTAATAAACTAAAATGTTTTGTATAAAAGATAACAGTAAAAGTATTTATTATAATAATAAATTATAATAAATTAGATTTGAGGATTTAGCTTTGTTTAAATGAGAACATCTGTAAAAATAAAACAAATTTTCAAAACCTGCATTAATTTTATACCAACCCAATAAAAACAACGAGGTTACACTTTTTTTCCGGAAATCCAGTCATTGGTAAGGTGAAAACAAGGGATGCACATACATCAGAAACACGATACCAATGTATTAAAAATGGCGTTTGTATTTATTTCTACGGGCGTAGAAGTTTCGAAGGAAAACTGGTTTTATAGGTTGCAGTCCCTCGACGTTGGTAGACTTTCCGGCTTGAATCCAGTCCAATAGATACGAACGGCCTAATCGCCGACTCAAGCCCGAAAAGGAAAAAACATATCGGTCAAGGAATAAAATTACACATCCATTATCCTTACTTGACAGTATTTACTGAATTAAGATGCGGTTTAAAA
Source organism: Cimex lectularius (assembly GCF_000648675.2). Lineage (NCBI taxonomy): Eukaryota > Metazoa > Arthropoda > Insecta > Hemiptera > Cimicidae > Cimex > Cimex lectularius. The sequence goes on along the minus strand of NW_019392984.1, from coordinate 150,849 downwards.
AGTCCAACAAAAAAAAAAAAGCAATTGTGATGATACAGTTATGAAAATACGCGCCTTGCTCGACCGCCAGTATATAATTGGGATCGGATTAAACCCCTCAAATACCCAATCGGATAAACTTATGACAGAAAATCAATTAAAGGGTCAGGTAGAAAAAACCAAATCGATCATTTTGATCAGTAGGTAAAATTTTCAGTAAGAAATTAAATATGTATTAGAACAGTTTTATGAAGGTAATTGGGTTCTTATGGTCGTCAATTAAAACTAAACAAGTGATATCACATTTTATACAGAAATGTTCGAATGGAAGTACGCGAAAAGCTAAAGAGAAATATTAAAAGAGAGAAGGAGAAGGAGGGAGATAGAGGGGGTGAGAGAGGGCGCGAGAGAGAGGGGGCGAGAGAGAGAGAGAAAGAGAGAAAGATGGAGGACAGGGGAGGGGTGAGAGAGAGATGAAGAGGGAGAGGGGTAGAGAGGGGGAGAGATGGAGAGAGGAGGAGAGGGAAGAAAGGGGAGATGGTTATGGAGAGGGGGAGNAGAGAGAGAGAGAGAGAGAGAGAGAGAGAGAGAGAGAGAGAGAGAGAGAGAGAATTGATACAAGATATAGAAAAAGGTGATAGTACAGGTATTCACGATGTTGTTTATTACCTCGTGTAAAATCGAATAGATAAATGTCCAGTAAGATCGTGAACGCCCTCTTCTTTTCTTAGCATGTTAAACGTTAATTTTTCAGCAATGCTGCGCGTGGAGGGGGATTGGTAGAACCAAAAATAAAGCTATAACAGTCCTTGAAAGCTTGTTGTTGTTTGTTTTGGTTTTCTTTTGTGTTAAATTGTAAGATGCCAGAAGTTAATAAAAAAGAAAATAAATCACCTCTTTTATTCAAAATGCTATCTATGCACTCGAAAAGTACTAACAAGTGACACGCTTCTATTCGTGCCCGCATACCTAACTTGTAGCCTAACGTCTAACAGCCTACAACTTTATAGGATACGAGGTGTATCTATTATGAATGAGGGTATAAGGACAGGTCAGAAATTAACAAAAGAAATGTGTTGGTCTGATTTAATTAATGCTTATTCAAGAATAAAAATACATGTAAACAAAAAACAGCTGTTAAATTCATGGCTGCCATGTTGGTTACCTACTCCCTAACTACATTTTCGACCTAACATCGAACTTTGGCCCTGGCCTGTTAGATCGAGCCATTGTATGTTACTGTCATTATTTTTCTCGATCTAACAGGACTTAACAGAGTTAACAGGGTTACACAAAGATTGAGAAAGAAAGAGAGAGAGAGAGTGAGTGAGAGCGTCAGTTAATTGGTCAGACAGAGCTGAGAAGAGAACGTTTATATATTTGCGTGAAAGAGTGAGTGGATGTGATAAAGAGAGGGTGAGGTGGGTGAGTTACCAAGTGAGTGGAAAAACCTCTTTGTGTGGGTCAATAAAAAATAAAAAAAAAACATGTAAGCCTTATACAGAGGGAACAAACTAAATCACTGAAATTTCTTTACACGTTACTTTGAACAAAGAACCGAGTATCCTCTTAGTTTGATATAGTTTCGCTGAACCTCGATCAAGGGCACCTGGAAATTATCTCGATTTTTTTTGTCTTAATAAAGGAACGAGTAAAATTTTCTGTAAATTAAGAAACATTAAAACTTTTTTACTTCGAACGTTGAAAAATGTTGCAATAGGTCGTTAAAACGAATACTTATAGATGGATAACGATTACCGATATTTTTAATTGATAAAAATAATTAAACATTATTTCGCACTTAAATATTCTTCGCGTACGAAAATGGTAATTTGAATCCATTATATTTAGTGGTCTACTGACCAAATTACTTGGTATTTAGTATTGGTAATTAGTTTTGGTCGAAATGAAAAAGTTATTGCCACGAGCGGGATTCGAACTCAACTTCGGCTAAATACGCCGCTGCTGTACCACCTGAGCTACCGTGACTTCGATCCACTCACTCGGACACCAATTTTAATTTTTTGTTTTGACCAAGCATCGATATTTCGATACACGTTTCAAACGAAATATCGATTTTTTTATATCCAACCTTATCGTACAAAGTATTATTTTACAACTTCTTAAAGTGGAAAATTAGGACTCATTTATTTGGAGGAATTTCAGCATCTCCAAAGAAAGCATTTCTTTTTGAAAAGGAAACACACGTTGGATGCAAAACTGATTTGTGTCTGTAAGAACTCATTAAAACTTGGCGCTCATACATATTGCAATCTTCTTACAAATAGGGAAGGCAAAGTTTGAAAGCACCGTGCAGAGTTTGGATTCAACATTGAAGTTATCGCAAGTTTGTTAACCTGTGTAACTCGGCTCTAGCAATAACCCTCGGACGTGGTAAAATTTTATTTGAACGGGCTAAGATACGATTTCCCACCGCTTCATCCATCACTGCCTACTGATGACATTTGAATGGGCGAGAGCTATAGCTAAAAGGTACCCCATTGTTTCCTCTTGAGAGATATTTGATTTATTCAAAATTTTCGTCCTGTTTAATGAACGAAGAGGGCTTTGGCGAGGAAGCATCAACAAAGGCCCAAGAAGAGAAATTATACAATATTGCAGAGTTCATTCAGTCAACCGATGGACGTAAAGGCACGATGAAAACTCGGCCCTAATTTTTGGGTCGAATGCACTTTGTACTTTCCTTACCCCGCGGAAGCAAAGTAACAAGGTTTTTAACTTTCATGAGGATGGCCGGCCGTGAAAGGGTTAAACTTTATGGGTGACGGTCTTTCACCGAAAAGCAATGAATTCTGTGTTATTCAACAGAGAAAACCGCCTATCCTGTGCATTTACCTGTGAAAATTCTTTCAGTATCGGCAATAGGACTTAATTATCCTCTCTACCGCATTCTGATCCCGCAGGACCAATCCAATGCACGGGATTGGCGGAATTGTGCGGCTGAACAGCTAAACTTAATTGGCGAGAGGTGCTTTCGTTATTCTGAATTGCTCTAGTTAAACAAGTTTAATATAACAAAAGATGAGCAGTCTTGATACTGAGAACTATAGCTGTAAAAGGAACTGGCCCTCATACAACGCACGTGTTCAAAGCTCAAAACGAATTTCAAATATTGACAGTTAAGATCTGCCGGCATCTGGCATAAAAAAGAAAGCCGCATTACACCTGATCACTTCGCTTAAAATAAACGAGCACCAGCGTACGGAGAAGCAAAATACTTTTTCGATGGACGGCAATCCTTAAGACTATGCAAATCGAATTTTAACTAGAGAAGGACATAAAATGTGAGAACGGGATACGTACATTTATTACTTTTGATTGCAGAGATCGGTCGATTAGATAAGATAATTAAACTTCTGCAGCTTCATTACGTACAACTGGCCAAGCCCAGGTCAATCCTCCCGTCTTTCAGCCTTTTAAAAAATTACTGCCTACGTATAAATGTATAAATTCGAAAACGCCGAGCCAACTGTTCAATATTAACTACTTGATTGATAATTATTAAACATATATTATAAATGTATGTGTGATCTTAATGCTTAATGTAAACGTTTCGTAAATGAATATATACAGTATTTCCGTCAAATTAATCCTTTACCTTCCAACTTAACATTTTCAATTTCCAATTAACCCTGTTTTAGTTCCAAATTAACATTTTTTAACTTCAAATTAACGCTTTTTAAATTCAATTTAACAGTTTCTATTTTAAATTAACCCTTTTTAATTTCAAATCATCCTTTTTTTTTTATCATAACAGTTTTTTTTTTAACTTCAAGTTAATCCTTTTAATTTCTAATTAATTTTTTAACTTCAAATTAACTCTTTTTAATTTCAAATTAACTGTTTTTTATTTAAAATTAACAGTTTTATTACAATTCAAACTTTTTTTAATTACAAATTAGCCTTTTTTAATTCCAAGTTATCCCATCTTAAGTTCAAATTAACTCAGTCATTAAAACTTCAATAGGTAAACCTAGGAGATGGAATGAAATGCATGCACGTAAATTGAAATTCCTACATTTGTAAAACAAAAATTATACACATAACAACTGAACTTTTACGTCACATAAGAATTAATTACAGTCGAAATTTAATGTATATTATATTAAACATAAAAACAAATTATTCTTATTTTTGTAGATTCTCAATTAAAAGTAGATTCCTTTATTTTATATTACATTAAGTTATTAATTTTTTTGTTTTTTTAGGAGGGTTCGCAACAGCAGAAGTCATATCAACCCTCAGGGGCCGGTGTTTTCGAAAAATAGCCCATTTGTATGTAGGGTTCGAATGCAAGGCCGCTGGATTCGAACCCCGGACCTTTACCTTACAGTGATGAGCGCCGTGTCAACGCCTAAATCGTTGCGGCCAACGATGCTCCTATTAATTAATTATTAAAATTATTTTATTGTAACTTCTTTTTCTGATCTTTCAGGTTTATTATGGCTACTTATTATACTTGTTAATAAGAAAGTAATTAATAACTTTTTTAATATTTTTATTTACGAGGGTTCGCAACAGCAGAGGTCATATAAACCCTCAGGCCGCCGGTGTTTTTGAAAAAAAAGCTGATTTGTAAGTATGTCGGGTTCGAATGTAGGGCCGCTGGATTCGAACCCCGGACCTTCACCTTACAGTGATGAGCGCCATGCCATCGCCTAAACCGTTGCGGCCACCGAATTCATATAAATGTTAATTTTAATTGCAATTAATTTTCATGAAGTTAGAAGAAGTGAGAAGTTAAACTGAAATTAAAAGTAAAATTAATTTGACATAAAAAGCCATACGTGATGTCACAAAGCTATAGGTGATGTCACAATACATTTTATTAACAAAAAAAGCATAGTTTATTTGTTAATTATGTGCATATGTTTGTAAAAGTTTGATGAACCATAAAGAGGAGCTTCTCAATGACGTAGCCACGAAGTTTGAACCGTACCAAAAATGTGTCGTTCCAACTTTGAAACCAAAAAGCAGGACATTTAGACCTTCCTTGTGATTTAAAAGCAGGTGGGAAGCACACCGCGGCTAACTACGGTTTAGGAAAGTTTCAGGAAAGCTTTCACCAACCTGCAGCACAAACATGATAGTGTATTCCCGTTTATGACATCACGGTAGTTCCACCACCTAACCAACGCTCTGCAATATTTTAACATAGACATATTTCGATGTTTCATATGCGGTTATTAAGAAAAACCGTGCCATGTTTGTCAAAAGTACCGAAGATTTCGAATCATCGAAACGGGTCTAAGAGACCAAAACCTGCTAGGAGAGGACGGGCTAAGTGAATTTTCTGTTTTCTTGTGAGTTTGCTTTTTTATTTTAACATCTCTGCACAACAACACAAATTCATTATATTTCAATGTGTGACACCATGCTGCCATATAGAAGAATCTCAAACGCAAATGCACCGAGAGGAGCAACGAATACAAGCAGCATAAATAAAATTCTAACGAAAGGTCAAAGAGGATCCCTGAGATAAAGAAGACAGACCAAATCGCCAGATTTCTTTATCATTAATAATTTGCATTGTTAATGCATTAAATATTCTGAAAAACTGGGCTCTTGTGAACTAAATTATGTTGTACTCTGCAACAACTATTAAAGGCAATTACAAGGCCAATTACAGGTAATTCCTACAAGGTAAATTTATTTTTTTAGTCAAAAAATTATGTTCTACATTTCTTCCTTAATATCTATACTATTATTATAATATATTATATGTATAATGACGACCTCGCTTGTAAAACCAGTTTATATAATCGATTGAAAAAGAGTATTGAACAAAATCAATCAGGTTCATGACGGCCGTTCACTTATCGGGAATACGGCCAAACCGTTAATAATAATGTAAATCCTTTATTTTCTTGGTGCTCAAGTCACTCGTTAAATTGAAAAAAAAAGCTCCATTTAAAATACGTTTTACTCTGTGTAAGTGGGTTGTTATTACCTACTGAATAGTAGAATTCACGTCACGATGTTGATAAAAAAAATTTCAACGTTATATTATATTTATAATAAACGCAATTTGGAATGTATTTTTTTTTTTATCAACCCTTTTTTTAATGTTCATTTAAATGTGAGCTTTACATATAATTAGCATAAGCCAATTGGGAACTTAAATTAAATGTTACATAAATGAAGGCCTTATATCGTCGCATTCTGCTTAAAAATCGGTTCATTATTATGTTCAAATAATACAGGCATGTGTGTGTGTTTGTGAGCACATGAAATGAACAATATACGACCTAATAACATAGATAAGTTCTATTTAAGTAAAATTTCGAATTAAACACAAGAAATTGTGATACAAACCTCCCTTGCACTTTGGGACAAAAATTGTAAAATATTAATCTATTTACGTTTTAGTGGTCAATTGACCAAGTTATTTCTTTCAATTAATTCTTTTTATGTAAGGTCTTGGTTGAAATAAAAAAGTCAGTGTCACGAGCGGAATTCGAACCCACGACCTTCGGCTCAATACGCCGCTGCTCTACCACTTGAGCTATCGTGAGCTATTGTACAATATTTCATTCCGACACACGGAGGATATAACATAATAATATAATATTTTATTGTATATAAAAACAGAGAACCCCTTGCACACTGAACAAGATACTTTTATTTTATACATTTCCGAGGTATAAAAATATATGTGCATACGAGCAACACTCGCCTATATTGAACACATAGCACATTGGTTACATATATAATTGTTAAGATTTTATAGAATGGCTTTTACTACTTTTTTTTCAATATTTATGAAAAAGAACGAATTTATAGAAATTCCTACCAATAAATAAAAGCTATTTTGGCTAACCGTAAAAAAATCTATCGTTGACAATATCATGGCCATTGTTAAATATCTATTTGACTTCATTTTATTTTTAAAATTATAAATGGAAGGGTTGTTCCTTTTCAAAATCTTATATGTTGTTTTAGTATGATGGCAAGCACCATTCGCCATTACACCGAGGGTAACGTTTAATGAATTGTATGTACGAAAAAGGATTGCTAGTTAGGAGGTGATGTCTCTCTGTCTCCATCATCAAATCATACAGATACAATGACTTGTACATTTTCCCCCTCGTGGTCTTTGAAGAGAAAAAAAAATTTAAAAAGACAAGCTACAACTAGTTAGCCACCATTTCGAGATGCCTCGGTTGGGAGGGTATTAAGCACACTCAATTGACTTAATTAGCTACACTTTAATTTTCATTCAATTCATTAATCGAATCGGAAAGTACATTGTAATGGATGAGCTTAAACTTACTTAAGGGATAAGAGAAAATTCAGTTCTACGCTCTGTAGTCATCTTTCTGGATTGGAACGGACTATTTGTTCAACTAATAATTGTTTCAAATAATACGCCGGGGTTTTGTTTTTATTCCTCAATTTTATCACACAATAATAAAAATATGTCATAGAATGAATATGTCCATGAGAGAAAACAATGATTTTTTTTTACGAGGTTCGAAACAGCAGTGGTCATATAAACCCTCAGGGTGCCGGTGTTTTTGAAATTAACAAAAACTTAACTGAAAAAAAGCCCATTTGTAAGTATGTCGGGTTCGAATACGGTACAGTACATTCCCGTTTACTCGGTCGTGCTAAAAAGGACAATGAGGATCTTTAACGTCCGCACCTAGCCTATTCGGCCTTTTCGGACGTTTTGATTCTCAAGATGGGAGCTGACGCATCTCCACATACGACAGAATGGTGTTACTGCCGCAGCATTGGTTTAGAGGTAGCTCAACCCCGAAGGGCCAGGACAACCTCGCTCCCGGCTTGCCCATTCCGAGTAGTCGGTCTGCATTGAGCATCAGACCGTATGCCGCGCACAAATGGCTACCTAAGCCGAACTACATCAGCCCGGTCTCCCGCGCACTCCCTAGATAGAGAAGGCCACTCTATCTTCCAGAATATTGGGGCTTCTTTAGCGTAGAAGCTACCGGATCCGCTCCGGCCGCGATTTCGTTTAAAGTCGAATTGCTAACCACCCCCTAAAGGAGTACCGCCTACGGTAAAAGCCTCCAATCGAGATCAGCCTACACCTATGGGCAAAGTAGGAGCAACCGACTCACTATCCGTTCCCATCCGCCACTACTCACGCATTCGAGGGACTTTCCAGCATAATCATAGCGTCCTTAACGCTTATACGCTGCCGTCTGATCCGCCGTATCCCGTGAGGCTGGGGGTATAACGGTGGTCATACGCAAGTTTCGTGCGAAGGTCACAGGTAGAAGACAGCCTCTTCTCTAAGTTCCCACCACATACCACTACGAATCCATGCCCAGTGTAACAGGGGCCGAATTTTGGAACATTTCTGTTACCCCGTAGTACAGATAGATGGTTCTGCACCGTCCCCCGTCTATGCATATAGGATCTGGTACCCGAACCCTCGTGTGCCTCTGATAAGGCACCCGCCGCCCATGCCGACCCGAGGCCGACACGAGTACAGCTTGTGCTTTAGAGAGGTTGCCACGCCCTCTGGGCTACACCATTAATTTGCGCCCGGCTTCGAATACAGGGCCGCCGCTGGATTCGAACCCGGGACCTTTACCTTACAGTGATGAGCGCCGTGTCAACGCCTAAACCGTTGCGGCCACCGACGCCCCCAAGAATGAATTATTATAAACCTGTAAGCCTTTGGATTTAACTAAAACCTGAAAAATTGTCTTGAAGTAGCAATTAGTTAGAAAAGGTGTCAGTTTACAATTCTGCTGTACAATAAAGCTGAAATGATTGAGGCCGGTAAGTGAACGAATACAAACACTGGAACCATTTTAGACTTACAATGTCCAATGTTGAGGCACTTGACGCAAAACCGGATACATTGTAACATTTTCCTCACAAGGATATTTACAATCACAGCACTCCACAGATTTCTTTGCTTACACGTTGCCACTGTTATTCGAAATATACGTTAATCACTTTCCGACAATGAAGAACATCCCAGGTTTGGCAAGAAATTTTCCAGAACTACAAATCAGAATCCATCCCACCCCCAAACATAGTACGAGATGTGTGAATTATCATGTCTTCGTCATTTAGTCATTTGCCTTATTAAAAACCGTAATGGTATGTCAAAAAAGAGGATATTTTAAAGTTTGTTTTATATTCAAAAACAGATTGAAAGCACTATCATGGTTACGGTTTAGGGAAGTGTCAAGAAGGACTTCACTCTCCATCAAACTCCGATACTATTCCAGTTTATGGAGTCAGGGTTTTAGTGAAGAGCAAAAAACCGAATCAAATGTCCTCCAGCTAAACATCGACCTACAATCGACTTTTCAATGTTTATCGCAGTTAGATAGTAAAACACGTTTTACCATCTTTACTAGACGGGGTTTGTGTCTGTTATTTTTCTTGGGCGAGTCCCTTTTTATAAGAAAACAACTCGCATATCCCGTGCCCAAGATGGCTATATATCGAAACGCGTGTGAGACCAAAACCACAGAGGAAAGACAGAAGAGGTCTTATGTTTTCTAGGGGGCTTTTTAAATCTCAGCTCCCACATAGATTGACAATCCTGACCAAATTTCAGGTACATCTCCCCGCTCAACATGGATAAATTTCGCTATTCTCGGAAATTGATATAACAGAAAAAAATATGGGAATTTCCCGACGGGTTTCTTTTATGTTTAATATATAAATTACGCTTTTTTAATTGGTTTATTTATACAATAGGTAGATCAAGATGATCGGTAAGGATCAAATGACGGGTTCATCACCCGGGAGATCGACAGAGAAAATCTCACGAAATAAATGGGGTGTCGAACTCATTTCTGTTTTCTAACAAGCGGATTGATCATTGTTGTCTTTGATGAGCGTTTAAGATAAGCCGAGCTTCTATAAATTCTTTACATTGAAACGGTTAATCTCTCTACGCCAATTCGAGAACAGTTTGCTAAGCCGGAACTTTTCGCCATTAGTCAAAATAACTTTCAAGAAGTGGCGTCCTCGACATTCTCTCCACTGAGACTTTATTCATGCAAATAATCCTTTTGTGTCAAAAACGGTAAAGAAAAGCTTTCCTCGTAATGCAATTGTCCCTCTGTTACATATAAAAAAGGCCGTTGCACTAATTAATTCTCGCCACGAAGATAATGTCGTAATTGCATCATTCCCTATCTCTAATTACGAAGAGTATGGGCGGGAGAAAAAAAAAAATATCTCAATAAAAAATATCTGCGGAGACAGAACGCGTGTGTTTTATATTCATGAAACGGAAATCATTTAAGGGCCGCGATTTGAGGTCAAATGTTTTTCCGGGGGAGGTTGAGACTACCCGGGTCGTTTTTGTAGTCGTTATCGTTATCAACGCCATTACTTGTTTTCAACTATTTATCTGAAATTAATTAAAAATATAAATCTGGGGGTCTCAACAATCAGTTGCTAAATATTTTTTATTTGTCGGGGTCAGTAAAAGATAAATTAAAAAAAAAACTTGTTAGCAGGTTTATATTTATCAAACGTCAATTAATAGGGGTATTCACGATCTTTGTGTTAACCATGTTAACTCTGTTAGGTCCTGTTAGATCGAGAAAAATGATGTAAGAATCGGCTATTAATATTGCTCGATCTAACAGGCCAGGGCCAAGATGATAGGTCGAAATTGTAGTCACTTTCCTATCCGTTAGGGCGAAGGTAACCAACATGGCAGCCATGAATTTCACAGCTGTTTTTTGTTTGCACGTATTTTTATTCTTAAATACGCATTAATTAAATCAGACCAATACATTTCTTTTGTTAATTTCTGACCTGTCCTTATACTCTCATTCATGATAGATACATCCCGTATCCTATAAAGTTGTAGGCTGCTAGACCTTAGGATACAAGTTAGGTATGTCTACAACTTACCTTGAAGGACTGTTAGTTTTATTTTTGGTTATACCAATAGTCACGCGCAGCATTGCGGAAGAATTAACGTTTACAATGCTAAGAAAAGAAACGTTCGCGATCTTACTGGACATTTCTCTATTCGAGTTAACACGACTTAACATCTTACTTATCTTACTTTGCTGTCAATATTTTATAGTAACACTTTTGTGTTAATTTTAACGCGTCAACATTATAGAAAACCGGATATTTTTAACCACTAAACTATCTTCTCTCAGGTATACCATTGTCTCACACTTTGCTTTTAAGAATGTTCCCTCTTCGCTCGTACATAAACCCTGGTTTTATGAAGTGGTTAAACTGAATTCTGCCCTCTGAACGACCCAAAAGGAATAAAATCGAAGGTTCCCATTATAAAACCGCCCTTTAAAGCCCATTATTAAGTGATTAAAACCGAATTTATAGTTATTTCATGGGAAATGTCGTATTTCCATTGTTTTTACTAAATTTTTCTTTCTTATATAAACGCAAAGGAGTTGTGTTTTTATTTTCGACCGATTTTGAAATATCAAAAATCACGTTAATAATATGTAATTAATCTTTGGAACAATTTCACTTCTAAGACTCCTTAAATGCTTAATTTATTTCATTCCCGAGTAAAGTATTATGACCTGAAATTACACGTTCTGCCCAGGCTTTTATTTTATTTTCAAGTGTAAAGAAACATGGCAAACATGATACAAATTTACCGTCTGTTATTATTGTAAATATTAACTAGTCTTCTCTCGTGTTACATTAATATTAAACAATGCATAGTATAAGTGAATTTTTTTTACGAGGGTTCGCAACAGCAGAGGTCGTATCAACCCTCGGGGTGCTGGTGTTTTTGAGAAAACAAAAACATTTGTAACTATGTGGGACACATCGGACGCCCCTCCGTACAAGTAATTAGTAAATAAGTCCAAAAACATTATTTTACAACAATAAAGTCGAGGTGTCGAACAATTCTGCTTAACTTAGAAACTTTTCTTTTACGATTCTTTTGCCTCAATTTTGGACATATGCAAATATCTCAAAATATTCTGTTTTTGTACGAGGGTCCGAAATAGAAGAGGTCATAATATCAACCCTCGGGGTGTCGGTTGCTGGATTCGAACCCTGACCTTACAGTGATAAACATCGTGTTAACGCCTAAACTTCTCCGGCCACCGATGATGCCCCTATCTTGTTATTCCTGTATAATATAAAATTGTAATATTTTCTCAGATTAGCTTTTCTCAGATAGAATTTCAGTAAATAGAGCAACAATAGAGCAATTTTGCATAACGTTTCCGTTATTTCAAGGTGACAGTTATATTTAACGTATTTCACATAACGTTGACGCTATAACGGATTTTGCCGCTAACGCTGTTTCCTGGGGAGTTTGTAGTAGCTCAGGTTATATTCCTATCTTGCAAGCTCGCAAATAAAGACACCGCTGATGGATGTTATGGACTGACGATAGTTTGGCAAATACTGAGGACCTGATAGTTGTCGAAGCTCTTACTTACAGAGTAAACATTAATTACCGGGCGATTCGGGGCAAGTTCAGTTTAAATGAAATACAGGACGAAAAGGGCCAGAAACTCTCTAGAAAAAAAACTTTTGGCTTAATTTAGCAATTGTAGGAAAAATAAAACATTTGAGGGCAGTTAGTTAACTATACATATACTCATCATAACTACATTCTATACCTGTCTCTTATAATTAATTTTAGCTTTTAAATTGTAATTAGGCGGCTCAGCCAAAAGGGTTTGTTGTACATAATTGCTGTGGTTTTATTGAATGAAAGATTTCTAAGGTATTGTATTTCTAGCCAACCGTCATTCCTGCTTATATAAATAAACCTTCTAAATACATATTTTAATTCTAGAGCACCAAATATACATACGTTCGTAAGAGTCGGGAATTCACGAAAACTTGTATGAATGGTAAAATAATTAATAAACAATTTTATTATATTTCTACACATATAATATATATTTTTTTTAAATTGAACACTATCTCCAACAAAAGCAATACTTTGTTGATTTTACCGATACCCGTTAACAAGCACGGTATTCTAAAACAAATAACGTAAGATTTCAGAAAGCGGTCCGTTAAATCTTTGTACGCGCACTACAATCAATTATGCAACGTTATGCAAAATTCACTAATTTCGTGGTCCGCTTGACCAATTAATACTTTACAATTAATTAAGGTTTTTAGTTGAGATGAAAAAAAGCTAATGGCACGAGAGGGATTCGAACCCACGACCTTCGACTAAATACGCCGCTGCTCTACCACCTGAGCTATCGTGACCTCGATCCACTCGGACATCAACTTCCCATCTCGTGAATTTTTCCCTCTTTTTGCCAGTTAAAAAAATATCAAATTAACCGTTTCTCTCAATAAATTTCTTAAATAAGAAATTTTAACTTGAAACTAACGTTTGTTAATTTTAAATTAACCCTTTTTATTGCATATTCAGCTTTCTTTAATTTCAATTTTACCCTTTTGTAATTTTAAATTCTCTCTTTTTAATTTTAAAGTAAGACTTTCATTAAATAATTTAAATTGAGACTTTATGAAATATAAGCNCATATGTATGTATATATATATACGTATATATATATATAACTGGGCTCTTAGAAGATCGTATGAAAATTAAGTACTATTCGATTCTACTCGATCCACTCGGACATCAACTCCCCATCAAAACCCCACCTTATGAGTTTTCCCTCCTTTTGCCATTTTTCAACTCATAAGGTGGGGTTGAGATGGGGAGTTGATGTCCAAGTGGATCGAGGTAACGATAGCTCAGGTGGTAGAGCAGCGGCGTATCTAGCCGAAGGTCGTGGGTTCGAATCCCTCTCGTGCTATTAGCTTTTTTTCATCTCAACTAAAAACCTTAATTAATTGTAAAGTTATGCAGAATAATAAATATGTGTGCAGGTAGATTTATATATAGACAGAACCATTCAAATTGCCTTGTAAATATGTCCGTATAATAATATGTTTCCATTTGTCACTATTAATAATAATAAAATATTGTTTTGCAACATTCAATGTATTCCAGGCGTGGTGTTGTTTTGTTTATTTTATTTTTTTTGTTTGTGTTGGAGCCGTTACCGTGAGGTGGTTTTATTATTTCTTGTGTCATTTTAATGTTACTGTTTTTAGTCTGTTTATTAGGTAGTTTCGTCATGTGTTTTTGGTTTATTTTCTTTTTTGTTGTTACTCAACTTTACAGAATCACATAGACACACCGAAGTCGGCGAAATTTCGAAACGCGTCCCAGCTAGGATAAGCAAACTAAGATCAAATCACAGCGCCAATTTATTTTTGAGGAAGAAATAATAAAGATGATAAGTGGACAAAATAAAAACAAATTCGTTATTTCTGGGCCATCTTAATCGATGAAAATTAATTTTCATTTCATTATTTTCAGGGAAAAACTATCTGATGATGATTCAGCTCTTTTGGCCGAAAATCAACAAACATTCATTCAATTATTGTTTGAGTATATACATGAATAATACAAATTGGCAGCCGAAGTATAAAACAATGATCAAACTGTGAGCTATTATTTCTCAGTGCAGCCCTGAACGGCATATCGCCGAACCAAATTTAAATTTATCGCCTGATTAAATACCAAAGTTAAAATTCACTTTGTTTATAAAAGATTTTTGCAGAAGAGGTATAAGTTTAATTGTGAACTTGAATTACGGTTATGTAACCATTACATTAGACTTTTTGTAGCCGAAACTCGGGATACATATTTACAGGACGGTCCAGTTGGATCAATGGCGATTGTGTAAACTGATAAAGAGTTAGTGCGATGTCGGTGTCCAGCGAGCGGGCGATTTGGCATCCTTATCTATATTGACTCTTAGCATAACACGTAGTCATCAATTCAACTACCTTTTATAAATCGTCTACCGAAAAAGGACGGTATGTCTGGTTATGAGAATGGCAAAACGGAAAATCTTTTTTTCTTTCCGACCTGTTTTTCTTATCCCGTCGTAATTGACAAAATAAAACAATAATATGCTCTCTGGTTATTATGTTATTTCATTCGGCATAGAAAAATTTAAAATTAAATACGAGCACTGTATTCTAAACTTAGTCATCCAAAACTAATAGGTCTAACTAATCGAGGAAGTCTGTTAAGTATATAATTTAATAAACATCTTAAGGACACCAGTCGTAGTTTCTAATTGATAACTCGGCCCTGCGTGCCGGTTGAATGTTACAGTCTATCAAAAACTTTAAATTAACAAGAATTTATCACACACGCCAGTATCACTTAACAAGAAAGGTTCAGGGGTCGAATTACACGGGCGTTCGCTTTTGTCACGATTACAAAGAGCCCTGATTAAACAAGATTTTCAGAAAAAGAATTGGCCTCTCGTTTGACAAGCAGAAAATGCGTTATGATGTGGCTATATCTTCTTCAGGACGCTGGATGAACTCTGTTATCCTAGCATAGTTAAGTTAGCCTTGTACAGTGAAAAAAAAGAAGAAAAAAGAGGCTGGCTGATAAATGATGCGTTCGTACGATAGAAAACCATGCTTGAAGAGCTTTAAAGCTACAACTTGGTACGCCGCCAGCTACCAAGGGGGAATCCTGTATGAGGGTAATTTTATTTGCGCCTCGCCCGTGACCTGAGCATTCGTTCGAACGAAGTTTCATTTGTTATAATTACACTGTAATTATTACTAGAATTACAACGAAACTGTCGTATTAAATGATAAAAAATTGAAATATTGTTAAGTGTGTAGTGATTAGTGACCGTTAGTCGATGATTATTCGGAGATCGTGAGGTGCTGCTTCAAAGTGAGGTGTGACAAAGAGTTTTCAGAGACAAGAAGGCCAGGCAGGAGTCTGACTAGGGTGCACTTTTTCGTCCCATCCTATAAACCGTATATTGCTGACATGTCATTGCTGGCCATTTTTTGACAAAATTGACCATGCCATTTTTTGATTAACAATCCTTCATAAAATGATTCGAGTGAAACTAGTTGGATTTTTTAAATGTTCATTAATATTTTCTTCCACACTTTTCTATCTCTTGCCTGCACATCCCAACGAACTTCGAGACTTGCCTGAATTTCGTCTCACCATCTTCTGGTGGGTCGTCTTCTCATCTTCTCCGCGTACCTCGGATCCACTCTTTGCTTATCCATTATATTTAGTGATCTGATTGACCAAATTACTTCTTTCAATTAGTTAACCTATTTATGTAATATTATTTGGAGGTCGTAAGATGCGGTCTGGTGTGACGTAGGTTTTAGAAAAATATTTTCTTTACCGTGCCAACGTTTCGATCTTTATTAGACCATCTTCAGGGCTGAAAGTGTTTGTTTTCTACGTACATGTGGCATTATTGGTCATTATTAGAGGGCACTCTCAACACGACACCCAATAATGACACATCTATACTTTGAGCCCTGAAGATGATCTCAATAAAGATCGAAACTTTGGCACGATAAAGAAAATATTTTCCTAAATCCTACGTCACACCAGACCGCATCTCACGATCTCCGAATAATTATTGTTAAGGCATATTCGCTTACGTAGAATATTAAGACAGTTAGGATGATTCGCCGACATGGACTTTCCCTGGGTACAAAATTTTGTTGAAAATCTCTTCAGGTTTATTGGCCAGGGAAATTGAGTGAGGAGTGGTCTCTCGAGCGTGATATTTATTTGCATGATGTTCAAGCGAACACTATATCCCAACCCAAACACCGATAACCAGACTAGCCGAGACTCATATCCTAGCGCCATAATATATTACACAGCGTGTTCTAGAATAACCGGGCCATCTTCAATATCTCAAAATAGGAAATAAACACATTTGTATTTATCGGCTTTTGAAGGACATGTCGGAAAATGATCTTGATATCTGTTGAAAACCACCTTGATTTAAAAGTTTCCGTTGTTTACTGTGATGAGGCTGAAGTATGTGTACATCAATGGAGATGGACTTCTCAACAAAGTTTTTTTAACTGATGTTGATAAACAATGGATTTTCTACCCCACAGACAGAAAGAATATATAATCTCGTGCGATTATAAATACAATAATGCGTTAAACACAGTTTCAATTCGTATTTGTCAAGCTTGACGTTCTACGTTCGAATCGCGGCACAGTCAATGGAATTTTAATCGATAATAACATGTAAAAGATATTGGTAAAGTGGTTTGACCCATTAATCACGACACCCAAAGTTGGACGTTAAGCCCTCCTGTCATATAATAATATGTGCTCATTATTTATTATAATTAAGTTATGGTCTCGTTGAAAATTGATGTTTATTAATTTCATCGCATTGATTACTAGTTCAAAAGGCATTGGCCATTTGTGGAAGGGTCATAGTCCATTATTTCCTTCTACCTCTAAGGGAAACCAATTACTGCAGAATTTTTACCGTTTTACCGTTGACGATATGAAAAAGCGGAGCATAATTCAATAGACATCAGATACGGACCTACCTCCTTCGGGATAACGCCCGACCCACCATCTCCATTGTGACAAGAGCTAGTTTACACCTTTAGAAATTGCCACCTTTTTCCAATTTGTTGTGCCAATTTTTTAAGACTAAATGATTTAAATAAAATATTTTATATATTCAATCCAAATATTTCTACTCACTCGAAGTGTTCGTGTTCTTCGCAATTGTGCCATTCTTGTGTGTCGTGTTGAGAGTGAGTAGAAATATTTTGATTGAATATAAAAATATTTTTTTGCGTTGTATAAAGTTACTTTTTTCCACATCCTTCCTGTAATTGTTAAATTTAAACATTGTTTGTAAATCCCAGGCCCTGAAGATGATCTCAATAAAGATCGAAACGTTGGCAGGATAAAGAAAATGTTTTTCTAAAACCTACGCCACACCAGACCGCATCTCACGATCTCCGAATAATCATCATCACTAACGGTCACTAATCATCACACATTATGCTAAATGGATATTATAATGAATAAAAATGCCGCCAGGACGTAAAGTGTATGATCGAACATACACACTCACTCTCTCTCTCTCTCTCTCTCAAAAAAAAAAAAAAAAAAAATCACTCCTGTAATTTATATATTACACTTTATAACAGCGTGTCCAACTTCCTTGGTGTTATTACTAACGCTTGCCAATCTGGTGGCCATGTCGAATACAAATCGTTCAATAACACCACCACTCTCTCTGACAATATAAGGATAAGAAACACTTAAAACCAATGGTCACGAGAACATCTCCTCATGTACTTGTTATTCTTGTTAAGCCAAGGCGTATGCCATCATAACTGATGTTAATGCTCAACAATTATTCCGGGTTATTTTGGTGCAATAAGCGGAATTCGAATTGTTTGGGGAAATTTTCGGACAATACGATTTTTGCGACATCTCACCTTGGACATTTGTAACCAATCTTACATGACAAATTGGCCCCTGGCCGACAATGAAACATACTAGAGCATTATACATCGTAGACGTTGCAACATTTATTGCTCCATTTTATATTTTCGTTTCGGTCAAGGAAAGCTATAAAAACGAGGGTTTCTATTAGAATCGGTTTCTTTGTCTTATCAATACCATAGTTAAAAAACGTAAAACAATATTTTTCAAATAACCATGGGACTTATGACTTCTTATAATTTATTTCTTGTAACAGCTATATAATCTAACCTAATACATTAGTATACACATCCTACATGACAATATGAGTCATTGTCATATTAACAAATTTAATTTATTGGTGTTTTTTTGGTTATGTAGTGAGAATTTTGTTCTCTCTGTACCGTTTGAGCTTTTATAAAAGACATGGCCATTTCATTTTAAAACTAACTAAAAATGATTCCAAAGGTAATTTTTCACATAGGATCTAATGACGTTTTTAGAATTTTAATAAGTTATTACATTTTTTTATCAAGTAGAATGTCCAGTTTTTTTACAAATTTTGAAAGCCCTTTCTAAATGATACTAGAAACTCAAAAATTCATCGATTCGTTCTGGAGATATTCCATAATTTTAATTTATCCTGTAACTGGTTGTTGGTTAAAATAGGTTTTTAAGAAACCAATACAAATAAAATTTTCTAATTTCTCCTTTTTTCCTCCGGACGAATTGATGAATTTTTGAGTCAATCAAAAAGTAGCAGTATCAAAACGTATGAAAAATATGCTATTGCATAGGAAAAATTGATCACTAGGTAGGTTTAAGGCACCAACTTAAGAAATTATAAAAAGACGAGCAGTTTCTGCATGAAAAATTGTTATGGAACCGTATTAATTTTTCAATAAAATAGGCAGCGTAAAATCAAGACTTTTTTTAAAATAAAAACACAATAATAATACATTAAGAAAAAAGTTCTGAGAGCATTCCCAAAAAACGACCAATAACTCAATATAGTCACATCTTAATCAAACTCAATTAAATTCGTTAAATCTGGTTCGCTAAAGAAGCTAATTTCAATAAACCGTCTTGTAAAAACGATTTTTTTATTTTGTATGGCAACCCGGAAATTTATTTTTCCTTTACCAAAATAGAAACTATATTACGAAAACGTTTTACCTCAACATTACAGAAAGAAAACATTACCATGACCCCAATTATCTAAAATTGCAATACGTCAAAAAAATTATAGTGTGTGCAATACCGAGTTGTCTTTCTGAACACTTACACTAGAATGGATGTGACATCAAGCCTGTATCTTATCGCCACATCCAAAACCCCCAACTTTCCCATATATCTTTGATACTGAAAAGATTTTCTCTAAAATCTTCGTGTGTGTCTATCCCAACGTCACCCCTCTTTCTTATCTGTTAGACGTGAAAATCCATCAATCACCGCCAACTTTTATAATGGTGCGATATGGCGTTCCGTCTGAATCGTCTAATTCGTTTCATTGGAATTTCTATTACGAAGATAACTTGATACTAAAATAAATTTAATGGGGGAGGGGGTTAATTATGATAATGAACCTATAGTCCTGATGTGTGATGGGGAATGATTAATGTGTTAAAATTCCGTTCTTCAAAACATCATCATATCAATAGACAAATGCAAATACACAAGAAGTACTTAACCGCTTAATTTACAGATTAAGACCCGTCTTAACGGAGAGAATAATAAAAAGAAAATAAGTGGGCGCTGGGGGAAAATTCGCCATTTAACTAAGTTCGATTATTTGTTCCACCCGTGGAAAATCCATTTACATCAAGGGTTAAACGTAGATGACACTGTAAATAACCGTCACTTATCTAATAGTGCGTCATTCGTTTGGTGATGCAATGTCACTTGACAACCGTGAGCTAAACGACCAAAACGTTGGTTATTGGAACACAACCATCCCAAACTCAAATTACAACGGAGTCAATTTTTTTAAGATTACATTCGTAAAGACTGAATTTGATTTATAGGTAGACGTGGCCACGATCAATGAAGACAACAAGAAAGAAGAAGATGGTGTTATTTTTCAACAATAGGATTTCCTCCTATTGAAAAAAACAAAGTTTTAACCAATGGATTTTTGGGTGAGACTTATAAAACGTAACGTCCAATCGATTAGGTTTCGTTGTCTGATTGACCGAATACATTCTTTTCAATCAATTAATCTTTAAGTAAGGTATTGGCTGAGATAAAAAAAAAGTCGGTGTCACGAGCGGGAATCGAACACACGACCTTCGGCTAAATACGCCGCTGCTCGACCACTTGAGCTAACGTGACGTCGATCCACTCGGACACCACCTCAACCTACAACGTTTCGAATTTGAATTCAAAAATGGCAAAAAGAGGGGAAAGTGGGAAAGGTTGTAGGTTGAGATAAGGAGTTGGCGTCCGAGTGGATCGAAGTCACGACGTCAGCGGCGTATTTAGCCGAAGGTCGTGGGTTCGAATCCCGCTCGTAACACTGACTTTTTTATCTCAGCCTTAACGTTAACTTAAAGATTAAGTAACGTTTAACATTTTAAATAATTACAATACAAAAATGCTCAAATTAATGAAATTCACGAGTCAAAATGATTGTTTTGTTTAAAATTTTTGATTTTTTTCAAGATTCAGGATGGTTTTGCAAAATTACATTCTTGTTTGAGGGGAAAAAAGGTTAAATAATTAATAAGGTTCAATCTCATCGCTTGGGGCTTCTGCATGAAAAGTAACGTACAGACAATAGCATCATCTTAAAATGAAATAACGTTCGAAAATAAGTCACCGTTCTAAGGTACAAACTGTTTACTTTCGTGAAACTTCCAACGATACAATTTGACCCGCTCAGAGCACGTTGTCCATAAATTTTCAACTTCCGCCTTGTATAACTCGTCCATTTTGCGGTCTGACAGTCTTGGAGGAAAGGCAGGTTCAATTTTATCCCACTTATCGCATCAACGTCTGTAAATAATTCAATTATCACCAATAATCACGATTTTTACAGACCGGCGAATAAAGTGTTCTTCAAATTTGGAACGACGGACATTTATTCTATATATTTGACTAACTCCATAATTTATTTTTTTGTGTGGTGATTAGTGACCGTTAATCGATATTTATTTAGAAATCGAGAGTCTGGTGAGATGTAGGTTTCAGAAAAACATATTCTTTATCGTGCCACGTTTCGATCTTTATTGAGATCATCTTCAGGGCTCAAAGTGTTTGTCTTCTGTGTAATTGTGTCATTCTTGCGTGTCGTGTCGAGAGTGCCTAATAACAAACACAATAAAGAAAATGTTTTTCTGAAACCTACATCACACCAGACCGCATTTCACGATTTCTAAATAAATATATTTTTTTTTTTAAACTGAAAATCAATTCAAGATATTTATCTTTTTGTTAGCTTTTATATTTCAGGTGTCCTTATAAAATCCTTAAACCATGAAAACATTTTGGTTAATAAAATTTGGAACACTAATTGTGCTTAATTATTACTATTTACAAGTGAAAATGTTTATTTGTTAAGAAAAAGTGTTTTCTGTCTTATAATTTGATGATGACTACATAAAAAAAGTATGTCGATTGCAAAAATCCGCATTATGTGCGTATGAGCAGTAAAGTATATAACTACTATAACATGTACATGCTGACATGCTGAAGAGTTTTTTGAAAGGTGCGCCAGCCTGAAAACCGCTGAAAACTGGCGCTACCAAAAGATCGACAGTTTTTCGCGGGTTCAAGGAAACCTCTGCAAAAAAGAAAAGGGATTTCATTTTTCTTTTGCGGGTCGACCACGTGAGCTCAGGCAGTACCTTTTTGTCTCTCCTAAAATTAAAAATTAATACTTTGTCTCTCAGCTGAGTGAAAATTGTGAGCATTCTTATCTTATTTTTTATTGTTTGATAATATATATATATGTGTGTGTGTGTGTGTGTGTGTGTGTGTGTGTGTGTGTGTGTGTGTGTGTGTGTGTGTGTGTGTGCGCGCGCGCTTTCTGTTATTGTTCAAATTAGAAGGTTTACCTTTTCATTTAAATTTAGCGTTATTAACAGGCGACAACCTTTTAGCTTCCATACTACATAAAAGTTAGGATGTTTTTACTTTTAAAGAAAGGAGCACATTTTAAAATGTCTATTGGCTATCCATACCCTCGAACGTCGTAAGTCCCATCTGGTAAAACAGTTCTGTCGAATTCTCAGGATTATTAAAGGTATGTTACCTTAAGACAATGAGGTACTGCATTTATTTTTATTTATCCCCCTTAGTACAGTACACCTGCATTGTCCATCTACCCTCTACATGATTACAGATGTTCCTTAATAAAAAATAAAAAATATTACTTTATTTTTATAAGAATATAAGCTTAATATAATAATATATTGTTCTGTATTATTAGGGTTTCCACCCGTTTATTGTAAGTTTGATGTGGTTTATTAAAAAAAAATCCTTGATGAACTTTGAGCGTTCAATTTTTTAAAAATTAATTCAATTTCACTTTCAGAGTTCATCAAGGATGCTACTTTAATGAACCTCATCAGACTACAATAAATGGCTGGAAAACTACAAAAATAATACACAACAACAGACATTAGAGGTATTCACGATCTTTGTATTAACTCTGTTAACTCTGTTAGGTCCTGTTAGATCGAGAAAAATGGTGACGTAACTTCTAAGAAATGGCTAGTTAACATTCTTCGGTCTAACAGGTGAGAGCCAATGTTTGGTGTTAGGCCGAAAACGTAGTCACATTGCTATCCGTTAGGGCGTAGGTAACCAACATGGCAGCCATGAATTTAACAGCTGTTTTTTGTTTACATGTATATTTTTTGTCAAATACGCATTAATTAAATCAGATCATTACATTTCTTTTGTTAATTTCTGCCCTGTCTTTATACTGCCATTCATAATAGATACAACCCGTATAGTATAAAGTTGTAGGCTGTTAGACCTTAGGATACAAGTTAGGTATGTCGGCACGATTTGAAGCGAGTCATTTAATAGTACTTTTCGAGTGCATAGATAGCATTTTGAATGAAAGAGTTGACTAATTTTCCTTTTTCTAATAACTTCTGGCATTTTACAATTTAACACAAAACAAAACCGTAACAAATGACAACAAGCCTTAAGGACTGTTATAGTTTTATTTTTGGTTCTAGCAATCGCCACGCGCAGCATTGCGGAAAAATTAACGTTTAACATGCTAAGTAAAGAAGATGGCGTTCACGATCTTACTGAACATTTCGCTATTTTGAGTTAACACGAGTTAACATCTTCCAAACATCGTGAATACCCCTATTATATTACAGATAATTAAACCAGCTAAGATTTAATATTAATTTTGTTTCAATCATTTTGAGCATGTACTATCTAAGCTTAGGCGTAATGGGACATAATTGTAATCGGTCGTTCTATGTTGTTAAGTTGACAAAATTCCATTTGTTTGTTTTTAATTTAATTTTTAATTTGATTTATTTTTATATCTAATAATGTTTTGAATTTTTATAATTTATTAATGTTTAACTTGTTGACAAAATTTGTCATTATATTTCTCTTGTTTTTCTTATTAATTCTTTCAACTTCAAAGGCCGTAATCCTCCTTCTAGAATTATGTTTCTTTGCAGTTTAAACCTGTCAACTTCATAGTGTGTACAGACGTAGATAATGCGTTCAAAGGTTTGAGGTTCTTTACATCGCATGTGCAAGTGTCATCTTCTAGAAGGTCAAAGCGCTTCAAATATGCACGTTGTTTTCCGTGCCCCTTTAAGAATAGGGTCATTTTCCAAGTAAGTTGTAAATCCACATTCAGGCTCAAACGTCTTTTCAGAAATATTTCTTTGTGTATTCTCCATCGTTTTTACTAAACCTCGTTTAGATGTCGTAGGTTTGCCACCAAATTTCCACACCTTGTCGTAACTCGGGAGGAATTTGACGTCTGTAGCTGTTTCCTTTGCACATTTGTCAGCTTCCTCGTTCCCTCTTGTCCGGAGTGAATCTTTACCCTTTCTATGCCATCTACCTCTAGCTATATTCCTTTCTGCCTTTTTATTTATAAGGTAAAGAAGGGGTCTATGATTTTGAATATATATCTCGATAGGTCATCCTACCTCTGCGTGTCACGTCCATCGATTTTGTACCAAAGTTCAAATTTCTTAGGCCAGGACGCTTTATCCGTATTAGCCGGATGTGGCCACTCCTCAGGCCTCAGTGGAAGTGTCATGTAAATCTTGGGTTTCATGCATTTGTTTTAACATTTCTACAGTTTCTTTAAGGTTTTTATTAGAGGTATTCCAGTAACAACACATGCTGCACCATAAGAAATCGGCCGAAAACTCTTCATTATTCTGAGTAGCAGTTTCCTTTAAACGCTTCTAAGAGGACTTACAACTTAATATTTAACGCTTCATCCCAAATTGACGGCATACGTGGGAATCGGGGGAATCGGGAGAAATGCACATTTGTATACAGTTTCAAGAGCATCGCTTCCCAATCCCCAGTGAACCATGGCTACCCTTGAAAGGATATTAATGAACTGTAACGATCGTATACATATTAACTCAATGTGATCGTTCCATGGATGTTTCCTATCAACGTTAACGCATTTCAGACTCAAGGTAATTACCCTCAAAAAGAAATTTTGAAGAGGAACACACTTCTACCTATTTATCCATAGAATTCGTACAGAACCGCTAAATAGAGACAACCAAGATTATCAAGATGACCCGGGAAAAAGGATTGCAGCAAAAACAATGTCATTTTTTTCTCCTTACAAATATAATAAAATCAATTCAATTAAGGAACAAGGAAAACGCACTATAATCACAATAACACTATAAAGAACTACAATCAGTTCTACCAACTATGTGTTGAAGATGGTTCTACTCTACAACGCTACTTTCTGAACTTGGTTGAACTCATGAGCGAGGTTCCAGTGGACCCAGATTAAATCGAACTTCGTTCAAATTGTGAACGTCGTTAAGTGGTGCATGGGCGCTTAGGGTACTTATATTACGAAATGATGTTCGCTTAAATATTTTTACACCCTTAACTTGGTTTCTTAAAAACTTCGCTTTTAACTAGTTTTAACCCACGCTAAACGGCCGTACAAAATTGAACCAGGTTCATAATTTGAACTAAGTTCAAGTAAAATTTTACAAAAATGGTAATTATTGAGTTGTAGTCGGTTCAGTGGTAATGGTGCTGGGTCGTAAAGCCGGGAACACACTTACCCGATGCAACACTATGCGACGCTACCCGACGCCTTGCCGCGTTTTGGTAGGGTGTGCACATCTACGCGACGTCAAGCGCACGCCACGTACAGTCACACAGCGTGTATCATATTCGCAACGCCTCTTTTGTTCTTAATGCATTATTTTAAGCAAAACCATGTAATAAATTGTTTGTTAAAGTTTAAGAGCACAACCATGTTGTTAGTTACATTTAATTGTTTTAAATAAAGTTATTCCGGTGTTTTGATAAATTTTCTGCCTAACCATCATAATTAAATAATTTTTATAAAAGCTCATGAATGTTTGATCTCGTTTAATTTGGTTTACATTAAAATAAGAATGTTGTAATTAATATAACGACAAAATTACATGTACATAGTTTAAAATAAACTACAAAAAAATATGAGTTATTTTGTCTTCGACTGTACTCGATGCTACCCGAGGAAAATCTGGACAGTGGGTAGCGTTGCATAACAGCGGGGCAGATTGTGCACGGGGGTAATACAACCTTATGGGAAAATGGACTTTGATTTGCGTCGGGTAGCATCGGGTAAGTGTATTCCCCGCTTAAGCCACAAGATTGGAATGGTTGGAGAAATAACAAACCACCAGCTTGTAGTATCCTTCTCATCCTGTATGGTTCACCACTCAGTAGAACTCAAGAAAAACAAATCTGAATCATTCAACGTTATTTGCTGTATGCATGTAATTAATATATTTAAAACCAAGTTAACAAAGAAATTAAAGGAAATTATACACATTTAACGTCTTATTTTAATTGTAATGCCCAGCAGTTCGGCGCCACCTCCACTCATGTGTATCGACGTAATTAAAAATAAGCCAAATAAAATGAACGTAAAACTGTCATAATAATAATTAAAGTCTCGTCTTAGTTTATACTAGGTCGATAAATATGTCACAGTGTTTTGCACTGCTCATGAAATAATTAAAACAATTGTGTACCGAGGATGATTATTTGCTTATTATTATTGATTATCTATTTATTAGGTAAAACGTACGTAGATGACGGAAATCATAAATCAAATGTCACATAGTTCTCATCCTCGTGCCCTGATGGACATATCTCGCCTTATATCCGACCGTTTGCTGGAAATAAGTGACTGGGATGCGCATTTCATCATACTTTAAACGGAATTAGCCTGCCATTCGGATTGCTGTCACGCAACTATCGCCCGGGTGAGCTAAGATGTCTAAACTCGGGACGAACTTTCCCTCAAGTCGTACAAACTTGTTACAAAATAGTTCTTTTTCTCATTAGTTTTGTTTATCAAAATTTCAACTTTCCATATTAGATTTAAAGGAATGAGAAGAGTAGAAGAAGAAGAAAACTTTCAAGATTGGAAATCTCACATAATCATAAGATCAATAGTATTTAAGTTTGATGTCTCTAAAGGTCAATGATTTTCACCACTGCTGCCTGAATGATGTTGGTATATTCATGAGGCATTCAAATAGATTCAGTGCCGTGAGAGGGACCAACTTCGACAGAATGTTTTATTTTCTCTCAGAGGGTGGAAAATGAGACGCATGAGGCTTCGCACTCCCAAGTGGCCGCGGGCTGAAGGCTTGTAAATCTATCTAAATCCAAAGTTTTTTTTTTCTCGCGCTACAAGGTAAAAGCTCGATTTTTCAAAAAACGAAAATATAAATCGGACTAAGATGAACACCCGGACCAGTTTATACCGTTTCAGTCAAACAAAGTTCTATTTTTTGTAATGATTAATATACAAATGTAGTTAAAACCCATGTTACTTAAATTAAATAAATCGACTGGTGTTTTTTAAATGCCAAAATAAAAGACAGGTTTCAACTCATTAGCGTTGTCTCATAATCAAACGCACGTTACTTGGGATTCTACCAGGACAAACGACTTACTTGAAATCCGCACACAAGACTAAAACGAAACCAACTAAACAGACGAAACAGTTATCACCACTACTCGACAGACGATAAAAACTTGCACTGAATTACACAAGTTTAACATATACCATGGTTCTCAAACCCATGTGGATTTATGGTATCGAACTCTTATCGCATCCAAAGATTGCAATTCCTACAAGTCCTAAGAAAATTTGTTAACCCTTAAAGTAAATAAATGAAAGTAAACAAAGCATTATTCACTGTATATTTGGATAGCTCATAACTACTGTAACTAATGTAGAAAGATAATAGCTTACATTTTAAACTAAATAAATTTAGTGTTAAATTTGTACATCAGTGTATTATGAGATATGCAGGGCTTAATTGAATTAAGATGTAGAAAGTTGAAGGAACCGGAATAGTGAAATATCTAAAATAAATTCACTAATTTCGTGGTCCGCTTGACCAATTAATACTTTACAATTAATTAAGGTTTTTAGTTGAGATGAAAAAAAGTTAATGGCANATGGGAAGTTGGTGTCCGAGTGGATCGAGGTCACGATAGCTCATGTGGTAGAGCAGCGGCGTATCAAGCCGAAGATCGTGGGTTCGAATCCCGCTCGTGCCATTGACTTTTTTTCATCCCAACTAAAAACCTCAATTAACTAAAATAAAATTGAGAAACTGACCTTGGACAGTGGAGACTTTTTTAGTTCCATTTTATACGCAGGATAACCTCCAGAGAGTAATAAATAATCAAAGCACTCTGAGTGAGTAGAAATACTTTGATTGAATAAAAAAATTTTTTGCAATGTAGAATTCACTTTTTTCCACATCCTACATGTATTTGTTAAATTTAAACTATGTAAATCCCAGACCCTGAAGATGATCTCAATAAAGATCGAAACGTTGGCACGATAAAGAAAATGTTTTTCTGAACCCTACGTCACACCAGATCGCATCTCACGATCTCCGAATAATCATCGACTAACGTCACTAATCACCACACAAATGTAATAAATATTAAACTATCATAAAAGTTTTCTTTAATACGGTTCATTCTTGTAGTCAAATGTTTTTCTAATCACTCGGTAAACTTAGTCACCGGTCGACATTAAAGTTGCCTTAAAGTATTGCTTGTTTGGGACAAGTCAGGGGGTGTTAAGAGTTTGCAGTACAAGTACATTGGACAAACGATTCCCCTCATGCATTTCATGCCACACCGGGCTAATTGGTTACTTCTAACAATGAAAGGGAAAAGGAAATAAAAAGGTACAACGCTTTTAGGGTTGATAAAATAATTCGCCAACGTACCGAGACCGTTATTGCCTTCTTTATTTCAACTAGTATCAGGAAATTCTATTACGCTTTCGATTTAACGTTTGTTATAATGACTTCTCTAATATTTATAAATAATATTTTATGTATTATTTTAAAGTCGACTGGGGTGGGAGTGATGAGATTAACATGTAAAATCCATTAGACTCAGATGTTTACGAATTGCAAGTTTCACGCTAATAGCAAACATGGAAAATTATTGTTAGTCAAGAGTCGAAGAGAACACGTCGTTAAATTTAGTTTGTAAATAAATTTCACAAACTGTATTTTGTCAGGTTTGCCTATGTGGCCTGGGATCTGATGAACTGTTTCAATATTAGCGATTCTTGCCTGTTGTGGTTTGGCTTGAAACGTTGATACGAACACGTGTTTCCACTGAAGAAATTCTAATCTTGAAACATTTCTCAAAGATTCGTTTTTTTAGCCAAAATGAAAGATTTATACCGAACATAAGACACCGAACAGTAAAACTATTTTACAGCCGTAGTCACCGGAGCTTAATAAAACAGATTTCGTGTATGATTTAGTGACTCCAGAAAGACTACAGCATGAAATTAAAAACCGGCTACATCTCAATATTGTGTATTTTTTTTATGTTAAACTTCTTTCCCAGTTTCTATTCAGAAAGAAGAAACAACAACGAAAACAAAAATAAATTTATATATTACATCCATTAGAGTTCGTAGTCCGATTGACCGATTAACGTTTTTCAATTAATTAATCTATTTTTCAAATGGCATAAAATGGCAAAAAGGAGGGAAAATTCGAAAGGTGGGGTTGAGATGGGAAGTTATTGTCCGAGTGGATCGAAGTCACGATAGCTCAAGTGGTAGAGCTGCGGCGTATTTAGCCGAAGGTCATGGGTTCGAATCCCGCTTTTGACACTGACTTTTTTTTTATCTTAACCAAAACCTTAATTAACGAATAATTAATTGAAAAGAAAAAAAAACATTTACAGATTTGTGAATAATAAGTCTGATACGGCAGAGCTGTATACGATCCGTGTAGGATTCTGTATGACTACCTGGTTCATCCAGTACTATGACTACCTGAGTGCATTGTGGGCCCGTAAAGACAAATTCTCAGTGGATCATCTCAGAAAAACAGTAGTAATTGTTTGTATACCTGGACGTGTCGGGCATCCGACATCCAGACCCTAAACGACGTTGGTATACTGGGTCATCGAGGATCTTGCGCGTCAAGAACAACACAACTGTGGCTTGCAGACAGACTAAACAGGAAAAGGACCATCCTTACCGGAATAAGAATCAGCCATACGCGGTTGACATACGGACACTTACTATGGCCTAAGCCCGGGTCTGGTTTGTAAAGAATGTCTCTATGTGTCCTGCTTAATTAAATGGTCATTGAAAGGTAGTCCACAAGAGACATAAAATTGGTCATAATCGATTGACAGACGTTTACTTTTAGACCTAGTAGTAATTGGCATGCACGGAGGGAAATGATGTTCGATCCCACTTAATCCCACTTATTAAACGGTGGCCATTCCTTGGCCCATACTCGCGTATAGGATATGAGAATTGTGCTGGAGCACGGCAGCGAATATTTGGGTAGACTGTTCCGATATTTTTGAGCCAACCGGGCTGTTTTATTGTATATAGTATTTGACGGATATCGCTTTTTTTATTATTTTTTTAACTTGGAAATACAGTGAAGTGTAGTGTGAGTGGGGTACAAAGGAATATTGAATTACCAACACCCTATTTTAATAGTGGGTAAATAGGAAAGAATGTTTTGTATTGAGTGTGAGTATCTAGATTTAAAAACTCCATGCGCGGGGTCGAGACCTAACCAAATACTACCAAAACACTGACACATAAGGAAAAACCATAGGTACAATTCTACAGTATGTTTATGTATATGCAGGGTTGAGCTTATATAACTCAATCCAATCAAGATGAGAAAACGCGTTATTTGAAAATGCCAATAGTTATTTTATACTATAAATTATTTTATCAATACAGGGACAAACTTTCTAGCTATAGAAATGATAAATGATGGAGTGAGTGTGGTGTTCAATACTTTTTAAAAGGATATTTCCTACTCACAGAAGTTGTTTTGCAACGATCCGGATTTCGAGCCTTTTAGCTCATCATCAGGTTGAAGGACTTCTACAATCACGTCTCTCGACATGAATTGCCAAAGTGAACCGCTGATACCTCCGCCAACGCGACGTTCCAATTGAGCGTCATTTTAAAAAAAAAATCAGCTGATAATTGGAACGTCGCGTTGGCGGAGATATCAGTGGGTTCACTTTGGCAATTCATGTCGAGAGACGTGGTTGTAGAAGTCCTTCAACCTGATGATGAGCTAAAAGGCTCGAAATCCGGATCGTTGCAAAACAACTTACTGTGAGTAGGAACTATCCTTTTTAAAAGTATTGTACTTTCTAGTTTTTGCTGCAATGAAATGTTCAATAATCAACTGTCTTTTTTCATGGTTTTATGGCCTCAAATAAAGTAATCTTGATCTACCTTATATTATATACATTATATTTAGTGGTCTACTGACCAAATTACTTCTTTCAATTATTTATTTTTTTATGTAAGGTTTTGGTTGAAATGAAAAAGCTAGTGTCACGAGCGGGATTCGAATCCACGAACTTCGGCTAAATACGCCGCTGATCTACCACTTGAGCTATCGTGACTTCGATCCACTCGGAAACCAACTCCATATCTCAACCTACAACTTATTTTATATAATTAATTATATAAACTATTTATTCAGATTTGAGGATTTTGCATGGTGTTTCCATAGCGTATTCGGGTAACCGAGACGCATTTAATCGTTCGGAAAATTCATTGTATGTTGTGTCTAGTTTTTCCTGGATACTCGGCGAATGTGCCCATGTGAATTTATCATACGATCATTTATCACGAGGGCTTCAATTTGTTTAAAAGAATGATCTGCATAGTGGTTTCATTTGTGCCGGTACGTTGAGCACACGTTGTATTGTCGTAGGTCGGATTTAAATTCCGATATATTTTCTAGCAAGCAGGATTTTTTCAACATTGCTAAATAAAAACCCAAAAGTTGTTGCGACCATGGCACAACGCATTGGAGAAAGTAAATTTAAATTATATTAATTTTTCCGTAGATCGTTTAATATTAACTGACGATTTAAAATCATGAAAAAACAACAGGTAATTAAATATTTCTATAAAATATAAAACCTAACTTTTATCAGATAATTGTCGTAGGAAACAATACAATGAATTTTGAATTTAAAAGTAAAGCCCGCATCCATTTCAGAACTTCATAATAATAATAAAAAGTAGGGTGTTGTACTTCGTTTATTCCAAGTTTTAAACGAAATAAAGGAAAATTCCGTTTAGTACTTTGTACTTTGTGGTGGGACCAGATGTTCTTATACCCGGTTATTATTGGGTTGTCCGGAAAATAATGCAGGATTTTGGTATTAAACAAAAAAAAAGAAACTAGTTACTTTAAAGCAATGTTCTTTAATCAAAATAATTTCCCATACTCTCAATACATTTCTCCCAACGTGTTGGTAACTTATTAATTCCGTCTGAGTAGAATTCAGAATTTTTAGAATTGATAAAGTCAATAAATGCATTTTCCAGT